>NC_069499.1:716231481-716540856 GCF_027579735.1 Bombina bombina | reverse complement strand
CGGATACAAAAAAAAAATATTTTTCAGTGCTTACACTCAGAGTTAACCAAATTAACAGCTGATAAAACAGTTGTTTATTATTACCCAAATAAATGGTACACAATAAATTGATCTCAAAAGGCCGAAGGGCTGTATTAACCCTGCCGGGATATGAATCTATGACCCTTGGATCTAGAACAAGTGTTTGTAGTCAGGACATTCACCAAATGATCTACATCACCGGACTAAAAGTAGGGCACAAAAAACTCTAAACCTCCAAATAGTGGAGATAATAGAAATCAAACAAATTATTATCCTTACAAGCTAGAGATAATAAAAAATATTTGAAATCATAATAATAGATATAGTAAACAAAATAAAATGAATACATCAGAAGTAAATAAACAGAGTTATATACTTAAAAAATCTAAAAATGCTTATGCTAACTGTTCAACAAAAGGTTGAGGGAACAGCAATGCCAGCCACAGATAAAGCTGAGCTAAAAATATAAACAGTATGTGAATATGCTCTACTAAGGTTATATTCAAACTCTAAAGAATCCTAAAAATAAGTACCAATTTCCATAGAAATAGTTGTATAGTCCCAAAAGGGAATCAGGATAAACCATTCTTTAGAACATAATACAGATAGAATCTCGAATAGGAAAAAACCTCAGGAGCAAAATTTAAATCTTAAAATCCAGATTTTAAAATAACATACGGTGAGATTATGGGTCTCACCGTATGGATCAGCCAATAGAATGCAAGGTCAATTCTATTGGCTGACCCAATCAGCCAATCGGATTGAACTTCAATCCGATTGGCTGATAGCATCAACCAATCAGATTTTTCCTACCTTAATTCCGATTGGCTGATAGAATCCTATCAGCCAATCGGAATTCGAGGGACGCCATCTTGGATGACATCATTTAAAGGAACCGTCATTCATCGTTAGTTCGTCGGCCTAGAAGGATGTTCCGCGCCGGAGGTCTTCAAGATGGAGTCGTTCCTCGTCGGATGGATGAAGATAGAAGATGCCGCTTCGATGAAGCCTTCTCCTGGTCCAGATGTCCTCTTCTGCCCGGATAGGATGAAGACTTCTGCCGGTCCGGATGTCCTCTTCTGCCCCATCGGATGACCACTGGTGCCCGGCTGGGTGAAGACGGCTCAAGGTAGGGTGATCTTCAATGGGGTAGTGTTAGGTTTTATTAAGGGGGATTGGGTGGGTTTTAGAGTAGGGGTGTGTGGGTGGTGGGTTGTAATGTTGGGGGGGTATTGTATTCTTTTTTTTACAGGTAAAAGAGCTGATTACTTTGGGGCAATGCCCCGAAAAAGGCCCTTTTAAGGGCTATTTGTAATTTAGTATAGGGTAGGGCTTTTTATTATTTTGGGGGACTTTTTTATTTTATTATGGGGCTTAGATTAGGTGTAATTAGTTTAAACTTCTTTATTGTATTTAATTGTAGGTAGTTTAGGTAATTTATTTAATGATAGTGTAGTGTTAGGTGTAATTGTAACTTAGGTTAGGATTTATTTTACAGGTAATTTTGTACTTATTTTAGCTAGGTAGTTATTAAATAGTTAATAACTATTTAATAACTATTGTACCTAATTAAAATAAATACAAAGTTGCCAGTAAAATAAAAATAAATCATAAGATAGCTGCAATGTAATTATTAATTATATTGTAGCTATCTTATGGTTTATTTTACAGGTAAGTATTTAGTTTTAAATAGGAATAATTTATTTAATTGTAGTTATTTTATTTATATGTATTTAAATTATATTTAAATTAGGGGGGTGTTAGCGTTAGGGTTAGACTTAGGTTTAGGGGTTAAGAACTTTATTATAGTAGCGGCGACGTTGGTGGTGGCAGATTAGGGGTTAATAAATGTAAGTAGGTGTTGGCGATGTTAGTGCAGGCAGATTAGAGGTTAATAGAAATTAATTAGTGTTTGCGAGGCGGGAAGTGAGGCGGTTTAGGGTTTAATACATTTATTATAGTGGTAGCGATGTACGGTCGTCAGATTAGGGGTTAATAAGTGTAGTTAGGTTGAGGCAACATTGGGGGCGGCAGATTAGGGGTTAATAACTATAATGTAGGCGTCGGCGATGTTGGGGGCATAAGATTAGGGGTTCATAAGTATAATGTAGGTGGCAGCGGTGTCCGGAGCGGCAAATTAGGGGTTAATAGTATAATGCAGGTGGCGACGATGTCGGCGGTAGATTAGCGGTTAATAAGTGTAAGATTAGGGGTGTTTAGACTCGGGGTTCATGTTAGGGTGTTAGGTGTAGACTTAGAAAGTATTTTTCCATAGGAAACAATGGGGCTGCGTTAGAAGCTGGACGCTGCTTTTTTGCAGGTGCTAAGTTTTTTTCAGCCAGCTCAGCCCCATTGTTTCCTTTGGGGAAATCATGCACAAGCACGTTTTAGCCAGCTACCGCTACCGTAAGCAACGCTGGTATTACAGTGAGAAGTGGAGCTAAATTTGCTCAACGCTTACTTTTCTGAGGCTAACGCAGCCATTCAGAAAACTTGTAATACCAGCGTTGTTTAAAGTGAGCGCTGGAAAAAAAAGGCTTGTTAGCACCGCAAGGCTTTACCGACAAAACTCGTAATCTGGCAGATAGTTAATAGGAGGACTAGGCTCCTAAAAGCTAAAAATAACAAATTGTCCTTAACAAAGAACAAAGAGTGTTCAAATGAGAAATAAGGAGAATTTTTAACAAAACTGTCTCTGATACAGGATCCTTTGAACCAAAGAAACCCTTCATCAGTAGAATAAATTTAAGTATGCTGTCGTTGAGAACAAAATGAATTAAATCTTAACAATTTTGAAAAGACCTTGTAAGTTTATTTAAAGGCATAATAGCAGTCATAATCTTTTATGATAAAAGCAATAACATGTGATGTTTGCAGATGAAATCAAGTACATGAACTGAGTAAGTAAAAACAGTAAATGTCATTGTACATGTAGAAACATTATTAGCATAAAATATAATAAAACAATGCCACATAATTGAGATGAAGAAATAACAACAGCTTAATAATGAAAGGAACACACTTAGAATAGTGTTTCAGGGCATCATAGTTTCTACAGTAACATCAGAGTCAGGATCAGAATGAGACATCTCGCAAAATGTAACAGAAAAAGAAAAATAACATTAGGCAAAACATTCAATTTCCCCAATGTAACAGTTTCAGTAGATAGAAAAACAAAGATAGGATTATTATTTTTTTTAAATAAAAAAAATAATCAAAAAGCAGGCATAATAGCTTTCAAATTCATGAAAACAGCGAGCAATAGAGGGAGAGGAGTAAAATAAAAAAATTTGGCACCAAGAATGACACATTACGCAAAAGAAAGTTAAAAAATTTTCACGCATCGAAGTCTGGCCAAGCAGGGAGATGGCCGCACACTGAGAGGGCTCCAATCACCCATGTAGGCAAAAACAGCACAAATCCAGTTTTATTCCCCATAACCCTTTCCCAAAATAGGGGACACAGCGATTAACAACCAGAGTATAAGAATCGACAAGTTAAAGGCACCGGAGAGGTAATTTGCAGCAGTAGAGGAGTGCATTCATCTCCTCCATATACATCAGGCCTCACGTGGCAGCGGGACTACTTAATGAACGACAGAGGCGCATAACAGAGAAAACATCTGGAAACATAACGGATCTTACCAGCTCCTTTCCTAACCCGCCGACCTCCTCATCATGACCGCAAGGCTACTGAAGTGCGGGTAAGAACTAACTAAGAGGGAATCCTTAAAGAAGGAACACTTCTTGCGCGCTTTTTGCGCTGTGACACAGGGACATAAGTAGGAATACACAATTCCCCAAAAGGGTTTTTTTCGGCTAACACAAGCTGCATAGCTGGCTGAGGAGCCCTTGATACCGGTGCATAAAACACTTCAGTGACCCGGTGAGAACAGAGGCATAAAGGCAGAAACACTGAATAGCAAGCTCTAATACACACGTGGCTATCTGATCCATCTCACAAACAAAAGGGCAGACAAACTCTTCCTAAAAGCTCATATACAGACCCTCTATAAGCCTCTTTTTAATACATCATCCAGAAATATAACCATTAGCTACAGGACAGTACAGCCGTTTTCTCCTTAAAAGACACCTTACAAATAACACCAATCCTTGCCCCCTTAAACACCAGTGTTTAATGTAATGCCTTGTAAAAGGCAGAATAAATTAGGGAAAACTACTTCCTCCAATTCTCTCAGCCACTATCTAAAGCCATTAGAAAACAGGACAGAAAACTCTGTAGACAGCATGGCCAGCAAACAAGATGTCACTACAACTCAAGCCTCTCATAATGATGCATCACAGTCTCCTTTCATCACAAAAAATGACATACAACACCTTTCCTCAAAAGAGGATATCCAGGGAGTCTTGCAAGAAATGAGAAATCTTTTTGGGGATCTCAGAAAAGATTTAAGTGCTCTGGATCAAAGAGTAAGAACAGTGGAGGGACAACAAGGTTCCATTACAGAGAATATAAAGCACAACACTGAGGAGTTAAAAAGTCAAGCTGAACAAGTTTATTACCTAACTGATAAAATGGAGGACCTAGACAACCGTTGCAGACGCAACAATCTCAGATTTAGGGGCATATCAGAAACTGTACATCCTCCTGCAATAGAAGGATATCTCCAGGCCCTTTTTAGGGTGATAAAGGGTACTCCTACAGTTAATGAGGTTCCAATTGAAAGAGCCCACAGGGCATTTCGGACTAAGCCGCCGCCAAAAGCTCTGCCTAGAGACATTATAGTTAAATTTCTAAGTTTCAAGGACAAGGAGGAGATCCTTCGGAATGCCAGAACCAAACACCCTATTACGCATGTAGGGGAGGAAATACAGATTTTTACAGATCTATCTCCAGTCACACTACAGAAACATAGAGAACTATCCCACATAACTTCTCACCTTCGCAGGAACAAAGTACAGTACCGATGGGGTTTCCCGTCTCCATTATTGTTAATCATAACAATAGGACAGTCATCTACAGGCTAGGCACCGATCCTCAACTTTTCTACAAGGATTTGGCTCTGTCGGACAGTACAGAAAAAACTGTGCAGCCCCCGCCAAGGGGGGAGACAAGCAGACCTGCCGAGACCATGGATGACCACGACTCAGATGAGTAAACAAAAGTTTTGCTAGAGCAATTATATGAAGGACTATGTAAAAGGACACTATGAGACTATCCGTTAAAAGATTTGTAGTTTAGATGGGTTTGGGTTTGACTTTAAAGGGCCCATATCTTCTCATAGTCATAATGATAAAATAGAGAAATGTTTATACAAGATGATAGGTTGATAGCATTTTAATTGACCTGAATGTTAGGTTGTTCATATATTGTTTCTTTTATTAGAGAGTTACTTAGATAGAAAATGCTCACGATAATGTTTTATAGAAAGGTTCCTATATGATTGCACAATCAGTATATTCTACCTCACTGCTGAATGTCCCCTCCCCTCTTCCCCACTGCCTCTCCCCCCCATCCTAACCCCCCACCATCCCTCCCTCCTTCCCATCACTCCTCATTCAACGCTGGATTTGTATTATTTGTTAAATTAATGTTTGTTATTTGCCGTACAAGGGTCTACTACCCCTAATTGTTGCATTAGTATTATTTGCTACATTTGATACATTTTCTGTTCACTTACGTCTATATTTCTTGGATAGTGATATCTAGATATTAATATACCTTTGAAACAACTTGTAACTTAACCCACTCTTGGGCTATTCTTCATCTCACTTTTTCTAATATCCTTCTCCCCTTGATCTCTATCTACCTGAATATCCATTCCTTCCTCTTTTTTTTTTTTTTCTTCCCTTGATCCCTCCATCCTCTCCTTCCACATACCAAGATGCAACCCAAAATTAGTAAATTCCAGGATCACACACTACAAATCACTACAATTAACGCTAAAGGCTTAAATAACCCTGGTAAACGCTCCATAGCGTTTAGAGAACTAAATAAACTTAATAGCCACATCTTAATGTTCCAAGAAACACATTTTCAGAGGGGAAAAGAACCTAAATGGCATAATGCTCAATACCCCACAGCCTATTTCGCCTCTGGTTCTAACAAAAAAGCCGGAGTGGGCATACTGTTCCACAGATCCCTACCGGTGAATATACTCCACACGGAAAAAAACCCTGAGGGCAGATATCTCCTGCTTTCTGGTCTACTATATGGCCACCATATCACCTTAATCAATATATACGCCCCGAGTCAGACTCACACCGGGTTTTTAAAAAAAAATCTCTAACCTATATCTGGACCATGCCAAGGGAGTAGTATTCTTGGCGGGGGATTTTAATGTCTCTTTGGAGCCCCATTTGGACTCCTCCAGGGGGTCATCGAGTATTCTTCATAAGAAACTAAGAGCCATCAAAAATATCTTCCACAGCCTCAAACTTCACGACATTTGGAGGACTTTGCATCCCCTAGACCGAGATTATACATTTTACTCTAACCCTCATAACAGTTACACCAGAATTGACCATATATATACAGACACACAAGGATTATCTATCACAAATGATTGCGACATAGGAACCATAACATGGTCCGACCACGCCCCAGTCACCTGCAAGGTGATCTGGCCTGACGTCCCGATCTCCCACAAAATCTGGAGATTGGATGACTCCCTCCTAAACAACTCAAAACTGTTAGAGACAATTCAAAAACATATTGTCGAATATTTTGACTTGAATACACACACTACTTCCTCCCAACAGGTAGAGTGGGAAGCCCATAAAACTGTACTCAGAGGGATAATAATAAAGCACAAATCCAAACTAAACAGACTATCACAAGAAAAACACACTGAACTCTTACAAAAAGTTAGCTCCTTAGAGTCAGCTCACAAACTAAACCCAGCCAACAATAAAATCCTAACAGAACTCTCTGACACAAGGGTAGCATTGAAGCAACACTTGACTGAAATACATCAAAGGACAGCAATATTTCTTAAACAGTATTATTTTGAAGGGGGAAACAAACCAGGTAAGATTTTAGCCAGAACCTTGAGGAGGAAACAATTAAATACCTATATCCACACGCTAGAGACACCAGATGGTAAAATAGTAAAAGATAGCTCTTCAATTGCACATACCTTCAGGAACTATTATAGTAAATTATACAACTTAAAAGACAACAGGACACAGGAAGATGAATTACTTGAAGAAAACTTAAACCAATACTTTAAAGACTTAGAGCTCCCTAAAATAGCCTCAGACACAGTCAACTCATTATCAGCTAATATAACCATAGAGGAACTGCAACAAGCCATTAAAGACACGCCGTCAGGGAAAAGCCCCGGCCCAGATGGTTTTACACCAACATATTACAAAAAATGTGGGGAAGTCTTAGCCCCTCATATGTTACAATTATTTAATAAACTTAGAGAAGAACCAAGATTAGCTAGGAATTAACGGTTCTTACCAAACCAGGACGACCAGCAACATGCCCAGGAAACTTTAGACCTATCTCTCTGATCAATACAGACATGAAAATATTGGCAAAGATTCTAGCGAATAGGTTGAACAGAACATTACCCAACTTAATTGCAAACGACCAGGTGGGGTTTGTCCCAGGGAGAGAGGCGAGGGACAATATAACTAAAGTCATTCAGTTAATAAATCACGCAAAAGTAGCAGGGATCCCTATGGTATTATTCTCGACAGACGCAGAGAAGGCCTTTGACAGGGTGGGGTGGCCTTTTCTGCAAAGAGCGATGAAAGAAATGGGAATTCCAAAGGCTTTTCTCAACATGACAATGGCGCTTTATTCCACCCCAAATGCGAGGGTCCGGGTCAATGGGACGCTCTCCAATTCATTCAGCATTAGTAATGGGACGAGGCAGGGATGCCCACTCTCACCATTACTGTTCGCCATATCTATTGAGGTGTTAGCACATAAGATTCGATTAAATGATAAAATTAAAGGCATTGTGGTAGGAGATAAGGAACATAAGCAATCGCTATATGCAGACGATGTCCTTTTCACATTAACCGAAGCAGAATCCTCAATACCCGAGCTATTGAAAGAACTAGATTCGTATGGGGCAGTCTCTAATTTCCTCCTAAATTTAAATAAGTCTGAATTAATGAACATCAACACACAGGCCCAACATATACACCACTTGAAGGAGAAATATCATGTACAGATAGCACACCATAAACTGAAATATCTAGGAGTATTCCTGACCCCCTGTATACAAAACCTTTTCAGATATAATTACATCCCCTTAAAAAACAACATTGTCAGGGACCTATCTAGTTGGAAAAATAAACCCTGTCATGGCTGGGGAGGATAGGCGTATTCAAAATGAATATCCTCCCTAGAATCCTATATGTTCTTCAGGCCCTCCCAATCCCTCTACAAAGAGGTTATATGAAGGAAATACAAGCTATAATAGAACAGTATATATGGGCAAACATTAGACCCAGGGTTCCAAAAAAGACCATGTACATGCCAAGAGATAGGGGAGGATTAGGCCTGCCAAATCTAGAAGCGTATAGGAAAGCAATACTACTACAACGAATAATCGAGTGGTCCCACAATAGAACAGATAAAGCTTGGCTACAACTAGATATACAAATATTCTCAATAAATAACATGGGCACACTAGCATGTACCTCCCCTTTACATAGACCAAAGCTGGTAAACAAATACACCATAACAAAGGAAATTCTCACTGAATGGGATAAAACACTAGCCACAAGCACCCATATCTCATCCAGACACTCTCCCCTCACACCGATCATAGAAAACGTGGAGCTCCCGTTCCATGGCATAGGCTTCCGTAATAAACCACCGTACAGCCTTAAAACAGGATCCATGCAATTCCTTAAGGAACACAACAAGATTAAAACCCATGCCCAAATAGCTGAGGAGCATGGAGAGATTTTCTCTTCATGGCTAAATTTCCATCAGTTACTTCACTTCATATCCCATCACAAATACCGGAACGAACTAGGCCGAGAAATGACTCCATTTGAAAAACTATGCATTCTCTTGAATAGACCGAGACACCTCATATCACTAGTATATAAAATAACCTCCACTACAGACCAGACTACTCTGCCTTCTTACACGATGGGTTGGCATAAAGAATTATCCCAGGACATCGATCCTGACTCATGGGCTAGGGTTTTTGAGCTAACAAAACGCTCATCGGTGTCTTCCACTATTCAGGAAATTCATATAAAGTTACTGAGTCGATGGTACCTTACCCCATCTAGACGCCACAAAATGTTTCCATCCCTAAGTAGCACCTGCTGGAGGGGCTGTGGAGAAGAGGGCACACTGACACATGTTTGGTGGTCCTGCCCCAGACTGCAAACTTTCTGGGAGAATGTTTTTCTCATTATGTCACAAATACTGAACACACACATACCGAATACACTAGAAAGCATCTTGTTTTGCTCGCTACCCAAAATTGCCGAACCAGCAAAGCTTGCACTTCTGTCGATAATGATCACAGGAGCAAAAAAACTCATTCCCAGGAGGTGGAAGACGCAGAGCGTTCCATCCGTTGAGGAGTGGAGGAGACAAGTACTGGAACTCATCACGCTAGAAAGATACCATTATCTTAAAATAGATAAACTTGATACCCATGAGATGATCCTGGCAGTCTGGAATGGCACCATATAAGATTCCCTCTCCCCACCGTCCCCCTTTCATTCCTCTCCCCCCCCCCCCCCGTTTTTTTTTTTTTTCCTCTCTCTCTTTATTCTTTCTTCTCACTCTTAGAGAATCTTCTTACACATGCCTCATTTGGAATGAGGTTACTTTAGATGTAGTTATGATACTCCAACTACAAGGAACAGAACACATATCTCATATGCAAGAACTCTTTGGAAAACTGAAAATGAAAAAAGAGCTAAACGCACATATGATCACTATGTAAATTTTATATTTGTTATGGAATGTTTTTGATTACAGAAATTGTATGTTTGACTTATTTTCAATAAAGCTCTTTGAAAAAAAAAAAAAATTTTTGACGCAAAACCAACACCAGAAAATGACACAACTTGCGTCATAACAAACGCGATTTTGCGCCAAAACAACTAGCGTCAAAAAAGACGCAGGAAATTACAAAATTTGCGCCATCAACTTCGCACCCAAAAAATTTTGCGCCAAGAATGACGCAATAAAAAACAGCATTTTGCGTTCTCGCGAGCCTAGATTTGCCCGCGAAAAAAAATGAAAAACAAGTCAAATTAGAAAAAGACTGAACCCCAGGTAAGAAATTTTTTAAAATAAACTTCCCAACATGATTCCTATATTGAAACTGTTTAGACTGCAAAGGGAAATATACATAGACCTGACTCATGGCAACTATAAGTAAAATACATATATTTAAAACTTTATATTAATACATAAAGCGCCAAACCATAGCGGAGAGTGTCTTAAACAATGATACATACTTACTGAAAGACACCCATCCACATATAGCAAATAGCCAAACCAGTACTGAAAACTATCAGCAGAGGTAATGGTATATAAGAGTATATCATCAATCTGAAAAGGGAGGTAGGAGATGAATCCCTACGACCGATAACAGAGAACCCTTGAAAAGATTTCCTTTGAGAGAAACCACAAAATCAATAGGCGATACTTTCTTCACATCCCTCTGACAAACACTGTACTCTGAGAGGAATTGGGCTTCAGAATGCTTAGAAGCGCTTATCATAGAAGAAATCTTAAAAATCAAGCACAAACTTACTTCACCACCTCCATAGGAGGCAAAGTTTGTAAAACTGAGTTGTGGGTGTGGTGGGAGGTGTATTTATAGGCATTTGAGGTTTGGGAAACTTTGCCCCCTCCTGGTAGAAATGTATATGTCATACGTCACTAGCTCATGGACTCTTGCCAAGTACATGAAAGAAATGTAAGTAACTAAGGTACTTACATAGGTGTAGATTTGTGCCAAGGAGAGGACCAGCCAGCTTCAGAGAGAGTAGCATGCAGCGATGACGTCAGAGCTGCACACAACAGGAGCCAACACAGCCCCTGACAACGAACAGGGTAGCAGACACCGCGGCATGACATTTACCAAACTAAATATTCAAATTTTCTCTCATACCCTATGCTTCTGATTTCATCCATAGTCCTCACACTACATGCCACCTGCCAGAGAATGAGAAGAGAAATTCATAGAAAGTCAAATTGTTTAATTTATTTACACAAACTCCTTCACACTGTTCTTCATACACACACACACACACATGGAGTTAATTTTTGATACTTTTGAATTATTAGAACCTTTGTATTACAATCATACTGTTGAAAAAGTATCTGATTTTTTTAAATTGTATTTATATTTATATGTGAACATTAAGTAATACTTTGGGTGTATCAGTTAGAGATTAAAACATTATCATTATTGTAGGGCATGTTACCCCTTTTCTGCCAGTAACACCTACAGAATATAGATATTAACTCACCAGCTTGCAGTAACACACACAACAATGATGTCAGTCCTAATCTGCAGTGAACACAGGAAGCAGTGATATTAACCAATTAGCTGCCACTTACACACAAAGAGCAGTATTATCAACCTCCAAGATGCCTGTAACACACATAGAACAATGGTATTAAATCCTGAGTTGTCTCAAATACACAAAGAGTAGTGATATTAACTCCAAGCTGTTAGAAAACCACACAACACATATTAACCGCTGAGCTGTCAAGAACATATAAAGAGTGCAGTGTTATTAACTACTGAGCATCCAAGAACAAAGAGAAAGCAATGGTGGTAACCACTAGAACCACAGAAAACTGCTTAAACTCCTGCATATGTACACACTATCCCTCTCCTTATCTTAGTCCTTGTTGGTAGTTCCATGGTGAGATATGAGCCATAGGGTCTGATGACTTCCATAATGTTCTTTGCTCAGATGGGATGATCCTCCAGCACTGAGAGATCTCGCACAAGATTCTAGACAAACAAATTTTGCTATACTTTTCTAAAGGCTGTTATCTGTATTTCTGTATGTGAAGGAGAGACAAGCCCAGTGCAATGTAGCACTGCATGACATGAGGGTTTTGTTATATTTACAGTTAGTATTTTATATTACTTTACAGTAAACTTCAGATTGGGTCCTTTCAGTTTTATTACATTTAATCTTTGCACTCTCTCTTTTGTATTTTAATGCATTTAGATTTAGATATAGCAGTGATTTTACAAATTCTGATTATGCTTTGAAAGTTTAATGTACAAATTTAACAAATTAGGATCATACTTTGTATATTTCTGTGTATCGTTTACAAATTACATTGCAGTTTGTATTTGCTCTATTGTAAAATAACATTGACAGCTTCAGAAAGTGTGAAGATGGAGTATACATGGGAGTTCCCAGTGTATATCTGAAGATCTCTCACTATTCTCATGAATGCTGTAAGCATTTTACACAAGCTGGTCTCTCTGAATTATGTTGCCAGCTAAATGCAGGTGACGTTTGCTTAAAATTCACAATATACTTCTTTAACTGACAGAAAAGTAATATATTCTAAACTAGAGGCAGAGTAGTTGGAGTAAAAATATTTCAGATTGATTTGTGTTTGCTGCAAACTGAGCTTTTATATCAGTCCTAGGTGTTCTCCTTTTAACTTCAATCTCCCCTTGAAATTTTGTATTCCAGAAATTCTTATTACTTTCTATGGAAGGCATCTCTCATCTCTCTGGGGATTCTAGGTTCCACCCTTTTTCTTATAGAAGTCAGTGAGTTCAGCCCCTTTGAAGTCTGCACTATAATTTATCTTTAAACTAGAGAATCTTTGCATATCATGTCCATAGAAAGTAATGAAGCTCACTGGGAAACTGAATCTGTCATTTTTATTTTAAATAGAAGAAATACAAAGTGCGTTATTTTATAAAGGAGATACCTATATATATATATATATATATATATATATATATATATATATATATATATATATATATATATATATAGTATGATCATAATTTGTTAAAGTTACACAAACTATCAAAGCATAATCAGATTTGTAAAATCACAATCTTAAATACACTGCTGTATACTGAATCTATATATATTAAAAATACAAAACAGAAAGTTCAAATGTAATAAAACTTGATCTGAAGTGTAAAGTAATATAAAATACAAAGCACAAGGTATAAATGCAGCAGGACCTAGTAAATACAAAATAGAAAGTTAATTAGAAAATGCTTTAAACCTGAACATAATATAAACTGATACTAAATAGCAAAACACTCCCCCATTTTCTCAAGATGAAAAATGTAATAACTACTTAAAGCAGCTGAAAATAAATTTTAAACACACAAGAGGCTGATAAACATCCCAAAGTAAAAGATGTGAATGTCCAAATGCAGGAAAAGAAGGTAATAAATAAAAATAAAATGTCAAATACACTAAGTACATTTTCAACTATAAAAAACCCCATCTTTACTTGAAATAAATAGCATACATGAGAAGTCTATAAAATGATAATGTTTGTTATCTCATTAAAGTTAATTTTATATATTTATCCCTCTGAGAGAAGTGGGTAAACGTTAAAATATATAAAATTGAACAAGATTAAACTTGATAGACTACTTTAGTGGCCTCCAACTATCAAAGATCATTGGCGTAAAATGTGTGCAGTCAAGAACATTAAAAAATACTCCCATTTATCAAGTGTTAGCAGATATGGTGAAGATATCCTTAGTTATACACATTCGATTAAGCTGGTATGTGGCTTTATCTATAATCGGTGAAGAAATTACCCCCTCAGATTTTCCATGAGAAATGCATTTAAAGTGATGGCAAATGTTCCCCTTTTTAAAAACAGATCGGGAATCTTAGTGATATTTTAGATGGAGTTTAATTCATCTGTTGTAACAAAGATGAGGTATAACTTATTTTTTAATATAGATATGAAATTGAAATACCCAACGCTTCGCCATCCACTTCAAAAGTACATTTTTATGTGAGCTAAAGGTTTGAATTGTTCTCCAATCAACACTCTCCCCATATGGCACTTTTGTTGCAGCTAGAGCACTGATTGGAGAACAATTCAAACCTTTAGCTCATAGAAAAATGGACTTTTGAAGTGGGCAGCGGAGTGTGGGGAATTTTAATTTCATATCTTTTATCATATCTATATTAAAAAAAGTTAGTTAAATTAAACTCCATCTAAAATATCACTAACAGTCCGGATCTATTTTTAAAAATTGGAGACTTTACCATCACTTTAATGGGGGTTTTTTGTGGAGTTTTTACATACGATGCCATTCCAAATTCTACAATAACCAATTGTTCTTCTGCTCCTCGAATGTTTTCAGGCCTTGAAAACATCCCTATAATTTGCATAAGTAAACTTGACAACAATATTCCAGTCAATAAGAAAACATTTTACATCAGCTTCTGTTTTTGAACAGATATATGCCATTAAGGAGAACACACAAATTACAGCCCTATCATAGAGTAATTTAAAAAAATATATATTTGTGTGTTACTGGCAACCAAGAAAGGTAAATCAAATCTCTAAAGCATGTGTAAAATTGGTACAATGGGTTGAATAATTGTTTTTTGGTTGCAACTGTCAGTTAAAGAATACTGATGAATCAATTATATATGTGTTTTACTGGCACAAAGGGGTTGACACATTGCTCTGTTTGTCTTACTTGTAGCTAAGGGGGTAAAATTACTGATAATAGTCTTACTGGCAGAAAAGGTTATTTATTGCTCTATTTATGTTACATGTAGTTAAATGAACACAACATAATCCCATTAAAAAAAAAAGAATTAAGGAAAATAAAAAACAACAACATACATTCTTTATTTATTTTACCTGTTTTGCTGTTCAATGCCTTTTTGAACTGTGCCTATTCAAATTGTTCCAGAGAGCCTTGATTGCCTCCATCATACTTCCAGTTGATTGAATACTCCATACAGTGGCTGCATAGATCAGAGCACACACCCCTTTACATCTGCCCTTTATAGGCCACAGCAAAGGAAACCAGGAACATTAATTCCAGCAGGCTTTTCAAGGGATGTTTCACTGAACTAACTGATCTGCAAAACCTTATGAATTGTGATAACAAAATGACATTCAAATAGTTGTTTTGTATATAGATCTCATACAATGCAGTTTGTTATTGATATAAGAAATACATATTTAACAACCTTTTAAGGTGGTAAAGTAACTGGTCTGTGTGTTATTGTCACAAAGGAATTAAAGTTATTGCTCTGTGTAAATAGCATCTATGTGGGGGGGGTACATTATAAAGGTGTGTTATTAACAAAAAGAGTCTTATCATTGATCTGTGTGGAAGCTAAGAGCAGGAGTAAATTACTTATCTAGGTATATTTCTCTTCATAAAAGCGTTTAATCACTGGTCTATCTATTTTACTGATCTGTATATTGTTACTGGCAGCTAAGTGAAAAAACAACAACTGGTCTATATATTATTACTGGCAGCTAAGAGGGTACTGAAAGCCTAAGGGGGGGGGAAGATATCACTGATATTGTGTATTAAATTACTGTTCAGCTGGTAATGTGGGATTTTGGGGAGGGGGCATTGAAAGTGCCTACCTGAAGAAGATTTTGCATCCTACGAATGCCCTTTGCAAAATATGTAAGCTGCAGAGAAAGAATGTGCTAACCAAATCTTTTACATTACAATACAAATATTTTATATTTATATTTTCATACAGTCTATCATAGGACTGTATGACATGTCTATCTATCTATCTATCTATCTATCTATCTATCTATCTATCTATCTATCTATCTATATGCCTGTCTGTCTGTCTATCTATCTGTCATCTGTCATCTGTCTGTCTTTCATCTATCTACACTAGTGGATACATTGTGGAAACCTTTTTGAAAATTTGTATTTCTGATGTTTGATGGTTTTTAGAATAATACTATAAAATTATGTATCATTAGAAAGATAATTTAATGCAGAATGTAATGCAACATACTTTATTTTAAAAATTGCATTTTAAAAGAAGTTATACCCAGAAATCTATGAGCATAGTAAATCATGGAAAAGCGTATTTTATAACTTCTCAACATTTCTGTTAGTACTGAGTCTGGAAAACTTTTGCCACAATTACAGCCTTACAAAGGCGTCCCATGGTGTGAATTAAAGGGACATGAAACCCAAACGTGTAATTTCTCGATTCAGATAGAGCATACAATTTAAAACAACTTTCCAATTTATTTCTATTATTTAATTGGCTTGCTTCTCTTGTTATCCTTTGCTGAAAAGTTTATCTAGGCAAGCTCAGGAGCAGCAAAGAACCTAGGTTCTAGCTGCTGATTGGTGGCTGAATATATATACAGATTGTCATTGGCTCACCAATGTGTTCAGTTAGAAACTAGTAGTGCATTGCTGCTCTTTCAACAAAACATTTTATAATAGATGTAAACTGGAAAGTTGTTTAAAATTGCATGTTCTACCTAAATCATGAAACAAAATGTTGGGGTTTCATGTCCCTTTAAGTGTTTTAGTTCATCAGGGGTTAACATGTAAAACCAAGATGTATGATTACTTCAATCAATTGTCTTATATTCATTGGTTGCTTCTGACTAACAGGTTTCTTTAATCGGCTCCACAGCTTTACTATTGTATTCAGGTCAGGGATCTTACCTGGCCATTCTAGCAGTTTAATAAGATTTTCTCGACACACTTTTTGCACACAGCAGCAACATGACAAGGAGATGAATCCTGTTGAAATAAATAGTCTTCGTTACCCTGGAAAAGATCAGAAAGTATATCACAGATATATTTTTTGCCATTTACAGTACATTTATAACACAAACTCTGCCCACACATTTTGCTGTCATACAACACTAACTGGATGCTTCATGGTAGCTGTAATGCATTCAGCCAGCAAATCTTCTCCAATTCTTCTTTTATATACAAATATTGATATTCTGGTCTCATCACTCCATTTGACTCTGCCCCATTCTTCTTTAGACCAATTAACATGGTTTGAAACCCATTCTAATCTCTCTCTCCTTTATTTGGGAGAAAGAAATTGCTTTTTCTTTGGAATTCTAGAATTTAAACCAAAGTTTTTGAGTCTGTGTCAAACAGTCATAGTACTCATCTTCAAACCACATTGATACAATTCATAAACTCTTGCATAGCTTAGAAATACCTCCTTAGTTAGATTTCCACCTCTTTTTCTTATGATTTCCTCATAAATGTAACCTTCCTTAAGCAAAGTTATTATTTTACATCACTTTCTAGGTGACCAGTCAATTCTTTTCACTCTGTCATCTTACTAAGTTACAACCCCAATTCCAAAAAAGTTGGGAAAATGTGGAAAATGCAAAAAAACAAAACAAAAAGAGTAATTTCAAAGTTCAATTCACCCTGTACTATATTGAAAACACATTAACACATTATTTGAGAATTTAATGTATTTTTTCAAATCTACACTCATTTCAAATCTACACTCATTTCAAATCTGATGACTGCATCTCAATCCATAAAAGTTGGGACAGTCGACTGTTTACCACTGTGTAGCATCACCTTTTCTTTTAATAACACTTATTAAGTGTTTGGGCACTGAAGACACCAGTTTGTTAAGTTTAGCAAGAGGAATTTCCCACAATTCCTCAATTATGCATGCCTTCAGCTGTGCAACTGTACGGGACCTTCCTTGCCTTATTTTGTGCTTCATAATATGCAACACATTCTCAAATCAGAGACTGCAGGTAGATTCCTTGAATCTTTTAATTACATTGTGCACTGTAGAAGGTGAAATGCACAAAATCCTACAATTTGTCTTTGGGGAATGTTGTTCTTAAAGTGTTTGATTATTCGCTGATGCATCTGTTGGAAGATTGGCGAGTCTCGACCCATCCTTGCTCTTGAAGGACTAGGCCTTTTTTGGAGGCTCCTTATATACTATGATTACACGATTTCCTCACCTGTTTGACATCACCTTCTTATTTCAACTTGTCACATCGCTATTAGTCCTAAATTGCCACCTGTCCCAACTTTTTAGGAACCTGTTGCAGTTATCAGATTTGAAATGAGTGTCCCAACTTTTTCGGAATTGGGGTTGTACACTGGAATAGAAAAATGTGTGACCAACAAATCAGTAAACAACCCCCCCCCAAAAAAAAACCAGTGGCCAGTTTAATGACACGCAACTGAATATGAGTCCTATTATTAGCTCTAATGCATAGAATTGAGAGCTGATTCATACTAACACCTTATTGGTTTCATGCTGTATCATAATAATACTGATTGCCTCTCAGAAAAATCAGTCTCATTTGTCATTTTTTTGTTAAGGAAATTCCCTTCAAGTTCCTTCTTGGGTTATTCAGCTAAAACTTTTGATAAAATAAAGATAATTCAACACAATTTTGCATTCTTATGATATATAATTTTATGGCATTATTCTAAAAAAGACTGATGTCCATTAAACCTCAGAAATACCATTTTTTCAAAAGGTTTCCATAATTGTGGCCACTAGTTTATCTATCAAATCTGGCCTGTCTGTCTATCATCTATTTATCTATCGATCTATCTATATATTAATTACCTATCATCTATCCATCTAAATTTCCCAACCATCCCACATTTAGGGCATGGTTGGTAACCCTATCGGCTGTTACTCCTGTAGGTTTATAAATATACAAGTTTTACAGAGGAACACCTTACCATGCCCTAATCTGCCTTTACTATTCCTACATAATTCTAAACTCTACCCATATTCTGCCCTCATGTTCCTTCTGGGTTCACCCCTTACCTGATGTGACTCCACTTTTGGGTTGCCATGGCTTCCCCCCCAGATCTCCCTGATGTAGCCAGAGCTTACACACAAAACTGCAACATAAAGAGACCACTTATAGCACTCCTAGGTCTGTAAATGAATTAAATCTAACTGGATGATACAAATTATTCCCTAAGGAATAAGTGGAACGGGAGAAAACAGATTACAATTAAAATATAACTTTTATTGGGTTTACGTTAAAAGTAGGAATACACTTAAAATCACTCTTAAGCACCGATTTTCCTGATGTCAGCAAATTAGTATAAGTCAAGGTTATTGCTCCTAGTACTTAGGTGTTGATTGTGGGCTGGAATAGGTGCTGCTATATACTTGTATCAGGAGACCAGATATACCAATTTATTGAAGTCCAAAGTTACTAATTCTTATGTGAGAATTAAGTATATGATATATTCTTTATATCTCAATAGTGATATATCTTAGCGTAGCCTGATTTAGATTAAATACTGGATATATAATTTTTAATATTTCTGCTTGTTGCCAAGGTGGAATTATATATACCCAATTGATTATTTGGATTCTGAATAGAATCTCTTGACTCCGCTTTAGAGTATTAGCAGTTGCCTACCTCCGGATTGAAGAGTAGGTTGTTCCCTCCATTATAACAAAAGCTAACCTTCATATATGTTTTTAAATTGTATTTGAATAATTGAGCTACAATTTTATCTTTATTGAGACAATGTATATTGTTGTTGTACTTAATAGACTTATGTGTATTGGTTTCTCTGCGATTGTGAATAACATTCGTTGCTGTTTGGTGTGCTTAAACAATATTTTCAAAGATTATATTCTTTAATCTTTGCACTTGAACTGTATGTGCTTCCGACTTGTGAATCATACACAGTTTGTATATTATGAATTCACAAGTCGGAAGCACATACAGTTCAAGTGCAAAGATTAAAGAATATAATCTTTGAAATTATTGTTTAAGCACACCAAACAGCAACGAATGTTATTCACAATCGCAGAGAAACCAATACACATAAGTCTATTAAGTACAACAACAATATACATTGTCTCAATAAAGATAAAATTGTAGCTCAATTATTCAAATACAATTTAAAAACATATATGAAGGTTAGCTTTTGTTATAATGGAGGGAACAACCTACTCTTCAATCCGGAGGTAGGCAACTGCTAATACTCTAAAGCGGAGTCAAGAGATTCTATTCAGAATCCAAATAATCAATTGGGTATATATAATTCCACCTTGGCAACAAGCAGAAATATTAAAAATTATATATCCAGTATTTAATCTAAATCAGGCTACGCTAAGATATATCACTATTGAGATATAAAGAATATATCATATACTTAATTCTCACATAAGAATTAGTAACTTTGGACTTCAATAAATTGGTATATCTGGTCTCCTGATACAAGTATATAGCAGCACCTATTCCAGCCCACAATCAACACCTAAGTACTAGGAGCAATAACCTTGACTTATACTAATTTGCTGACATCAGGAAAATCGGTGCTTAAGAGTGATTTTAAGTGTATTCCTACTTTTAACGTAAACCCAATAAAAGTTATATTTTAATTGTAATCTGTTTTCTCCCGTTCCACTTATTCCTTAGGGAATAATTTGTATCATCCAGTTAGATTTAATTCATTTACAGACCTAGGAGTGCTATAAGTGTATACTTTCTCTTTCTTTGCTAAATACGGTTTTATACACAGCACCCACATCCTGACAAATTATTAAATAAGTGTAGGAATAAGGTCATATACGCTAGTAGTGCCATTGGTTTCCTTTCAAATCTCGATAATTCCAATACCTGATTCTCAGGCCTCTTACCAATAGAGCACACACACTATTTAATCTAACTTACCATCATGTCTTCAAAATGGGAGCAAGACAGACAATCTAGACAAAGAAAAAGAGAAACAGACCTTAATGATGTATTCAAAAATCCACCCACTAATGCCTCAAATATACAAGATAAAATGAACTCAACCCTCAGGGAAGTACACAAATTAATGTTTAAACAAGATAAGTTATGGTGGAATCATCATTTCTTCGAGAAATATATAGAATTAAAGTTAATCCCAAAAGGATTGAGAATACAATTATTCCCAGCATTCGAGTTCCGTAACCCATCACACAATATTGAATGGGAAGAAGCATTAACAGAATGCTCAGGAAAATTGATGAAAATACTCATAAAACATGATAAGGAAGAATATGACTGTTTGGAAATCAAAGTTCAGGAATTAAATAAACAATTAGAAGAATTTGAATCTCTATCCAATTTTGAAGAAACATACAAACAATATCAAAAGGAACTGGATAAGTACGAAAATGAAATAAAACAAACAAAACAAGGCAAACTAAGCAGAGATAAAACAGATTATGCAAATCAAAAGGTGTATAAATGGAAAATTAGAACCAATACTAACAAAGGGCGACAATCTAGGGTAAACTTGGTTCAAAGTGATGTCTCAGACACAGAGGGAGAAGAATCTGAAACCCTAGAATCAGATGTGGAACCACAAACACCAAACTTGGAGAGAAATATAAGAATAACAAGAGGAAAAAGGAAAGATTTTTTAGGGGCAGGAGCCTCTTCGAGCGTAGACACACCAGAAGAGGCAGGGGGAAAACCAAAAAGACAAAACAAAAGTCAAACATCAAACAGAACCAACAAGAAAAACTGGAAACCCTATCAAAGGGCTCCCAGCCCCTTCTCGCAAATCAAAATGACTCACTGAGAATTATAAACTTATCACAAAAACTTCTATCGGAAGCACATACCCAAGTTTTATCCAAAGGTATGTCATTCTGCCCTACACCAAAACTTGATAAATTCGAATTAATCAAAGATGTACACCTATTTGTTCGTAAAATAGCACTAAAGAGAATCTACAGTAGAAATAAAACTCAATCAGAACCTACAGAAGCAATCTTAACACAACACTGGACAGAAGATGAGAGAGAAACTTTAGAAATACTAGAAAATCTATTGACAGAGAATACGTCTGGACAAGATCAATCAGCTGATTCCTTGACAGAAAGAAAATGGCGAGATAAGATAATAAACAAGTCATCTTTTATGCCCAAGATAAATCAATGCCCTCAACTGCAGGTGTTCACTGATGTAGTTTGTAATGAAATACTGCAGCTATCAGATAAAGTAATTGAAAAAAACTTGACAACTCAGGAACAAAAGGCATTAAATGACATGAGAAACTGGGATGATGTCATCATCCGAAACTCAGACAAGGGGGGAAATATAGTTTTGTGGCCCATTGATATGTACAAAAAAGAAACAGACAAACAACTCAAGGACACATCGTGCTATAAGAAGTTAAGTTTTAATCCAAATAAAACATTTCTCCTTGAATATATGAATATCATAGAAATGGCTAAATTCGATAATCTACTCACAAACAAAGAATACCAATATCTCAAAGTGAAGGAACCAACAGTAGCAACTTTCTACCTAATCCCTAAAATTCACAAAAATCAACAACAACCCCCTGGACGGCCAATTGTATCTGGCATTAACAGCCTTACGGAAAAAGCGAGCAGATACATTGACTTCAGACTCAGGAATTATCTCCGTCAATTGTCATCTTATGTACAAGACACCACTGATGTCTTGGTTCAGCTACAAAATGTACACCTTTTACCATCTACTTGGTTAGTTACAGCTGATGTTGAATCACTATATACCTGTATAAATCACAATCTTGGTATAGAAGCTGTACAGTGGTTTCTCTCCATGGGATCTGAGGAAAACCCAGCTCATGACAGTTTTATTCTACAATTGTTAAAATTCATTTTAACACACAATTTCTTTACTTTTGATAATGGCTTTTACCTTCAAACCAGAGGCACGGCAATGGGCACCGCCTGTGCCCCCACCTATGCTAATCTCTTTCTAGGCTGGTGGGAGCAAAAACATGTGTTCTCAGATGACAATACTGAGGATTTAAACAAAATACCATTATGGATGAGATACATAGACGATGTGCTCTTCCTATGGGAGGGCACTCGTGCAGAATTGGACCAATTCATGGCCAAATTGAACACCAACACACTAAACATCAAATTGACCTATGAAGCAAGTCAAAAAAGTATAGACTTTCTGGATTTAAAAATTACAAAAACAACAACAGGCACAGTGGAAACAGATGTCCATCGTAAGAAAACTGCTACCAACAGTCTACTTTTTAGTACAAGTGCTCATGCCCCCAACACAGTAAAAGCGCTCCCCACAGGAGAATTCCTCAGGATGAGACGCAATTGCTCCACAGAAGAGAATTACAAAATAAGAGCAAAAGAACTAACGGAGAGACTAATCTCAAGAGGTTACAGCAAAAGAACAATAAAAAAAGCAGAATTTAGAGCTAAAAATACCATGAGACATGAACTGCTGAAAACGAAAACTAAATCAAAACAGGAACAAGTGAGATTTATCTCCACCTACAACCCCAAAAGCTCTCAAGTTCTTAATATTATGCAGAATAATTGGCACATCCTAACCTCTGATCCTGTAATCTCCAAAATCGTAGGAGAAAAAGTACAAACTGGTTTCAGAAGGACTCGTAATCTAAAGGATCTTATTAGCCCCAGCCACTTACAGGGACCAAGAACTGTGGGAGCCTTCAAGAAAGGATCATTTAAATGCGGAACATGCAGCACCTGTAGCTTCATGGTCAACAAACAAGAAATCACTGACCACTTTGGGAAAATCCATAAAATTGAATCCTACATCAATTGCCATACAGAAGGAGTCATATACGTCTTACAATGCAAATGTAACCTGGTATACGTTGGTATGACAACAAGAAAAATAAGACTAAGACTCCAAGAACATCTGAGGAATATAAAAAATGCAACTAAAGATCTGCAAGAAGGGAAAAATTTGACATCTGTAGCCAGACATTTCTTGAAAAGACATAATTCCAAACAGTCGGATCTAAAATGCTTTGGGATCCAGAAAATACATTTGGGCATAAGAGGTGGTAATGTAGAGGACGTCCTGCTCAGAGCAGAGAGCAAATGGATCTTTCTCTTGAACTCAGTCCAACCATATGGATTAAATGAAGTAAATAATTTTACTCCTTTTTTGTAAAATCTGATTGTCTATGGAAGGTAGACAGCTAATCACAGAAACAGTACGTTGTCAACGTTACACGTAATACACACTCACACACTAAGTCACTAGACAAGTGATGGTGCACTCACTTCAACACCACGGAAAGTGATTTTTTATTATGGTTTTTTCACGCCCCTATACTATTGTATATATCCCCTTTATTTCATATCTCCTCTACAATGATTATAACCACACACGAGATTAAAATCCCCCCTGTTCACAATATAATGTACACAGCAATTCCAGTCAGGTTGATGTCATAACACACATTCTCCCTCCCCCCTTTTTTTGATTCATTCCTGCACTGTACTGATGAATCCTTTTATTTATTATTTGTCATCTTATGTTTGGAATCACGATGCAACACGTTAGTTCACAATATAATCATCCCCATATACTATATATTGGGTTTCACATAGATCACAATCATAGGTATAGTTAGGTATAGTAACAAAATAATAACACTTCAGGATAAAAAAATATGTATATCATAATGATACTAACTTTTGCACAGAGTAACTGTGGTTAATACAATATCAGCCACCTCTGTCAACATATTTGGAAAATAAAACTTTTCAAAAAGACTAATTGCTTTTTCTACACCATATTCGCATCAGTATTTAATTTCAGGCTTGGGAAGAACTCAAGAATAAGCTCATAATTAGAATTAAGTGAACTGCTCTAACAGTAGTATTCAGATGCGTCTTCACACGTCAATCATTAGTTCATCTCACATCATTGGTCTGAATTACATTACACGCCTATTGGGGGCGTGTTTCTAATGGCCTTAAATAGCCGCGAATATTGCGGCGCGTTCACCTTTGAAAAAGCAACGTTTAGTTGCGAAACATGTTAGGGACGATAGGGCAATGGTGAGGAGTCCTAGGAGCTCCTGTGTTTTTAGACAGCCTTAAGCTACCGCAAATTACTGTAGTCAGCCACGGTTTCACTTGAAAATGAACGCTCAGATCTAATCAGGTGTTGAATATATGGTGCTGGTACTGAATATTATTGCAAGTACTATCTCTCCTATATGAGCTAACTTAAATTTGCAAAATATATAAAGACTTAATAATAGAACTTTGTTTGGCGCTACTGCCTAATAATTTAACTCATTTCGAGCTGTATTTGGTATACATCCATATCCATGATACCGCTTGTTGTAAGATAACTGTGTTTTACATAACTAAGGTGCACAAAATATATTTAGAGTACTATCATATTAGCTTTGGACTAGATGAGTATGTGCAGCTTGATCAGGTATGCATAATTTTTGCCGTTAATACAGCTTATACAACAAAACAGTGCACAAACCTATTTCCGGGGCAATCCTGTCTGTATGCAAAGTGAAATGTACACAGATTAAGTATAATTTACTGCAAGTGTGAAATTGATATGAACATTAGGTTATAATTTTAGAGACTCACAAAATAAGCGGAATGCTTGTACGTCTATCTGTTTAAACTTTGTTGTCACTGAGAACAGATACGTTCCATTATACTAAGAAACTACATTATTTAATCACTAGTATATTATGAGTTATCCAGATGGGTATTTAATCATTCTGTGATGATAGAATCAGATAAGCTCCAAAGTTGCGACATATAAGGTTATCTACTATCGCATCACAGAGAGCTATTTAAACTGATATTAAAGAAACTGTGAGCAGATAAATCTTACCGAAGTTCATTCATAATATACAAACTGTGTATGATTCACAAGTCGGAAGCACATACAGTTCAAGTGCAAAGATTAAAGAATATAATCTTTGAAATTATTGTTTAAGCACACCAAACAGCAACGAATGTTATTCACAATCGCAGAGAAACCAATACACATAAGTCTATTAAGTACAACAACAATATACATTGTCTCAATAAAGATAAAATTGTAGCTCAATTATTCAAATACAATTTAAAAACATATATGAAGGTTAGCTTTTGTTATAATGGAGGGAACAACCTACTCTTCAATCCGGAGGTAGGCAACTGCTAATACTCTAAAGCGGAGTCAAGAGATTCTATTCAGAATCCAAATAATCAATTGGGTATATATAATTCCACCTTGGCAACAAGCAGAAATATTAAAAATTATATATCCAGTATTTAATCTAAATCAGGCTACGCTAAGATATATCACTATTGAGATATAAAGAATATATCATATACTTAATTCTCACATAAGAATTAGTAACTTTGGACTTCAATAAATTGGTATATCTGGTCTCCTGATACAAGTATATAGCAGCACCTATTCCAGCCCACAATCAACACCTAAGTACTAGGAGCAATAACCTTGACTTATACTAATTTGCTGACATCAGGAAAATCGGTGCTTAAGAGTGATTTTAAGTGTATTCCTACTTTTAACGTAAACCCAATAAAAGTTATATTTTAATTGTAATCTGTTTTCTCCCGTTCCACTTATTCCTTAGGGAATAATTTGTATCATCCAGTTAGATTTAATTCATTTACAGACCTAGGAGTGCTATAAGTGTATACTTTCTCTTTCTTTGCTAAATACGGTTTTATACACAGCACCCACATCCTGACAAATTATTAAATAAGTGTAGGAATAAGGTCATATACGCTAGTAGTGCCATTGGTTTCCTTTCAAATCTCGATAAAGAGACCACTACCTGCTACAGCAGCTACACAAGATAATTATATTTTTTGCTGATAAATCTTAATCTGTTTTTCTGCTTCTAATCCTTGCACAGATCTTGGGACATATAGTGTATGTGGAATATTGATGTGATATTTTGTATGATTAGAGGTTTCAAAAGGAGGGCAAAGTCTGTGGCAGGGCCCCCCTCATTTGAACAGCAACATTTCCAAAAGCAAGCTAATAAGCAATATATATATACAGTATATAGATGAACAGTCTTCCTGCCTCTGATATAGAGTTGGCCTTTAGTGTATAAAGCACAACAACCAACAACCAATATACAGTATATGCTGTCACAGCCTACAACACAGTCTAGAGATTCACTGCACACTGTGATATTCAGAAGTACCCAGGAATTCAGATGTGTAAATATGTATTCCAAATTCCCACTCGTAAATAAATGTCACCATCTTAGTATATAGTGGGATATTACCCAATCACAAAATATATTGTGAGAGTTACTTTCTTTAATAGGTTTAAGGACATTACACATTAGGGAAATATTAGTTTGTTTATATTGATTTGTATTTGTGATTAAACTTATTATACACATATACACATACAAATAAACACACATATATACACACACATACACACATACATGCACACTTATACATACAAACACATGCACACACACACACATATACACACACAGACACATACACACATTAATAGATAATCAGTAACCCTGTACTGAGCTCAAACTTATTTAAAGCGATGAAAACAAGAGGGAAAAGATGCACAGCCTAGCAAACACCCCATAAAAAACACTACATCACTAAGAAAAACTAAACACTAAAACATCTATCTACACCCGCAAACTGCTTGCATTCTGGGCAAAGCTTTCTTTCTTCCCCCCCCCCCTTGGTGTTTCTCAGTCACTACAAGTTTAGTGACCTCTAATGCTGATTAGAAAAACTGAAGCCACATAACAAGCTACTCTAACATCTGATTCTGCTTGAGCAGAAACAGGCCCCCTAAAAGGATTGGCAAGGTAGCAGTGGAGACCCCTATAGTTATGCCCCAGGGTTTCACAAATAATCATGTTTGTCTCTTTTGAAAGCTTGTGTAGTTTAAAAGAATCTCAATTAAATTTTAATTGCAAAAGTTTTGTGTAGTGCTGAAATAAATTAGCTTACAGGCAGATTGTAAAATCTTTTGAAATAGATTAACACCTTGATTAGTAAAAATGCTTTTCAATGGACAGATATGTAGTAGGGTTTGGATAAGAAAGTATGCTGTGAGTCAACAGTTACAGGAAAATAAATAGTAATCTATATTAAGAAGGTTTGTTTGTTTTATTACACATAGTAACATAGTAGATGAGGTTGAAAAAAGACAGACGTCCACTGATACAAATCTTAATATATTTACTATAAAAGCTCTAGTTGAATCCTATTAAAAAGGTGACCCATTTAACACAAGCAATCATATCCCTGAATTCTGTTTCTAGCCAAAACTGTATCTAAACCATATTTAAATGTATCTAAGGTATTGGCATTTACTACCTCCTTAGTTTATGAGTTCCACAATTTGATTGCTCTTACAGTGAAAAACCGTTTACGTTGCTGGAGATTAAATCTACTTATCTCCAGTCTTAAATTTTGACCACTTGTCACAAACAATTTTCTTGGAATAAACAGAGCTTCTCTGTATATGGGCCTTGAATTTATTTATATAAAGTAGTCATGTCACTTCTCAAGCGCCTTTCTTCTAGAGAAAAAAGACCCAGTTTGGCTAACTTCTCCTCATATCTTAAATTCTCCATT
This sequence comes from Bombina bombina, assembly GCF_027579735.1. NCBI lineage: Eukaryota > Metazoa > Chordata > Amphibia > Anura > Bombinatoridae > Bombina > Bombina bombina. Next base: position 716,512,519 of record NC_069499.1, on the reverse strand, counting down.
CTCCTTACTTTTGTGGCCCTTCTCTGAACTTTTTCTAAGTCAAAGAAACAAGCGGCTAGATTATGAGTTGTGCGTTAAGGTAAAAAAGCAGCTTTAAAAGGTCCTAATGCTGCTTTTTTACTACCGCTGCTATTACGAGTCTTGCAGGTTTAGGGGCACCGCACACTTGTTTGGCCTTACCTCAAACCGACTTACGTAAACTTCGTAAACCCATTTTTCTATGGGACTTCCATAGCGCTGGTATTACCTGTCTGTCCTGGGAGGCCAAAAAGTGAGCAGTACACCCTATACCGACAAGATTCGTAACACATTCTAAAGTCAGTAGTTATGAGTTTTACATTACAACGCCGTAGCATAAAACTCACAACGAAAGTGCTAAAAAGTACACTAACACCCATAAACTACCTATTAACCCCTAAACCATGGCCCTCCTGCATCGCAAACACTATAATAAAAATTTTAACCCCTAATCGTCCGCTCCGGAGATCGCCGCCACTAGAATAAACATATTAACCCCTAAATTGCCGCACTCCTGCCTTGCAAACACTAGTTAAATAATATTAACCCAAAACAAGCGAAATTCTGAGCACTCAGGGGCAAAATTTTAAAAGCAAAATTACTGCAGGTAGACAAGGACAGCAATCCTGACGTGTTTTGCGCCCCTAGTGGCGCTTAGTCATAGAAATGAGAGCTGAGGGTGCCAAAGTGTAATTAAGGGTGCAAGGAAGCAATCACTAACCAGTAAAGGGTGTAATTGTACCCCGCCCAAAAAAAACACTGACAGCACCCTAAAGACATTATAAAACAAAATCAATGCAATAAAAATGAAGGTACAAAAAATCCTTGTGTGCATACTGACAGGCTGATTAAAGTTAAACACATAAGTGGAGAGTGTATTTAATTCTGTATTTATGTATATGTCCTATTGGGTTGCCTAAAAGATTTGTCTTAAAGTGTGCCTAATTTGCAAAGTAAAAAAAACAAATCCATAGCTTTAAATATTAACAATGTGCCTAGGACAATATGTATCTAATACTCGTAATCAAACGGGCATACTGGCAAATCTAGGACAAATATTAGTAATGGTTCATACACAGATATGCGTTAAGTGGGTTAATGTTATTTTTCAATATTGAACTATTTACAATCATGAAAGCAGGAAAAATAAATAGAAAAAATGTAATCAGTTAATAAACTATGAAATTTGCTTTATCTGAGATGTAAATAGTATGAAAAATGACATTTGGAAAAAATATGAAAAGAAAAGGGAATACAAAAATGTGAGAAAGGAATGCTTTAATCTATGAAATAGGAAATATCCCATTCTAGATTAATACCTTTGGGATATCTGGTATCCAACTTCAGAATCCAGAAAAGCTCCCTTTTGGTGAGCAGTTTATGACTGTCTCCTCCTCTGGCAGGCTTATGTACCACTTCAATTATCTGCACTCCAAAACTGGGGACACCAGTTAGGTGCAGGCCATTGAAGTGCTTAGCTACTGCCGAATTTTTGTTGAAATTTTCAACATCTTTCAGGTGCTCCCTAACCCTGTCTCTGAATTCTTGGGAGGTTTGACCTATATACTGCTGTTTGCAAAGATTACAGTTGAGTACATAAACAACCCATTTGGTTCTGCAAGTGGCATAGAAATGGATTTCAAATGTTTTAAGTGTACTGTTGGAATAAAAGTTGTTGCCAATAATAATTGATTTACAAGCTTTACAATTGAAATTGTGACACTTGAAGTTGCCCTTTCTGTTGCCATGTAGCCATGTAATAGAGTTGGAATGTGTTGTTTGTATCATGCTAGGAGCACGTTTAGAGCCCAAAGTTTCCGGCTTTCTTGAAACAAATTTAAAATTTATGACTGAATTTGACAATAAGGGATCATTATGTAATAATGCAGTATGTTTCTTAAGTATGTTAACTATTTCATTATACTGATTGGAATAGGGAGTGCTGAACACTACTGAGTTTTCTGAGAAGACTTTTTGTGTTCTTTTAGATTTGTTTGCATATTCAATATTGGCTTCATGTTGAGCTTTTTCCAGGAGGTTTGAATCATATCCCCTAGCTAACAGTCTTTTTTTGAGTTCATTTGATTGTCTACAATAAATTAGATCACTGTTAATGTTTATTTTTAATCTTAAAAATTGACTCTTTGGAATAATAAATAAATAATAAATAATATTAACCCCTAATCTTCCGCCCCTAACATCGCCGCCACCTACATTATATTTATTAACCCCTGATCTGCTGCCCCCAATGTCGCTGCAACCTACCTACACTTGTTAACCCCTAATCTGCCACCCCCAACATCGCCACCACTATATTAAATTTATTAACCCCTAAACCTAAGTCTAACCCTAACCCTAACACCCCCTAACTTAAATATAATTCAAATAAATCTAAATAAAATTTCTATCATTAACTACATTATTCCTATTTAAAACTAAATACTTACCTAGAAAATAAACCCTAAGCTAGCTACAATATAACTAATAGTTACATTGTATCTATCTTAGGGTTTATTTTTATTTTACAGGCAAGTTTGTATTTATTTTAACTAGGTAGAATAGCTACTAAATAGTTATTACCTATTTAATAACTACCTAGCTAAAATAAATACAAATTTAACTGTAAAATAAAACCTAACCTAAGGTACAATAACACCTAACCTTACACTATAATTAAATAAATTACCTACATTAAATACAATTAAATAAATTAATTTAAATGAGCTAAATCACAAAAAAACAAAAACACTGAATTACAGAAAATAAAAAACAAATTACAGATCTTTAAACTAATTACACCTAATCTAATCACCCTGGCGTCCCTTAGATTCCGATTGGCTGATAGAATCCCATCAGCCAATTGGAATTAAGGTAGAAAAAATCCCATTGGCTGATTGGAACAGCCAATAGAATGCGAGCTCAATCCTATTGGCTGATTCGATCAGCCAATAGGATTGAAGTTCAATCCTATTGCCGGATCCAATCAGCCAATAGGATTTTTTTCTACCTTAATTCCGATTGGCTGATAGGATTGTATCAGCCAATCGGAATCTAAGGGACGCCATCTTGGATTATGTCACTTAAAGAGATATTCATTCAGCAAGAAGACTTTGTTGGAAGAGGATGCTCCGCGTTGGATGTCTTGAAGATGGACCCGCTCCGGAAGGATGAAGATAGAAGATGCTATCTGGATGAAGACTTCTGCCCGTCTGGAGGACCACTTCTACCCGTCTGGAGGACCAATTTTGCCGGCTTCGTTGAGGACATCTTGCCACTTGAATGAAGACTTCTCCCGGTAAGTGAATCTTCGGGGGTTAGTATTAGGATTTTTTTAAGGGTGTATTGGGTGGGTTTATTTTTTTAGGTTAGGGCTTTGGGCCTGCAATAGAGCTAAATGCCCTTTTAAGTGCAATGCCCATCCAAATGCCCTTTTCAGGGCAATGGGGAGCTAAGGTTTTTTAGTTAGTATTTTATTTGGGGGGTTGGTTGTGTGAGTGGTGGGTTTTACTGTTGGGGGTGTTTGTATTTTTTTTTTTACAGGAAAAAGAGCTGATTTCTTTGGGGCAATGCCCCGCAAAAGACCCTTTTAAGGGCTATTGGTAGTTTAGTTTAGGCTAGGGTTTTTTTTTTGTTTTTTTTTTTTGGGTGGGGTTTGATAGGGCTATTAGATTAGGTGTAATTAGTTTAAAAATCTGTAATCTGTTTTTTATTTTCTGTAATTTAGTGTTTTGTTTTTTGTGATTTAGCTATTTAAATGAATTTATTTAATTGTATTTAATGTAGGTAATTTATTTAATTATAGTGTAAGGTTAGGTGTAATTGTAACTTAGGTTAGGTTTTATTTTACAGGTAAATTTGTATTTATTTTAGCTAGGTAGTTATTAAATAGTTAATAACTATTTAGTAACTATTCTACCTAGTTAAAATAAATACAAACTTGCCTGTAAAATAAATAAAATACAAATAAACCCTAAGATAGATACAATGTAACTATTAGTTATATTGTAGCTAGCTTAGGGTTTATTTTATAGGTAAGTATTTAGTTTAAAATAGGAATAATGTAGTTAATGATAGAAATTTTATTTAGCTTTATTTTAATTATATTTCAATTAGGGGGTGTTATGGTTAGACTTAAGTTTAGGGGTTAATACATTTAATATAGTGGCGGCGACGTTGGGGGTGGCAGATTAGGGGTTAATAAGTGTAGGTAGGTTGCGGTGACATTGGGGGCAGCAGATTGGGGGTTAATAAATATAATGTAGGTGTCGGCGATGTTGGGGGCAGCAGATCAGGGGTTAATAAATATAATGTAGGTGATGGCGGTGTCTGGAGAGGCAGATTAGGGGTTAATAAGTATAATGCAGGTGTCGGCGATGTTGGGGGCAGCAGATTAGGGGTTAATAAGTGTAAGATTAGGGGTGTTTAGACTCGGGGGTTCATGTTAGGGTGTTAGGTGTAAACATAAAATGTGTTTCCCCATAGGAATCAATGGTGCTGCGTTACTGAGCTTTACGCTGCTTTTTGGCAGGTGTTAGACTTTTTCTCAGCCGGCTCTCCCCATTGATGTCTATGGGGAAATCGTGCATGAGCACGTACGACCAGTTCACCGCTCACTTAAGCAGCACTGGTATTGGAGTGCGGTATGGACCTCAGTTTTGCTCTACGCTCACTTCTTGCCTTTTAACGCCGGGTTTGTAAAAACCTGTAATACCAGCGATGCAGGTAAGTGAGTGAGCGGTGAGAAAAAAACTGCTCGTTAGCACCCCACAGCTCATAACGCAAAATCTGGCCGTAAGCATTTTCTGTAACAATCTCAGAGCCAGATTACAAGTAAAGCACAAAATATCGCTTTCATGAAAGCGATATTTGCGCTCCACTGTGTAATACCAGTGGACGCTAATGAGCGCTGTTATAACAAGTTTTCAGCAATGCAAACGCGACCTCACATTTGCATTGCTGGGAAGCATTGCACTCACAAGAGCAAGCAACCTAAGCGCAGTGAAGGGGGTAAGTAACGCAGCAATGGTAGCAAACTTAAATATATATGTATATAAGCATACTGCAGTAATTGTATTAAAAACAAAGATGCTGCTCTTTATTTTAATAAAATACACTAGACTGTAGTTTGGGGGCATTTGAGGCACATTTATAAAATTAACCTGAGATCTAATCTCTGGTTAATTTTATAAGTGCTAATAACCAGCCACTTGTAATGGCTGATTAATTATGGCGAGCCCAATTTAGCGCTCTCCTTGTAATCTAGCCCTCAGTCTTTAAATTAAGCAAGAAAACTGCAGATGCATCTCTACAGTTTGGGGCAGCAGGAGTGGTGGAAGGATTGTATAATTCTGGTGAGCAATAATTTTTTCTCTTTTAGTGAAAAGTGAGGTTTCATAGTCTCGATAAGGTGCTTTGAGGTCCCGAGGCTTTATCAGTACCACTAAAGCCTTTAAAAGGTCCAGTAGATTACATTTTTAATAGACACTGCTCTAGACTAATCCTAAAGGTAACACCTTATACTAATAATAATGCAATAACCTTTGACCCCAGAAGAATCTTGCAGGCTCTACTTTTCTATTAATTGGTAAAAACCCTGAGGCATGATGTATAATATCTATGTATATAGACACTGCTGGATATTTTGAAAACAATTAGAAACATTAGTCTGAGTATGTCACAGTTTCTATTTTTTTTTCTATTTAATTATTATTAGATAGTACTTATAACATGGATTGTAACACATGGCATAGTAAGAGCTTTGTAGATGTCTCTTGTTAAAATGTTGTTTCATGGTTTAGATAATGCATGCAAGTTTAATTAGCTTCATTCTTTTGGTATCCTTGGTTGAAGAATAAACCTAGGTAGGTTCATAGGCATAGACTCTATAGCAGGGGATAAGAAAGGCAGTGCCAAGGAGCTCATATGGAACAGAAACTATGTACCAGAAATGAATAAGGCACCACAACAATTGTCCTCATTTAACCCCTACAGTGAAAAAGAAGCTGACAAAAAACAAACAGATATATCTTTTGGGACTCTACATATTCTGCATCAGATATAATATGGATAAGCATAAGACAGAAGTGAGTTAATGAATATGCATATTGTAGAAGAAGTTTACATTATGACACCTTGTTTGACATGGTGTACTCTGACAGCTTGGTATGATCTAACCTTCTATATGATGTTCTTTTACTGAAGACACATAATCCCTCTTTTTCATTTATTTATTCTCTTTATAGCTTCTGCACCATTGCTGTCACACACACGCCTAGATGACGAGTTTTGTGCTATAGAGGGTGCAAAACGAACGCAACAAAAGTTGCGTTATTTCACTCTCCATAGCGCTGCCATTACAAGTTTCTGAAAATCCTCCTTGTGCATGTGAAATGGTGGCGATAAGCTCCATACCGCACAAAATCCAAGTGCTGAGAATACGTGCTTGTGCACGCTTTCCCAATAGACATCAATGTGGAGAGAGTGCAGAAGTGAAGTGCGGAATGGCGATCCCCGTAACGCAAGTAATGTTTAAACACCCTAACATAAACCCCAAGTCTAAACACCCCTAATTTGCTGCCCCCGACATCGCCACCACTAATAAAAAATATTAACCTCTATTTTGCTGCTCCCTGACATCGCCACCACTAATAAAAGTTATTAACCCCTATTACGGCGTACCCCCACAATCCCCCCAACAAATAAAAATTGATAACCCCTATTCCGCCACTCCCCGGCATCGGCGCCACTAATAAAAGTTATTAACCCTTGTTTCGCCGCTCCCCGACAACGCTGCCACTATAATAAATTTATTGACCCCTAAACCTCTGGCCTCCCACATCATCACCACTAAATAAACCTATTTGAATAGCCAATAGAATTTCATTAGCTCTTAACCTATTGGCTGATTTGAACAGCCAATAGGATTTCAGTAGCTCTCATCCTATTGGCTGATTTGAATTTCAAGAATCAAATCAGCCATTAGGAATGCAAGGGACGCCATTTTGAAAAGGCTCCCTTGCATTGAAGATCCAGTGTACGGCGTGGACCATATGAAGAGGATGCTCGGCGCCGGATGTCTTCAAGGATGGATCCGCTTTACGCCGCCAGAATGAAGATAGAAGACGCCGCCTGGATGAAGACTTCTCGCTGCCTGGATGGGGTTGGATGTCCGGACTTTAGAAACTGTGAGTGGATTTTTAGGGGTTAGTGTTAGGTTTTTTTAAAAAATCTTTTTGGGTGTTTTTTTTTTTTAGGGTTTGGCCTTTAAGTAAAAGAGCTGAATGCCCTTTTTAGGACAATGTTAAAGAGCTGAATGCCATTTTCAGGACAATGGGTAGCTTAGGTTTTTGTTAGAGTTAGGTTTTTTATTTTGGGGGGATTGGTTGGGTGGTGGATTTTACTGTTGGTGGGTCTTTTTTTCCAGGTAAAAGTGCTGATTTCTTTTAGGGCAATGCCCAACAAAAGGCCCTTTTAAGGGCTATTGGTAGTTTATTGTAGGTTAGGGGGTGTTTTTATTTTGGGGGGAATTTTTATTTTTATAGGGCTATTAGATTAGGTGTAATTGTTTTATTTTTTATAATTTCAGTTGTAATTTTTTGTAATTTAGTATTTTTTATTTTTTGTAATTTTAGACTTTTTTTTAGTAGTGTTATTTTTTTTTTATGTGTAATTTATTTATTTTTAATTGGTATTTTAATTCTAGTGTAATAGTTTTTAGTATAATAGTTATGTTAGGTTGTTTAAACTTAGGGTTTTTTAATTTCACAGGTAAGCTTTTATTTATTTTAAGATAGGGATATTGTAATTTTAATTTAAAGTTAGGGTATGATAGGTTTATGAATTAATAGGTTTATTTAGTAGTGGTGATGTGGGGGGCTGACGGTTTAGGGGTTTATAGGTTTAGTTAGTGGCAGCGTTGTCGGGGAGTGGTGGAATAGGGGTTAATAACTTTATTATAGTGGCGGTGATGTGGGTGGGTGGCAGATTAGGGGTTAATAGGTTTAACCCTTTGAGTGCTAAGCACTTTCCCACCTGGGTGCTAAGGTTTTCTTAAAGGTTTTTTTTTATTTTTAAAAATATTTTTTTTTACTTTTTTTTAAATTTATTTCAGATCCCCAAGACTTACACTGTTGGAAAGGTTAGGCGATTACCTTTCCAACGGTGGGTCTTGGGGGTCTGTAGCTGCTTAGAAGCCTGAGATACAGGCTTCTAAGCAGCATTCCCCTATCTCCTATATTTATATATATATTTAATTGTTAATGTTAAATAAAGTTGCACGGTGACGTTATCACGTTTATTGCGCGTGACACCACGCAAAACGGAGGCCCCGGCGATGCCTTTCATTATGCAGCACCGATCGCCGGGGTAGGAGCGGGTGGGAGCCCCCAGATCTCCCTCAAGTTGGGAGAGTGCTAGTGACGGCTCTGAGCCGTCATTAGCACCAGAATGGGAAACTCTGTGACGGCTCAGAGCCGTCATTAGCACTCAAGGGGTTAATATAGTAGTTACGATGCAGGAGGGCCTCTGTTTAGGGGTTAATATGTAGTTTATGGGTGTTAGTGTACTTTGTAACAGTTTAGTTCTGAGTTTTGTTAAACATTTTTGTTACACAAAATCCATAACTACTGGTCTCAGATGGTGGTATGGATCATGTCGGTAAAGGCTGTAACGCAAGCATTTTAGCCTCACCGCAAACCTGTAATACCGGTGCTATGGAAATCCCACGCAAAAACATAATTTGCGGGATTGACGTTGCGTTACAGGCTAAACTACTTGCGGTACAGCTATACCGACACGACTTGTAATGGCTGCGTTACTGTTTTCCGTAACGCAAAACTCATAATCTAGTTGACCGTTTTTTCTTTTTCCCCTCCACCTACTTCCTCTCTGCTCCTTTTGTTTTTCCAAAAGAACTGCTAATTTCATGTCTTCAACTCCATCTCTTTTTCTTTTTCTTTCTTTCTTTCTTTCTTTCTTTCTTTCTTTCTTTCTTTCTTTCTTTCTTTCTTTCTTTCTTTCTTTCTCTCTCTCTTTCTTTCTCTCTCTTTTTCCACTCCACCTACTTCCCTCTTTATTATGCAGTGGATGCTGCATTCTACGCCCATCATTTCAGGCGTTACGACCACTGCTTTTCTTCCACCTTTTAGGTGGTGAACTGAAATCATCCCAATCCAATATGATCAGGATGATGGACACCCCCTGCCGCGAGTGAGCAGGGGGCGGAATTGCACAAGCATTTCCCAAAAAATTCTTGTGCAATGTTAAAAGTGTATGCTGTCTGCATTTAGCGAAGTTGAGCGGACAGAGAATAATGACTGCTCGACCTTTATGAAATCTACCCCCATGTCTCTCTTTAACTCTCTTTCTTACTCTTTCTTTCGCTCTTTCTTTTTTCTTTCTTTCCTGAAAATATATTCTAAAATCCTATCATGTGTTAAATTCTAATAAGAGACTATAACATAAGCACAAATGACAATGCTAAGGAAGAAAACCTTGAAGAGAAAGCCTACAATAGTCTAGGAAGTTATATGCCCCCCCCCCAGCTGTATTGATTCAGTGAAATTGACTCACTCTGGAAACCATGTGTTCTCTCAAAAGATAATCAAAAGCATAAGTACAAGTGTAGAGAGATTGATGTAAGCGATTCTGCAGGAACAGCAATAATAAGAGACTGACAGCAGGGATGCAGAGTTTGGAAACCAAAATCTGATTAAGGTACTTACTTTATGAAGACAGGAAACACACATACTCTTCTTTTCAAAGAAAATGAAAGCAGAAGACATATTGATTACTAAGATATGGGCTGCAAAGTTTCTCTCGATAATTAAGTTGTCCTCACTCAAGTAACAAAAACACGTAGCATTAAAGTTTGCTTAAAATAACATTTTGGCTCAATAATGTGATCTGCTGTTCTGTTATTTCAAAGTCTTTTGGGCTAGGTCAGGACAATTGACTTAAATACCCACATGCAGGGCTTGTACATAGTAATAACATTAGGTTTATGATCCATCCATGTGTATAATTCCACCATGTGCACGATAGTAGTGGACAGGATAACAATCCAGATTACACAGCCCATGAAGTGATCACGTGACAGATGTGAAGCATTTCATGTTATGACCAATTTTCTTGGAAGTTTAGCATTATTTTAAGACATAAGATATTTTCCAGTCATAATCACAGAGTGTAATCAAATATCATGCATTTGATACACACAAGTAGACAGGGCCGGATTTCCCATTAGGCACAGTAGGCATGTGCCTACAGGTGCCTTGCAGTGAGGGGCGCCTGCCTGTCAGTAATAATTTTTTTTTTTTTTTTTTTTTATCAGGGCATTTATTTTAGTAAGAATTGTGCTGCCAGGTGCCTACAAAGTCGAGTGTTTCATTGGGAATATGTTACAGCAGTTGAGGGAGCCATGAAGGAGAGAGGGGCAAAGATTAAAACTAAACCCCTCCCATTTTCGCCAGGCATGTTTAGTTTCACTTTTATTTTATGTACTTCTGTTGCCTCACACAGCCAAGCTCCATGCTGAATGGGGTGCAGAAACTTTTTGTTGAGGAATGAAAGCTTCAGAACAGGTTAGGACTGTACAAGGCTTCTAATGCTGCCTAGAATGAAAACATAACAAGCAGAGCACTTTAACCCCTTGGCTACCAGAGAGGTTTGTGCTGTATTACTTTTTTATAGCCAGGAGTTTAAATTCTGCTTCAGGATGAATGTTTTTGTTCTATAAAGGCCTTGGAGGTGTGGAGGTTATGTGGGACTAGCTGCTCTGCTCTTTATTACATGCTGCCAATTGTGATTTACAGCCTTTAGGGCACTTTGACAACAAAGTTTGTAGACTGTAAGGCTGTAAAATGTGTATGTGTGTAAACCACTCACATGGCATATTTGTTTGTATGTATGTATATGTATGTGTGTATATATATATATATATATATATATATATATATACACATACACACACATCACACACACACATATATATATATATATATATATATATATATATATATATATATATATATATATATATATATATATATATATATATATATATACATACACATACACACACATCACATTAAAAATTGTTAATCTGTTCTTTTATCAAGTAAGTGTGGTATTTTTGTATTGTGGTAAATTGAATTTCTAAGTTCTAATTTTAAACACATTTGTTGACCCCTGGATTACATATAATCTACAACATTCCATGTTTTCCATTGAGAGCAACAACATATGATATTTATATTTCAGAACAAAATAAATGTAACATCTGTGTGTATTTGTACCAAAAATATCAGAGTTTACAAGATTTTTTTCATGTAGTGGAAAAAAATACCTACATTTTATATTTTCTTCCACTGGCTGCACAGGTTGTTGATGGTGATGAGCTTGCATGCTGCTAGTTTTAATATTGCTATTGTTTACACTAAACTGTGTTTAACTCCAACAAAATGTTAAGCACATAGTCAAAGTCATCTCCAGAAAAGCAATACACTAATGGCTTGTCAATAAACATGTCCTATGAGCCCATCTGGGTCTGCACAGATGTGTATTGCTATCTCAGAACTGACATTGACTATGTGTTTAACTATTTTGCAAGAGGCTAACACACTTCTGTGCAAGCACTAGTGCAATAATAAAATGCCCAGCAAACGGTCACATTTTATGTCCCTTTAAATAGGGTTTTCTTTAGAATATTTGCATTAAAAGTTTAACATGATTTGTTTTTGTTATACATAATAGAAATTGTATGGCCATTTGAGTCAAGTGAATATTGATTTTTGGTGTAGCTTCCATTACTACAAATAATGCAATTGGTGTATGTATTTGTGTATCTCCATAAAAGGGAAAATGTAATTTTACATCAAATATTTATTTTTACTTGTCCTAAATAATAATAATAAAAAGTCCTCATTTTTTTCCACTTCAGGCTTCAGGTTTTTGTGCCTACAGCCATCTGAGATGTAAATCCGGCCCTGCAAGTAGATATATATATATATATATATATATATATATATATATATATATATATATATATATATATATATATATATATATATATTAAAAGATTGGGTTTAACCATAAAGGATTATGTTCTCAACCTTTAAATTCTGTTAGAATTAAAGGGACATGAAACCCAAAACATTTCTTTCATCATTCAGATAGAAAATACAATTTTAAACAGCATTTTAATTTACTTTTATTATTTAATTTGCTTAATTCCTCAGATATACTTTGTAGGAAAAGAAATAGCAATGCACATGGGTAAGCCAATCACACAAGGCATCTATGTGCAGTCACCAATCAGCAACTACTGAGCCTATTTAGATATGCTTTTTAACAAAGGATATCAAGAGAATGAAGCAAATTAGATAACACAAGTAAATTGGAAAGTTGTTGAAAATTGCATGGTCTTTCTAAACCATGAAAGTAAAAATTGGATTTAATTTCCCTTTACATTTTAGCGTATACTGCATTTGCTTTCTTAGACCCTGATATTCAAAACATCGTCAGTCTGATGACATATTTCACTCAAGTGGGCTGAACCTCTCTGTTCCGACAAGTGGCGATGTGTCTCTCATGGGAAATAATGGGGATCGCAACTCCAGCAAAAGTATGACCACATTGCCACTCATCTGCGATATCAGCATGGAGGGGTTTGGGCTGTATTTGAAGTGTTCCTAGACAACATAGACTGAGTTCACTGAAACAAAAAAGCTTTCTGTGTTGTAACACTTCAAATAATTCCTGCATAAATTTAGTGTCACTGTACATTAACTACATTTCACGCACTGTAAATTTTTGCCAATGAAAAGCTGGCGAGACTGATATGGATGAAAAAGATGTATCTAACATGGAGGGCAGTTCTTTGAATATTACACACTAACGGCAATGTCTCCCTTTTAAAATATAGGTAATTCCCATGGAACACCTATCAAACTCCTACGAAACTCCTATATATTTGTTAGATCTGCAATCTACCTTGCTTATAAAGAAATAAACACAACTCCCTATTAAAACCTATAGCAGCTATGGGGATACATGTAGATACAAAGCCAGATTACATGTGGGGTGCTATGTAACATTCCAGCTCACGCATTAACTCAGCTCGAAGTAAGCTTTTTTTCGTGCATCGGGTAGCACTCGTATTACAAGTTAAAAGTAAACTGTTTTTGCATGAGCACTAACCCAATGCGTGCAAAAAGCCAAACTTAGGGCTCATTTCTATTGAGCCGTTAAAAATAGAGCTATAAGCTACCAAAGTTGCCGGCAGCTAAAAGTAATTTACAGCTCCAATTTAGTACTAGGTTTCCATTAAAATGGTTTGCGGATTGCTTGCAGTCGCTCTTTTAGTGTAGGTGTAAGTTAGCGTTGTGTTAACGCTTCCACCCGATGCCAGATTTCTTGAAAATTAATTAGTTACTACTGTATCCTGACCTTACACTACACTTACTCTTGATCACATATATGGCGCCGCATACAAGTGTGGCGCGTATATTTTACCCGTCGCTTGATGCTATGATAACAGCAAACACCTAACACATGCGCAATGTCTACCTCTCAACCGCCATCCCCCACTGCAATAATACATTTATTAACCCCTAATCCATCAACCCCCATATTGCAAAGTATCTAATAAAGTTATTAACCCCTATACCTCCATCCCCCCACAACGCAACTAACAATAAAATATATTAACCACTAAACTGCCATCCCCACAATGCAAAGTATCTATTTAAACTATTAACCCCTAATCCGCCATCCCCCCACAACGCGATTTACCTATTTAACCTATTAGCCCCTAAACCCCCACCCCCCCACAACATAAAGTATTAATCTAATTACTAAGTTCCCTAACCTAACACCCCCTAAGTTAACCCCCATTACATAAAATAAAAAAGACTATTAAACTAATAAAATAATTAAAATAACAAAATTAAAAATCCTAATGTAAAATTAAAATAAAAATGCCCACATTACATAAAAAATAAAACCTAATATTTAATTTAAATACAAAATCTAAGAGTACATAAAAAAATAAACAAAATTATCCAAAATAACATTTTTAAACCTAATCTAATACCCCTATAAAAACAAAAAAGCCACCCCAAAATAAAAAGACCCCCTAATCTAAGTCTAAACTGCCAAAAGCCCTTAAAAGGGCCATTTGTAGGGCATTGCCCTGAAGCAATCAGCTCTTTAACTTAACAGTAAAACGGCGGTGAAATGGTGCCATGAAATATACCAAAACAGCTTAGATCAATACTTTGGGTTGTCTACTAAAAAAATATATATACATGGCAAGGGATATTCAGGGATTCCTGACAGATATCAGTGTTCCAATGTAACTATCGCTAATTTTGAGAGGAAAAAAAATGGTTTGGAAATAGCAAAGTGCTACTTGTATTTATTGCCCTATAACTTGCAAAAAAGCAAAGAACATGTAAACATTGGGTATTTATAAACTCAGGACAAAATTTAGAAACTATTTAGCATTGGTGTTTTTTGGTGGTTGTAGATGTGTAACAGATTTTGGGGGTCAAAAGTTAGAAAAGTGTGTTTTTTATAGTAAATTATAAGATATGATGAAAATAATAGTATCTTTAGAAAGTCCATTTAATGGCGAGAAAAATGGTATATAATATGTGTGGGTACAGTAAATGAGTAAGAGGAAAATTACAGCTAAACACAAACACCGCAGAAATGTAAAAATAGCCCTGGTCCAAACGGTCAGAAAATTGAAAGGTGGTCTGGTCATGAAGGAGTTAATGGATCATTTAGAATGGCAGCTCCTAAGGGAAGTCCATGATTAACTAAAGGAGAAAGGAGGACCACCTTGAAATCCTTGGAGAAAGTTCAGATGAACTCTCCTGGGAGCAACACTGATAGGGTAAAAACCCTTTGCAGACTCTGAAGCGCAGTCAAACCCTGTTTAGGATTAGTAATAGACTCGCAAATGAGGTACAAAGCTGAACCGGGTGACACACCTGGAAATCCTTACAAAGCAAACACAAACTAGAGGGGAGCTAAAGTAAAAGAGGATCTCCTTAGATGATCAGCTGATGGGCCAGAGGCCTAAGCTGCACCAGTTTGCCCCATAGTACCAATAAGGAAATAGATTAAATATCAGAGATAGACTGAAGAAAATAATCAGTATAAAGCACTCAAATTGTTAACCCTGACTTGAAGAAAAGGCCCAATGTAAAACTGATTGACCCTTTAAAGGTAAACAGTAAACATAAACATAAGGTACTGACCAAATAAGCACTTAAAAAGCTGTAAAAACAGTAAAAAAAAGCAAATGACGGGGGGCGGAGCCGGCGCTCACAGGAGATGGCCGCACTTTGAGTGAGCTCCGGATCATCAGCCCAGTTAGCGGTCTAAAAAGCCCAGCAGTAACCATCACAACAGATGTCCTGACCACTGGGAAACAGTCCGGTCAGAAGGGCAGCAGCGGACCAAGGTCTAACGTCAAAACTGACAGTTTGGAGGATTCAAGCGGCACAGCAATACAAGGCCTTCATTAATGGCGTAATCAGCAGCCGGAGCAGCATTAAGTTAATCATATGTGGTGAGTCATAGCTGCCTTTGACCCATGTGCATGCAGGACAGAACTCCGCTATAGGCAAAACATCCCAAGAGATGCACATTATCAGACACGAGGCTTTGATCACGCAGAACACGCTTATACCTGACACCATCTTAAAACAGCAGGGAAGCTGCATTCATAACTGATATGTAAAAAGAACCGACAGAGAGGGTAATGAGATACATTACTCAGGGTGAGAAAAGCCTTTAATCACAATATAGCGAGGTCATCATGAGTTGAACTGTTGTGACTACTTTATGCCCAAACCAGATTGCTATAATTGCTCAGTGCAGAACATGACGGTTTGACTTCTAAATTTCATTAATAACACAGCGGTCACTCACACGCTCGAAATAAGGGCTACCTCTACTAATCATCCTCACATTTATAAATAAAAACCTGTCCTGGGGACAAACCTACAATATATATAAGGTTCATTACTGAATAGGCATGCCACCCAGAAAACTGCATCCAAAAGATAAAGAAAAGCGCGCCAAACCCAGCGCTGCATCTACGCCATCAGTGGATCATTTTTTTAAAGCAACTAACTCACAATTAACTGACATGTCTCTGTCTGCTTCTCCCAAGAACACACATGCTTCATCTCCCTCTGAATCTGATTCAGATGAGGAACATGCAACCGTATGTGTCCCCAAATCTATATTGACCTCTCTACCCTCAAAAGAAGATTTTGCTTCATTACTAGTTCAAGTTCAGAAATGCATTAAAGATGAGATTGCAGATTTAAAAAAAGACATTACAGATATGAACAGCAGAGTGGAAAAGCTTGAAGATGATTGGAGCTCATTTAATTCTAATGCCGCAGAAATGAAAACACAACTAGACATGCAAGATGAAACCATACAACAATTAGAAAATAAACTGGATGACTTAGAAAATAGATCCAGAAGGCAGAATATAAGAATAAGAGGCGTCCCTGAAAAAATCCAAGCAGCAGATTTACCTATGTATTTACAATCTCTCTTCTCATTTATTAGCAATCAAGATGAACCTCCACCTGTTGAGATTGACAGAGCTCACAGAGCTCTAAGACCTTCTCCTCCAGAGGGGGCCCCACCAAGAGACATTATTGTCAGGATCACCAATTATTCCGTGAAGGAGCAACTCATGAAAGAGGCTAGAAATAAACAACCGATACAATTCGAGGGTGTCCATATCCAGATGTATGCAGACCTCTCAACCAGAACCCTGCAAAAGAGGAAGGAACTGGCTCCACTGACATCCCACCTGCGTTCCATGAACATCAAGTACAGGTGGAACCACCCTTTCCAATTAATGGTAACATGGAACAACAGGAGAGCGATTTGTGCTGCCCCATCAGAAATGCTAGACTGTTGTCGAAAATTAGAAATCCCTCCTGTGGCATTGGAAACAGAGAACACTTCGGTACAAGGAGAGAAGAAGGGACAGGGAGCACCCCCTAAACCTCAACGTCCAGAATGGCAGAAGGTGCAGCGGAAAAAATGATAGAAGACCTTAACAGAGACACTATCATGGTTAAATCTGTGATGGAGTTTGTTGCCGCAATGACTCCTAGGAGTATCCTTTTGGGCTATTGTGCCTAGTTTAGTAAACAAACAAGACTGACCGTATTATTGCTATTGTTATCAGCTGTAATATAATCTTAACGGAACATGCATGCTTTACACATTTGTTTTTTCATTATCCACCGTTGACTGGGCTGGTAAGGGTTCCTAATGGGATTCTTATCAGTTTTATTCCCCCCAGAAAGTTATTTGAGATCAGTTCTAGTTTCTCTAACTGTTCTATTTGTTCTTTTTGTTAATTATGAATGTTTGTTATTTATAGTCGTAAGAAATGTCAGCATGTGCTATTTGATGAATGATTTCTACATCACACAGCTCAATTATATTATTTATGAGTGATACCAAAATATGCTTTTTGTCACAAAACGTAAAAGGGTTTAACAGCCCTCACAAAAGGGCCCTGGCATTTAGGGATATTATACACAAAAAAGGTGAAGTTATAGGATTGCAAGAAACTCATTTTAAAAGAGGTAATTTACCACGACATCTACACAATAACTATTCACATCACTTCTTTAGTGCCCATCCAAAGAAAAAAGTCAATGGCGTAAGCATCTTGATCCACAGGTCTATCCCTTTCACGCTTATAAACCAAAGCAAAGACAAGGAAGGGAAATTTCTGGCCATTAGCGGTTTGCTCCACAACAAACCAACCACCATAATTAACATTTATGCCCCTAATCAGAAACAAGCCAGTTTCTTTAGATCTATTATCCCATTGATTCAAGATATACTTGTGGGTCAGTTGATTTTCCTGGGAGATTTTAACATCCCAATGTCCCCCAACTTAGATAGTTCTAACCGCAATATACACACTTCCAAAAGATCTCTGAAGGTAGTATGGTCCCTTTTAAGGACATTTGGTTTACACGACCCATGGAGGTTATCTAACCCAGAAAAAAGAGATTACACATTCCTTTCGGCCCCAAATAAAACATACTCGCGAATAGACTATATCTTAGTAGACCACCTCACACTCTATCTAGTTCAAGATGTAAATATTTTGCACACGGCGTGGTCAGACCACTCCATGATGAAATGCAATATTACTTGGCCATCTGCTCCAGTTAGAGAATTTAACTGGAGATTGGATAATACGCTGCTATTAAATCCTGAGACTAGCAAACTAGTCACAAATGAGTTAAAAGAATTTTTTCATATTAATGTACAAGAGGGCATGGCTTCCTCTACGGTCTGGGAAACCCATAAAAGCTATATAAGAGGGGGGCGGAGCCAACTAGCTATCAGAGTAGACGTGTGGGACCACAGCTCCTGCCATAAATATATATATACGAGCTCAAAACTAATATTATTTAACACAAACTGTCCTAGAGCACCCATGTAGCTGAAAGGCCAGCCTGGATATCATTGAAGTGCCTGCAGGAGACGAGATTTATGGAAATTTGAGGGCCCTGGTAGCTCTGTAGCATTAGGCCCTCAGGTCGAGATTGCCAGAGCCGACGAGACTCCTTGCTGCAATTGAACCCTCATTGCCAGAGGGTTAGAGATATTAGCCAAGAGACATAAGGGCTATTGAGGCCGTCAACAACCAGAAGCGGATACTTGATCTACTACTGGGGAGAGGTTAGCCCTACACAGCACTACGTGGCGATACCTCCTGCACTGGTAGGAACAATATACTCTTCAGGATGGCGGATCTAATGAGCACACTGCAAGCTTTATTGAAGGACCATGAGACTGCAATGTTGGCTAGATTTGATAGCCTTTTGCTGAAAATGCAGTCTGTCGGTGGTCGGGACTCCGTTGCTACGGCAATGGCGGCCGGGGAGGTGGACTCTGAGAGACGGCAAAGGAACACGCCATACTGTGCCGGTCAGGCACCACGAATCAATCAAGATATGATCCTCGTGGGGGCGAGTAGATCCGACCACTTACAGCTTCTTCCTCATTCCGACTCAATAATGGGAACTGTCCCTGAGCTTGAAGCAGCGGATCATGGGGAGCCCACAGATGACTGCGGGTATCAACAACCTATCCTCTCTTCACCGCCCAAAGAGAACGGGGTTATTTACCCCACGCTGCCTATGGGTTTACAGAAAGGAAGCATCCGGAACTGCCCTGAGCCATTTCGAGCCCTACATAGGCTCTTGCATAGGAGACAAGCAGCGTCTGAGGGTGCCTTGGCAGGATGTGTGAAGACTAGCCGTGCACCTTTTTCGCTAGCCTGTAGGACAGGAGTAGGCTGAGGAGAGACATTGGAGGTGGACTTGGGTCACAGGACGCTAAGTTATTCTTGCTGAAGGTGTCTGGTGATTTTAATTTCACAAATTCTTAGAGTACAGTTCCTGACCATTCTATATTGTGTTTATGAAGTCCTTGGGCTGATTATAAAAACTATATAGGTACCACTGTATTAATAACTCCTAAGTATGCTGTAGGCCTATTTTTCGTGAACTGCTAGGGTGTGTAACTTGAGAACTAGAGAAAGAGATGCTTATATAGCATGCACTTTAGTCATATTGAACAAACCTAGTTAATCCTACTACGTGAACAGACCTCTACACCTAGCACCCTTAGTGCCCTTATTAAGTGTCCTTCTGTGACTCCTTTTCCACTTACAACCTGTACAAAGTCTGCTCCCTTATCATTCTGGCGGTCCCCTCCTGATATTATATGTTGGCAAGAAAGAGAGTATTTACACCTAAATATAGCTTGGGATACATTGCTTGTTCACAGTAGGGGACTCCATTACCAGTCTAGGATTCGCCCCCCTCCCTTTCCCTTTCCCCTCTCCTCTCCCTTTTCCCTCTCCCTTTCCCCTTTCCCCTTCCCTCCCCCCCTTCCCCCTTCCCTCCCCCCCTTCCCCCCCCCCTCCCTCTCACCCCCCTCCTCCCTCTCACCCCCCCTCCTCCCTCTCAACCCCCCTCTTCCCTCTCACCCCCCCTCCTCCCTCTCACCCCCCCTCCTCCCTCTCACCCCCCCCTTCTCCCTCTCACCCCCCCTTCTCCCTCTCCTCTTTCCACCCCCTCTTTTCCTGTCCTTTTCCCCTTCCCCCTTCTTTCTCTTTTTCCCTTTTAATTTTTTTTTTTTCTCCCCCCTTTCCCCCTCTTACAAGTGTATGGTAAGGGATAAATAACTTATCCTCCATACTCCCTTTTGGCAGAGTTATGCTGTCTCTGCCCTGTCCATAGAACCACTGTCGTTGTTTATCCCTATATAAGTGTAAAAAGGGTTCTCTGGATTAATAATGAAAAGATTCATTAAGAATATTATCCTGTGTTCAAAGTCTACAGACTGTCTATCATCATAGTTTCAGTATGGATGTTAGCTCATTAATGTAACTGATATACCTGTCACAATTACTGGCGAGATGGTTGAGGGTCACAGATTTTTGGGAGATTAAAGCTCCCCTCCATGGTGCTACGTTGCCCCGAGGGGACTACAGAGTTTTGTAGCTCTGTTAGCTTTATATTGCAGCTAGTTTATAGATCTCTTTGAGCTTGTTATCTTTCGTTTTTTTTTTGTTGTTTTTTTTTGTTTTTTTGAAGACCCTATGCCAGCTGTATTAACGTGAACAGTCATTCTCTTTTAACTATCGATGCTTGGAAGTATGTGTGAAGCAGTCCCTGTAGTTTCTTTCTCTGACACAGCGTTGGGTAATTGTATCATTAATGTTGTTATGTAAATTTTATCATCCTCCTTCAACTTTACTATTAGCTTTATGGACCTATCCATGGTCCTAGATATCATATGAAGGAGACTATAAAATGCAGGTCTTGTTTAGGCCTGTACTACTTAAAAACCCTCTGAGTAGTACCTTTAATTTCGGGAGGTCCAAAAGTGGCCTTAGCAATATTGGAGGGAAAAGAGGGTGATTTGGGGTTTGCTTTATAACTTTTACACATTTGATTTTCATTTCAACTTGGGAATATTATGTGAATGTTATGATTAGGGATCTTTCTCTAAATATGTTATGTTTATGTATGTAATGTTTATGTTTCCATATATCTTATGCGTCATATGTCTGTAAAAGCAAACTTTTTTTTTTGTCTTGGAAATTGTCATTCCCTCAATAAAAAAATGAATTTAAAAAAAAAAAAAAAAAAAAAAAAAAAAAAAAAGCTATATAAGAGGAGTATTGATAAAAGCAAGAGCACACAGAAATAAACTTATCAGAGAAGAATACACACACTTAGCCAAAGAAATATCCCAGTTGGACTATTTACACAAGTTACAACCTACTGACAACAACATCCGAGAACAGTTAGAGTTTTATAGAAACAAATTAAAGACTCACTTACAGATAAAAGCGCAATCCATTGCCCTCAAATTAAAACAAAAATACTATGCTGAGGCAAACAAACCGGGTAAATTATTGGCAAGATCCCTCAAGATCAAACAAGCGAAACATTACATTCATTCAATAAAACAGCCGAATGGTAGGGTAGTGGAGGATAGCAAACAGATAGCAGAGACTTTTAAAAACTACTTCCATTCTCTATATAATTTATATCCCAATAGAACACGAACCCA
The DNA here is from genome assembly GCF_027579735.1 of Bombina bombina. Lineage (NCBI taxonomy): Eukaryota > Metazoa > Chordata > Amphibia > Anura > Bombinatoridae > Bombina > Bombina bombina. The sequence continues at coordinate 716,490,841 of NC_069499.1, read as the reverse complement.
ACATTTCACACAATGCTCCCAATATTTAGAGGAGGTCCAGTTAACTCAATTATCAGAGGAAGAGAAAGTAATGCTAGACTCCACAATATTACAGTCGGAAGTATTGGAGGCAATTAAAACACTCAAAACAGATAAGGCCCCCGGCCCTGACGGGTTCTCCGGCCTCTACTACAAATCATTTCAAGACATATTACTTCCTCATATCTTAAATGTATTCCATCAGATAGAAGACACAGGTATCTTCCCAGACAGCATGCTCCAAGCATGTATCACAGTTTTACCCAAACCAGGGAAAAAAAATGATCAACCTGCAAATTTCAGACCTATATCTCTTCTCAACTTAGATTTAAAAATATATGCCAAAATTCTAGCCATTAGGATCAACAAATTTTTACCAAAATTAATATCCCCCGACCAAGTAGGCTTCGTACCTAGAAGGGAAGCTAAAGATAACACGATTAAGATCATAGACATAATAGACCATGTAAATAAACATAATTCCCAGATGATACTTCTATCAACAGATGCTGAAAAAGCGTTCGATAGGCTTGACTGGTCCTTCTTAGAACTTACCTTAAATAAATTTAATTTTCCCCCCTTACTTATAAAACAGATCATGGCCTTATACACTTTCCCATCTGCACAGATTAACATAAATGGAACCCGGTCAGAATTATTCGAAATTAGGAATGGAACCAGACAGGGCTGCCCGCTGTCCCCTCTTCTCTTTGTCTTATCACTTGAGGTCTTAGCATCCAAAATAAGACATAATGATTCCATCCAGGGAGTAACAATTAAAGACAAAATGTATAAACTATCCATGTTTGCTGATGACATTCTCATGTCATTGTTATCACCAGTGGAATCCATTGTAGCTGTACAGAGTGAATTAGCAGATTATGGGAAAGTTTCAAATTTCCTAGTAAATATGACGAAATCAGATATTTTACCCTTTAATATCCCCAATAACACTTTATCCCAAATCAGGAATAGCTGCAGTTTCAATATCCAATCCAAATCTATCAAATATTTAGGCATAAGCATAACACCCAATATAGATTCTCTACGTAATACAAATTATAAAAAACTGACTATAGACATTGCAAAACTGACTGACACATGGCATTCCAAAACGACTTCATGGTTAGGTAGGATATACTCTACCAAAATGGTTCTTCTACCAAAGATTTTATATATACTCCAGACAATCCCTTTACCTCACACTGAAGTCCACATCATTAAACTACAAAAAATAATAAATTGATATATTTGGAAAAACAAACCCTCTAGGATAAATAAATCAACTATGTACACACCTAAAAGCCAGGGGGGCTTGGGGGTTCCAAATCTCCTGCTATATAAAAGAGCAATATCTATGCAAAGGATTGTAGAGTGGTGTAGATTCAATAATGATAACGTTAAACACTGGATTCATATTGAACATGACATATCAGGAAATTTACAGCTAGGGGGCGCCTGTTGGTTACCTAACACCTCATATTTTAAGAGGGGGGAGGCGTTGCAAACAGTGAATAACACGATCTCTGATTGGAAATTAGTGTGCTCTCTTAGTAATGAGATATCGAGTAGATTTTCCCCTCTTACTCCTATTATTGCAAATCCAGATCTTCCATTTGGAAATCTATCTAACATAAACCCAATTTTATCCCTTGAGAGAATTATGCCAATAGTCGCATTAGTTCACGAAAACAAACTAAAACCTAGATCTGAATTAGAATCATGGGGAGGGGGTGTACTTGCTCCCTGGTTAAGATATCATCAAGTGAATCACTATATCAACACTCACAGGGATAGGCACAATCTATTAAGACCTTTAACCAAGTTTGAAAAAATGTGTTACACTCCATATCCAGCAAGGGGTCTTATCTCACTTATCTATGAAATAGTAATAAAGGCCACCTCCCCAAAGCCACACAAATACACTAGGGAGTGGGAAAGAGACTTAGGGGATATTCTCCTCAGTAAGGATTGGTCAACTATTTTCACCAACATAGCCCACTCGGCTCACTCCACCATAGGGATAGAAACTAACTACAAGATTATGATGAGGTGGTATCTTACCCCATCTAGACTCAAACACATATTTAATAGAGCTTCAGACAGGTGCTGGAGATGTAACTTAGAAGTGGGATCTATGGGTCACATATGGTGGTCATGTCACATTATTCAAGACTATTGGGAGAGAATTGTAAGGGAAGTGAATTTGGTTTTATCTAGCAACCTTACGAACACACCGAAAGTTTGTTTATTCAGCACATTTAATGAGACAAATTGCATAATAAAGAAATCGTTAGCTTTGATTCTATTTAATGCAGCAAAAATTTTAATAGCCTCTCATTGGAAAACTGGAACAGCTCCCTCTATAGATGAATGGAGAGAGAGGGTACAAAGTCTCCTTACCCTAGAGAGATACTTCTTTTTCAAAAATAACAAATTGCAAATATACTATGATATGATGCTGTTTTGGGACTCGTATAAGGGAGCCAGATGTACTAATATTACATATGCCTAGGCTACAGTTTGTAATGGAGTTATCAATAATATTACAGGTCAATAATAACAGGAATTGTTCATTGGAAAATAGAAACCAATAACACTAACACAAGTGCTGACATAGTTCATTTTATTGTCTATTGTTATATTATTATTTCTTATTTATCTTAATTTTCAGTTCGGAGTTAGTTTAGTTTTTTTTTTTTTTAGGTTAATAGAAATTTCCGTCATTTTTAGGCAATTTCTTTTTTGAACCAAAGATGTAATCAGCAAGAACTTACATATATGTAATTGTCAAACAAGTCAATGTACCGCAAATTCTATATGTACTGTGTAAAAAAATTTCAATAAAGAAATAATAAATAAAAAAAAAAAAAAAAAAAGCAAATGACAGCACATAAAGAGTTAAATAAAATTTGCTGCATGCATCTAAAATATAGTGTCAACTTAACCTCATGAAAGAGTTTGAAATGTCCAATACCATTCCTATATCCCTGCCTGTCTAGTTGCCTATGATGAAAAAAATAATATGATTACTAAATATTCAATCCTGACTTTGTGTAACATATTGGTAAGATGATGTATCTATCTTAATGAAACACTCAATGTACTCATTCTGTGCATAACTTGTTGTATGGGTATATATTTATTAGTCAGCCTTTAAAACAATATATACATATAAAACATATATTTAACATACAAATTAATTGTAGCCATTGAAGTCACTATTCATAGTTGTCCTATTAACAATGATCCTGAACTTAATAGTCCCCAGAGCCTTATTTCAATTGTCTGGATTTTGCTGGTCATCCTCATAATCATAATTGAGACCAGAGTCCCCAGAAGGCCATTGTGTCATCTGACAGCAGCAAGATAAAATAATTTTACTGACTTTCTGGAAAGAGTACAGTAAGGACCAACAGGAATGGTTCAGACACCAGAGTCATAATTTGGGAACACCAAAGGTACATTTAATCAGAGACATTCACCTTTGATAGGCCATAGAATAAGATATGCACAATGGAACTGGATTAAGTGTGACAAGTATGAGGAGCCAAACCCTACATCCATACCACACATTTTTTTTTAAAAGTGTCAAAATTGCATATATTACTATAGCATACATATGTTCAGATATTAATAAAATGTATAGCAAATGTATAGTATATTAAAATATATTTCCATGGGGGGAGGCGTGTCCGACCAGCAAACAAGATGGCTGATTTCTAGCTATGAGTGAACATTGGAGTCGATAAATCTGCTCTTTATCTCTCCTATCACCCGCAAATTCTGTTCTAATCAAGAGAAGTGAGATGAGTACTACCTGTGGCACAGATTTACGCGACTTTTATATATATATATATATAGATAGATAGATAGATAGATAGATAGATAGATAGATGGATAGATAGAAAGACAGGTATACTCTGCACTCAACCATCATTGATATCCAGACTTGGTTATATAAAACTCCAAATTTTATTCGTACATTTAAAAGTTCAGGATCCACAAAAGTACAAAATGTAAAATCAACACATGTAGCAAACTGCTGTACGCATTTCAGGGTCCTCCCAGCCCTTGCTCACCAGCTGTGTACTGCTCTCTCAGGTGAACACCTTTATACTGGTTTGCCAATTACTTTAACTCTTAACTATTGTCAGTATATGGTCGGGTTATAATACAATTTATTTAATAATTATTCTTTAAAACAAACCCCCAATAAAATACATATATGAAACAATTAAAATCAACATTTTATTCCTAAAATATTTATATTAAAGTTATAAACACATTGAATTATATTTATAGAAAACCAGATTATGAATCAAATGATCCACACTTATGCTATTATAATATTCTATACAAAGATCATAAAAATATACCTTTACAATTTACCTTATTCACAATGAGCACATTAAAATACCACAATAAAATACCAGAGTATGGATTGCTAACTTTCACAGTGCCTAGTTAAACAATATAACAAGATACTTTAACAGCCAATTTATATGCCAAGTTATCTGAGCTGAAATAAATCTTATTTTAGCTACAATGAAGGCAAGTTCTAAAATATATATACCGTTGCAAATATGAATTACTTAGCACTAAATATGACTAGTTAAACTACACAGGACTATGAACATGATCTTAAAATACAAATTATGCCCTTTTAAAATTACTAACTGCAGTCTAGTTATAGTTACCAAATACCTTTGATTTAAATATTATATATATATATATTTATCAATCGAGTATACTTTACCCCCAAATAACCAAATGTTTCAGTTTCCAGAATTTCCTGTTTCACCTCATATGAATAAAGGTATTGCAATATGGATAATAAAAGGTAGCCCAATTTTGCTTATAATGACTGTTTCCCAATATGGCAGCAAAGTTATCAGTCAAAAATTTAGCAAACAGACAGCCTCTTCTATTCCTTTGCATGAGGTTATAGCACCCCTTTTTATTCACCCCTTTTTTTTCTAATCATTGGTGAAATTGGTATAATAGGCCCTTGGAGCTTGTCTTTGGATTGGCCCTAACGGAGCTTGTCTCTGATTCACTCTGGGATCTGTAAATCTCATAGGCTATTTGGTTTGGCATATGTTTTAAACAGTCAAATTATTTGGCTGTCATACCAGTCTCAATCCCCTAGGGGGCAGCATACAACCATAAATGCAGTCTTACCATCAATGCTGCTACAGTTTAATTATCTAACCTATAAAATGTTTCAGTATTTATAAACTTATCTGGCCAACATATATGGGACCATATAGTGTCATTCTCTCTGATTATTTTAATATTAAATATGATTATACTGACTTCCGGTGAGCGGCTCTCAAAGATGGCTGCAGGACTCTTCTGCTCTGCAGAAACTCTCTCCAAACTTTATTTTGCAGTCACTAACTATTGCCATCTACCTCTCCCTTGACAAGTAAGTGTCCGGGAACTTTCAGTAGATAGAAGAAATTAGATCACTTCTACTCCGGAAGGCATTTAATACTATAAATGGCTGTTTCTGCCTCTACTACCCATGGGGCAATGGATACAGAAGAGGACTTTGCTGCAATGCTACTAAAACTGTTCTCAACTAAAATGGATCGTCTACTTAGTAGCTGTGAGAATCTAATAGGGATAGTGAAAAACATGAATCGATTGTGTCTTTTGGAAGCAGATCAAGTTTATTTCCAACAAAGCTATTCTGCACTGGAATCCACCCTCCTCTGTGTGTGAGTTTGGCGCTAATAAGTCAGTGCATCCTCGTGGTATGCAGGGGAGCCTGGATTGCTTACTTGCTACGGAGCCACAATGTTCCGGTTTGGAGATATTGCTGAGGGACTTGTCGTGGTTCACTCCGGCTGCGGAGACTTTTCTTGAGTGCCCCACGGATAAGAAAGCTAATTACGAAGCAGAACCAGGAGAACATGCCACTGCTGACCCCCTTTTGTAATAAGGGAAAGTTATCTTGGCATAATTTGGTCCCCCCAACATTGGCATATGAGATGCCCCAAAGCGCTGGAAACAACACAACTAAGGTGATTCAGTTGATGCTACGTTTTTCATGTACCAATTCCCTTACAGGACTTTAAACGCATAGGGGTTGGCTAGGTTATAATGGAAGCTTCATATAACAGTATGCTATTTTGCATAGTACTATCAGCTAAAGCTGTGCTTTTCTTGCTCTGTTATTAATCCACCATGTTACATTAATATTGCTTATTATGACTCTGTGTATTTCATTATCTTGTGTCACTCCTACATGTATAACCTTGGCTATTGCCTCATGCTTTGACTGAACTATACACACAGCCATAAAACTCAGCCCATAACTGTCTTATAATACATATTGAAAGCAACTTAATTTGAAATACATAAATAGGCATCTAACTTGTTTTAGTTTTATAGCCCTGTTGGCTGTTATAATATGTTTTTTGTTATGTTCTCATGTCTTCATCTCTTTACATTTATAAATAAAATAACAATCTAGCGATCAATGGGTAATTAGGTAGATGTCTTACCCTCCTCTTTTTCAGCACTACTTTATAAGCATAAAAACTGCTTTGTGACTCCTTAACTCATTCTGTGGTTACTGTAGCTTAGTGGCTGTTGTGAGTCACAGAGAACTCTAGTCATATACACACCTTTAACATGAGCACTGAATGGGGGTCTTATAGCTTACATTTGATAGGCTTTCTTAATATCTAAACTCACTGTCCTCAAGAGCTCTAATGCTCTAATGCTTAAAAACCCTACACTTAACTCTTTATATCGAACCTAGTAATTAAAATGTAAGATTGTAGTAACTCCACATAACATGTATTTGCTGAGGGAGGCATAGCTTTCTGAATCTCTACCTTTTATAAATTCTTCAATAGCTAACATGAGAAACACTTTTTGAATCCGTTATTGTTGCTCTCTTAGTATTATAGTCGTTTAGTTTGTTTTGTTTGATGTTATAAATTGAGACACACTGGTTCTTTCCCCCAGGTTAAGAAACGTCATAATATTCCCAGATTTGTTGTCCTTTTCATGTATAAAATCCCTTCATGAAGAACAATCTTAATACCTTGAAAAATGGCACTTATGATATTCTGTGTTGATATGGTTTCCACTTATGAGCTGTATGTTTCTTTCATTTAATACTGCCTGTGTATTATTGGTGATCTGTGAACCACACTTATATATCATGGTCTACCATGGGGGAAATAACTGTATAATTGTACAATGTGACCACTCTTTGTCTCTGAATAAAAATCAATTTAAAATTTGTTTCTACTTCTAGTAATCATATTAATAAGCAGCTCACTGTTAACCATCCTTCTTCACAGAATCATAGCATTCAACATCCTGGTATTGTATTGCATCTTAGATAAATACAGCACATTTCACGTTCCTAATAAGTTTTGAGGGCATAGATTCATGTTTATGATAAATAATCATAGGACAGCTTGTTTAAAAATCTCATTTTCCCATCAGTTTTTCCTTGTAATTTTCACTAGATTTATGGAAAACAAAGAAAAATGTGTTTATCTTGAAATAAATGGGTCAATATTTATATATACCAATGCAGTTATTATTCAATATAACAGATATATATATTTAACATAGTATAATTTTCAGATCTCTTTCTCTCTCCATATATATATCATATATATACATATATGTATACATATATATAGATATTTAAATATGATTTGTGTATTTTAAATTATTATGAGGATTTAGACACAATTTCTTTATCTGAGATCTTGTTTCTCATGTGCTGTAGGTAACTCAACAACTGAGAATGTGTATCAGATCTTTGGCTAAATTAATTTAGAAATTTCAATCTGGGAAGGCTATCCAGCAATCATTCTTTAGAAGTTATCTCTCTTCTGAGACCATGATCAAAGTCCCTTTAGATGTGACATTAAGTTTGTTTTTCTTTAGAAGTCCTGTCTATATTTCTTTTGTTCTACAAGTCTGTAGTTGAGAGCAAATGGGAGGGGTTGATACAACCCATTCCATTGTTTGCTCACAATACAGCTAAATCAATTCATAGTATTAGCTAAATGAAATATTAGATTCTACAATGCATCTGTAGTTTATTTAATGTTACTCACAGATACCCTGACATAAGTCCCCCTTCCAATTTTAAATAGATGTAGGACACATGTATTTGAATTGGCTTAAAGTCAGTGGTACTTGGTGAGTGTATTGACAGTATGCATCATAGACAGTCTTCTATGAAGAGAGTCTGTTATTTGTAGGTCATCATGATCGTTAGTTAGGCATCTTTAAATTATAATATTTCTTTAGTGCATCTGAGGAAATGACACTTCATTCTCCCTCTATGACTTGTAGTTGGGATCTAGGATGGCACACTCACAACTGATTAATATGGACCCATTTATCCATAAAAGTATTGTTTTTAGGGATCCTAATTTTATAGGCGACTGGAGATATTTTGTCAGTAATGACAAAAGGACCCTTCCAGGATGGAAGAAATTTCTTCTCCTTAACCTGATCGCTTCCAAAATTATAAAGATAAACTTTATCATTTATTTCATATTCCTTTTTTGGATGTTTTGAGATCATAATAGGTTTTAGTTGCAGTTGCAGTCTTTTCTAAGTTCCTTTGAGCAAATGCAAGGCATATTGCAGGTGCTTCCTTAAGTTATCCACATATTGATGTGTATTGGCAGCAAGTTCTGGTCTGATGTACGATACAGTAGATGCTGAGGTAGAACTATTCTTCTACCAGTCATCAATTCAAAAGGTGACATCTTAGTAGCCCTACTTGGAGTTGCTCTTAATGCCATTAGGACTAGAGGTAATTTTACATCCCAGTCTTCACAAACTTTTTGAGGATTTTCACAATGGACTGGTTGCAATGCTCTACACCACCACTTGAGGCAGCTCTATATGCAATATGTAGCTTTCTTTTGACCCCTAGTATTTTTCACATTTTTTCGCTAGTGAAGTGGGTTCCCCGATTGGATGCGATTCTCTAGGGTAAACCAAATCTGGAAAACACGTGGTTGATGAGCAGTGCTGCGCATGTTTCAGCATTATTGTTAGGTGCACTGATGCACTCTACCCATTTAGTGAACAGGCATGTCACTGTTAACATGTATTTGTTACCTCTTGATGACCTTGTTACTGGACCATTAAAATCAATTTGTATATCTGACCATGGCATTACCATCACCCTTTTTTGCAATGGCGCTCTGTGCGTTGACGCCGTGGGTTGGAATTGTGGACAGATTAAACGTTCTTGACAGTAGGTTTGAACATCCTTCAACATATGTGGCCAAAAGCTGTAGTCACGCAATATTTCATACGTTAATTTGGAACCACGATGGCCAGATGTCGGAGCATCATGGGCATATTGAAGCATGAGACCTCTGAACTTGGTGGGTACCACCCATTGCTGGATGCCAGTTTTGGAGGTTCTAGTTAACAAACCATCCTGTAACTTGAATTGTGATCTGGATTTCATTAAGATTCTAAGATCTTCCTTGCCAACACCGTCCTCTTTTGAGATGGGGTTGCTTTCAGGATCTTCTATGTGTTTATAGAAGATGCCTACAATGGGTCTTCTTTTTGACTAGTGATCAGGTCTTCACTAGGAGAATCCTGATTCCATTGTACCAAGTTAGGCTCACTCTGTTGTTTAGCCTGGTTTCTGGTAATGGCTTATACCTGAACTTCACCCATTAAGTGGTCAATATTAAGGAGTTCTCCAGTTATGGCTCCTTGTTTGGCTAATGAATCCGCAAGATCATTGCCTTCCTTATCAGGACCTAGAACCCTGGAATGACCCTTGGTCTTTTTCCAGTGTATGGTTAACCCATTGGACACCACTAGATTATCAATCTCACTTGCCATGTTTGACTGGTTTGTTGTTAGTTTTCTGCATGCCATTTCTTTTCCAAGTTGGCAGGTATTCAACAAAACTGTCACGCACATAATTGGAGTCAGTAATGATCACAAAATTATGAATACTATGTTCAATAGCCATTTCAATGGTTTTTAGAACAGCAGTGAGTTCTGAAACTTGACTGGATCTTGGTCCAATGTTGAAACCTACAGAAATATTTGGGAATCCAGTTGTCCAAGTTATACCAATGCCGGTGACTAATCTGCATTCATTATCAATGGTGGCATGCTAAGAGCAACCATCAACATATACCCAAGGTAATGTTTGACAATGGTCCTCATTATATATTTTATATGGGGAGTAATTGTTCCTCCAGGAAATCATCTTCTGATAACTCTTCCCCATGATCCTTTGCCGTACAGTCGTAGAGAACCTGTGTGACTGGATTCTTTTTATTCTGCTTGTAGCGAATTTCCAAAGGTCAGCCTTGTAAGGAAAGGGTTCAAGCTGTTATGTGGCAATTAGACACATTTCCATCTCTTATTCTCTCACTTTACAGATATAGCAAAGGCTGGTGGGCCATTTCTACAATAATTTTCTCGCCCTGTTTATAGCTGCGGAAATTTTGCAGAGCCCATACAGTAGATAAGAGGGCTTTTTCGCAATTGCTAAATTTTATTTCTACTGGGGATAGAGATTTGCTCGCATAAGCAATGACTTTGCTTAAATTATCATGCTTTTGGTGTAAAACAGCACTCATGCTTATATCTGTGTAACCTGTTTCTAAGTAGAAAGGTTTACCCCCTTCAAGGTACTCTAAGCAAGGTGCTTGAGTGAGTTTTCTCTTCAGCTCCTTGATGGATGTCTCTTGAGTCTCAATCCAGTACTATTTTACATCCTGCAGTGGTTTAGCTAATTCTGCATAATTATCAAATTTGCGAGAATAATTCGTCATCCCCAGGAATGATCTCAATTCCTTTAAGTTGGTTTGGTTTTTAGAATTTATTATAGTTTCCACCTTTTTCTTCTGAGGATTTAACCCTTCAGAAGTAAATTCATGTCCTAAGAAGTTTACACGAGAGTGGCACCATTGAGCTTTTTGTAGGGATAATTTGACACCTGCCCTATTAAGTTGGCTGAGGACATGTTTAAGCTCTGTGATGTGTTTTTCAAAGTCTGTGCTTTTGATTAAAACATCATCAACATAAGATAAAGTCAGCCTTTCCATTGCATCAGGCATAGCCTTATGCATGAATACAGCAAATTCATGTCCTGAATTTATGTATCCAAACGGGTGTCTTTAGAATGCATACTGGACCTTTTGGAATGAGAATGCAAGCTTATACTGGTCCTCTTCATGTACCTTTATGTTCCAATATCCCTGTGCACAATCAATGGCAGTGTATATTTTGGATCCCTGCATCTGCGCTAGGCATTGGTCAATATATGGCACAGGCCAGCCAGTCAGCACACAAACGCCATTGTCCATTGGGCTTAAGAACACCTAGAATAGGATTGTTATAAGAGCTATGCACCTGTGTGATAATACCTCTTTCTTCCAAGTTCCTTATGATTTCTGCAAGAGAATCATATGAGGCTAAAGGAAGTCTGTATTGTTTAACAAAGACAGGTGGTGCATTGGGATCTGTTTGGATTCTTGCAATGTGTAAGTCTGTAGTCCCACAGTCATAAGAATTCCTAGCAAAAATATCCTTGTACTCCATCAGGAATTCTCGTAGCTGTTGGCGTTCATCATCACTGGAACAGCCATTAGCTAGGGAGATTTGCTCTTCGACTATTTGCTGAAATCCGGGAAAGATTTCAGGCTGTCCTATCTCATAGGCTTCTTCCAACCTAGAGGTGAGAACCCCTTGATTATAATTTACATTGACCCCATGACTCTGGGTATTGGGGTATTCTTGATCTTTGATCGGCTGATCAAATACTAGAGAGGCTTCTTCAATTTTACAGATGCCTTCCTCTGAACAGAAGGGATGAATAGACTGAATTGTGAATAGTCCCTCTGGCAAAGGATTGTTCTATTAATTGTTCTTCAATTAAGTATCCTTCAGGTATTAGCCCAATTACATTATTCTGGAGTCCAAAAGTGTAACAACTTGATTCATGCACATATCCTATGGTAGTTCCCTTGGATAAGGTGATATCCTGTGGGGTCATGTTATGCGCAATAATATGTATTGGAATAGTTCCAATATTTACCATAGGCGTACGGGTCATTGTTATACCTAGATTTTGCATTCTATGGGAGAGGCAAATTAGTGTTTCAGAAGTTTTTAATTTCTGACCTCTTTTTATCTCTAAGGGAAAGAGGTATTTATCAGCCCTAGCAGGGATTACAACATCGTTAGATACCTGCATATTCACCGCATATGGCATTTCCTGGTTTGATTTCAGGGCTGTATTTTCATCCTGAAATACTTCAGGGTTCACCTTTAACCTGCTCCAGAGACAAAGGTTAATCAAATCTATTTGTATGGCATATCTATGTAAGAGATCATTGTCAACGTATATTTGATTATGGCGAGTATTTAAAACTAAAAACAGGTGCTTCGCTTATTTATTACCTATGGATATAGATAATAAACACTTAGCTGTGATATTATAGCATTCAGACCTGTCATCCAGGCCGTGGACAGAGTGGTCTTGGGGAGAAAGATATTTAATCACCTTAGGTTCAGCAATCTGCGCTAATAAGACTTGGCTTATATAGCTAGCTATATAAGTTCAATTTAGCATATTTGGTTTTACCAAGGTCATGCACTTGCATGGGGATAAATAGATCATCCTTAACTCTCTCAATTCCTGAGAGGTATTGAGTGTGGCCTCCCCCTTTAGGGATTTTATGATCTCCCTTGTGGAGAGATATGGTTAATACATCGCCGTCTAAGGAAATATTTACTATCTTTCCAGGCAAAATTTTTAAAGTATTACCAATTTACCATCAGAGCCACAAAGGAGTCTGATCATCTATTTGTAGGATAGTGATTTCAGGTATAGAGTCATTCCTGAAATGAATCTCCACAGCATCTGGCTTCTCTTCCACCACCTGGCAATTATGCCTGGCGTGAGATATACCGGATCGCTTTATACTTGTGACTAAATTACATTATTTATGCAATCAATTATGGTCCTTAATCACTTCAGAAAATCACTACTAATAATTAAACGATAAGTTGGCAGATCCACTATAATGACAGGGTGTCTTATTACCCTGTTCCCCAGTTTAAATTTTAACCATGCAGTACCGTAGACTTTGAGAGCATCACCCCCAACACCTATTAGTGAACCATCAAATACTTTTATTTTAGGTTTGTGGGGTGTTAGCTAATTTAGCTGTGTGTAGTACCTGTGGGATAAATTAATCAATTATCAAGTATCAATTAATCCCATGATAGGGTTGGAGACTGAATACTGGAGCTCAGCTAGAACATAATATCTCACTACAGTTTCTACCATTTCACACATAAAATTGGCATGATTACACGTCTGTGGGCTTCGCCAGGAGTTATCTGAAACCGCCATGTAACCTGATGCAGAAGAAAGTTAATTATTACCAGTCCATCCCTCTGTAATAGGATCGACAGGGTTCCTGTGTACTGCATCTGTGGAAATAAGGTTAAGAGAATACTGCAAAGGAAGAGGTTTGTTTGAGTTTTCAGGCTGAGGTTGCTCGTCATCACAGCTAAATCGTCCGTTCCTGGTCTGTAGGGATAGAATATGATTTGGTACCATTATTGACATTTATCATTTTCTTTGGTATATCTCTCCCCTCTCTCTCAGGTAATACTGCATTATTTATGACTGTGCCTGTGGCCCGCTACTGACAACTGGCTGTACCTCTAAAAAATGATTGTTAGGGATTTGAGCCATCAATGCTTGACTCATATTAGTAAATAGTGTACATAATTGACTTACTTGCGTACTGAGTTGGCCAACTTGAATGGACAAGCTATCTTTACCCATGGACCGATTTTTTGATGTCCCAGGGTATTGATTCCTGGATCATTGGGATCCCTCAGAATCATAGCTATTGTTCCTATTTTGATGCTGTTGTCTTTGGGGTTCAACTTGTTCAGCGTTAATATTTTGGAGAGCACTATTTACTTGGGATGTCTGGTTACCCTGAGAGTATTTTTGCCACTTTTGGTATTTACTTTTACGGGGATACCGATAACCTTGTGGGTTTTAATCTCTTTGGGAATAATTATTTACCTGGGTATGCCCACCATTTTGAGTATTTTCTCTCTGCACCTCGGCCCGTGATTGGGGAGGGGTGGAGTTAAAACTTTGTGGGGAAGGCCTGTTTTCTCAGGCCACTTCCACATAAGTTTTCTTATTAGACTCCAAATTTTGGGGGCTAGGTGATACCCTAGTTTCTGCCACAATTTTGGGACTGGGTTTTGGTTCCCATTTAACACCCTGTTCACTGGACTGCTGAATATAGTATAACTTTGCACTCTCTTTGATCAGCCAGTCCAATGAGCAGTGCTCATCAAAATCTCTAGCTAAATTCACTTTGATGTGCGCAGGCAATGCTTCGAAAAATAAATTTACAAATTCTGAGCTTTCAAATATAGTGCAGTCTTCGGCCATACTGTACGCCCTTTTCAGTACAGAAAGGAATTCTATAGGGCTTGAATTTGTGCCGCATTTCAAATCGTATACAGCTATTTTTGCTGCAGATTTGGTGCAATATTTCCCAAATTCCTTTTTGCACTGATTTTGCCTTTCATTCCAGGAATAAATATTCATATCCTTTAGTGAAGCAAAGAATTTGTGATGTTTACCCTCAAATACCCAGGGCAGAAATTAAATTTTCGACTGCTCACTAGTAACATTCATTATGGATAAAGCCTTTTCAAAGGCCTCTAAGTGGTCAATTATAGAAGTGGTTCCGTTTTTTGGAAAATTTAGGTACTGCAATCCTTTAAATAAGTCATTATTTCAGGTGTGTCATATACCTTATTAGATGTATCTTGGGCTTTCCTAGGGACCTTATTTTTGGGGCTGGAGCATTCCCTATCTGTCCTTCTACTATGGGGAGACCCCCTACGTGCATTACTACTACTATTTGGGTAGCTGACCCCGCCCTCTGACTCACTACTAGAGATGCCCCCCCTCCTCATCTGAGGTATAGCAGTACCGTAGACTTTGAGAGCATCACCCCCAACACCTATTAGTGAACCATCAAATACTTTTATTTTAGGTTTGTGGGGTGTTAGCTAATTTAGCTGTGTGTAGTACCTGTGGGATAAATTAATCAATTATCAAGTATCAATTAATCCCATGATAGGGTTGGAGACTGAATACTGGAGCTCAGCTAATACATAATATCTCCCTACAGTTTCTACCATTTCACACATAAAATTGGCATGATTACACGTCTGTGGGCTTCGCCAGGAGTTATCTGAAACCGCCATGTAACCTGATGCAGAAGAAAGTTAATTATTACCAGTCCATCCCTCTGTAATAGGATCGACAGGGTTCCTGTGTACTGCATCTGTGGAAATAAGGTTAAGAGAATACTGCAAAGGAAGAGGTTTGTTTTGAGTTTTCAGGCTGAGGTTGCTCGTCATCACAGCTAAATCGTCCGCTCCTGGTCTGTAGGGATAGAATATGATTTGGTACCATTATTGACATTTATCATTTTCTTTGGTATATCTCTCCCCTCTCTCTCATGTAATACTGCATTATTTATAACTGTGCCTGTGGCCCGCTACTGACAACTGGCTGTACCTCTAAAAAATGATTGTTAGGGATTTGAGCCATCAATGCTTGACTCATATTAGTAAATAGTGTACATAATTGACTTACTTGCGTACTGAGTTGGGCAACTTGAATGGACAAGCTATCTTTACCCATGGACCGATTTTTTGATGTCCCAGGGTATTGATTCCTGGATCATTGGGATCTCTCAGAATCATAGCTATTGTTCCTATTTTGATGTGGTTGTCTTTGGGGTTCAACTTGTTCAGCGTTAATATTTTGGAGAGCACTATTTACTTGGGATGTCTGGTTACCCTGAGAGTATTTTTGCCACTTTTGGTATTTACTTTTATGGGGATACCGATAACCTTGTGGGTTTTAATCTCTTTGGGAATAATTATTTACCTGGGTATGCCCACCATTTTGAGTATTTTCTCTCTGCACCTCGGCCCGTGATTGGGGAGGGGTGGAGTTAAAACTTTGTGGGGAAGGCCTGTTTTCTCGGGCCACTTCCACATAAGTTTTCTTATTAGACTCTAAATTTTGGGGGCTAGGTGATACCCTAGTTTCTGCCACAATTTTGGGACTGGGTTTTGGTTCCCTTTTAACCCCCTGTTCACTGGACTGTTGAATAGAGTATAACTTTGCACTCTCTTTGATCAGCCAGTCCAATGAGCAGTGCTCATCAAAATCTCTAGCTAAATTCACTTTGATGTGCGCAGGCAATGCTTCGAAAAATAAATTTACAAATTCTGAGCTTTCAAATATAGTGTAGTCTTCAGCCATACTGTACGCCCTTTTCAGTACAGAAAGGAATTCTATAGGGCTTGAATTTGTGCCGCATTTCAAACCGTATACAGCTATTTTCGCTGCAGTTTTGGTGCAATATTTCCCAAATTCCTTTTTGCACTGATTTTGCCTTTCATTCCAGGAATGAATATTCATATCCTTTAGTGAAGCAAAGAATTTGTGATGTTTACCCTCAAATACCCAGGGCAGAAATTAAATTTTCGACTGCTCACTAGTAACATTCATTATGGATAAAGCCTTTTCAAAGGCCTCTAAGTGGTCAATTATAGAAGTGGTTCCGTTTTTTGGAAAATTTAGGTACTGCAATCCTTTAAATAAGTCATTATTTCAGGTGTGTCATATACCTTATTAGATGTATCTTGGGCTTTCCTAGGGACCTTATTTTTGGGGCTGGAGCATTACCTATCTGTCCTTCTACTATGGGGAGACCCCCTACGTGCATTACTACTACTATTTGGGTAGCTGACTCCGCCCTCTGACTCACTACTAGAGATGCCCCCCTCCTCATCTGAGGTATAGCAGTTCCCTGAATTTATAACATGAGGTGATTGTCTATGTGGGAAGTTTATTTCTTTGTTTAAATTATTCTCTAAATTTCTGCAGTTCATTTCTGATTAATTCCTTAAAGGATTTAGAATTATCTGCATTATACTCATTGCTAATAGAGGGGTTTTCATTATGACGATACAGCCTTTTTAAACCACTTAACGTTCTTTGGCTTTGTGTGAGTTGTTTATTCAAATCTTCTATATGAGCTACTAAACTCTGGTTATATTTTTGTAAAGTGGCTATGTTTTGGGCAAATCTTAACAATATAAAGGAGAAGGGGGAGTGGGACAAGAAGGGGTTAAATAGCACTCTTTCCTATTAAGAGGTAATAATGCTGCATAATCTCAGCTAAAAGGTGGTATTGACAAGTTATTGTTTATTTAAAAACTAATTTTATTAACAAATTAAGGCTAAAATAAGGGATGTAATAAACATTACAACAACAAATGAAGGTGAAACCTAGTCATCCTATTGAAAACCGATTCCTAACTAGAGGTATAGAAGACAGGACACACAGCCAAACACCCCCCCCCCCCCTGTATTCCTGGCCGATAGCTGGAAACGTCAGCCAATTTCTATGCTAAGTTATCTGAGCTGAAATAAATCTTATTTTAGCTACAATGAAGGCAAGTTCTAAAATATATATACCGTTGCAAATATGAATTACTTAGCACTAAATATGACTAGTTAAACTACACAGGACTATGAAGATGAGCTTAAAATACAAATTATGCCATTTTAAAATTACTAACTGCAGTCTAGTTATAGTTACCAAATACCTTTGATTTAAATATTATATATATCAATCACGTATACTTTACCCCAAATAACCAAATCGATGTTTCAGAATTTCTTGTTTCACCTCATATGAATAAAGGTATTGCAATATGGATAATAAAAGGTAGCTCAATTTTGATTATAGTGATTGTGTCCCAATATGGCAGCAAAGTTATCAGTCAAAGATTTAGCAAACAGACAGCCTCTTCTATTCCTTTGCATGAGGTTATATCACGTGATATACCCCACACATTTGTATTCTAATCATTGGTGAAATTGGTATAATAGGCCCTCAGAGCTTGTCTCTGATTCGCTCTGGGATCTGAAAACCTCATAGGCTATTTGGTTTGGTATTTGTTTTAAACAGTCAATTCATTTGGCTGTCATACTAGTCTCAATCCCCTAGGGGGCAGCAAACAACCAGAAATGCAGTCTTACCATCAATGCTGCTACAGTTTAATTATCTAACCTATAAAATGTTTCTTTTAATTACTATAATTTTCAGTATTAATAAACTTATCTGGCCAACATATATGGGACCATATAGTGTCATTCTCTCTGATTATTTTAATATTAAATATGATTATAATTCTAGAAATCATATTAATAAGCAGCTCACTGTTAACCATCCTTCTTCACAGAATCATAGCATTCAACATCCTGGTATTGTATTGCATCTTAAATAAATACAGCACATTTCACGTTTCTAATAAGTTTTAAGTGCATAGATTCATGTTTATGATCAAGATTCATAGGACATCTTGTTTAGAAATCTAATTTTTCCATCAGTTTTTCCTTGCAATTTTTACTAGATTTCTGGAAAACAAAGAAAATTGTGTTTATCTTGAAATAAAGTAAATAAGTAAATATGTATTTATACCAATGCAGTTATTATTCAATATAACAGATATATGTATTTAACATAGTATAATTTTCAGATCTCTTTCTCTCTCCATATATATCATATATATACATATACTGTATACATATACTGTATATATATATATATATATATATATATATATATATATATATATATATATATATATATATATATATATGTGTTTTAAATATGATCTGTGTATTTTAAATTATTATGAGGATTTAGACACAATTTATTTATCTGAGATCTCACTTCTCATGTGCTGTAGGTAACTTGAGTTCAGATGCCTTCTCAACTGAGAATGTGTATCAGATCTCAGCAGGGACAATTTAACACCTAGATGAGGACAGCTTTATCCTCTGAGTAAATTTGTATATTCCCTTATTCTTGCAGAAGGACTGTCTGTTCCTTCCAGTGCTTCCTGTGATCTAAGTAATTATTTTTTTGGCTACATTAATTTAGAGATTTCAATCTGAGAAGGATATCCAGCAATAATTCTTTAGAAGTTATCTCTCTTCTGAGACCATGATCAAAGGCCCTTTAGATGTGACATTATCTCTTATAATTTGGGACCAATGTTTGTTTTTCTTTAGAAGTCCTGTCTATATTTCTTTTGTTCTACAAGTCTGTAGTTGAGAGCAAAAGGGAGGGGTTGATCTCACCCATTCCAGTGTTTGTTCGCAATGCAGCTAAATCAATTCATAGTAGGTATTGGCTAAATGAAATATTAGATTCTACAATGCATCTGTAGTTTATTTAATGTTACTCACAGATACCCTGACACTATTTAGTACCAAAGAAAACACCTTTCAATAATCTGTATGTACTATGTATTAAACAAAAATCTATACATACTTATATATATTTTTTTTTTTTTATTGAAGTCAACAACCAATACAGAGTATACAGAGTATAGAGTATGTCTCAGAACATTCACGAAACAATGGGTACAGAGCATAATTAGGAGACAATGTATTCTAGTATCTCAAAAATTTCCATACAATGTGGGCTATCACATACAGAGACTTCAGTTTTGTTTTAGAGTATAACAAATGTAATATAAGCAACAATGGTCCTCTCCTAGCTATATACAAAGAGAAGCAAGGTGGCTATTCAGATAAGTAAAAGACTAGGGAGGAGGTGACTCTATAGTTATATGGGGAAGAGGGACGCAGCGGGCAAGAGCCGCTCAGATATAATAGGGGAGGGGTGGGGGGGGGACGGGGGGGGCGGAGTCAATAGGTATGTCCTCATCAGGAACAAATTAGGTGGGACTAGAGTATTATTACTTGAAATAAACCAAATCACTCTGATCTAAGCCTTTGTAATACTTTGTATGTAGATCAACTATTTTAAAACATTGCACAACATTGTGTCCAACCAAAGATCTGGGGACTAGGGCCACACCAGGATGTACAGGTCATTATCTCATGCCACGTCTATACGGTACCATCTCGGCCGCCAATAGCACCGCACAGACATGGAACATTTAGAATCACTCATATTGTGGTTAAATAAATATGAAATGTAATAGAAAAAACCGACAACAATATAATATAAGGGACTCCTGGGTGAGCTCCTCTCCTGGGGCGATGTCAACTATAGACGATGTGGGAAAAAGGGAGTGGGGTATGACCCGCAGGCAACCAGTACCAGCGGGAAAGGGAGGAGAGGGGCTCAGTAGTAACCATAAGTGTGTAGCATAGGTAATGCCCATAAGAAACACATTTTCTAACAAGCAAGTCATACTATAACATATTCATGACAACAGTATCACCACTCATAATCTAACAACCAGAGGCTCCGAGAAAAGGTATTTCTCAGGTAATTAAAAATAAATCTTGCATAAACGTTGATACAGGTGTGTACGTAAAATAACCCAGACATATAAAGGCCACCTCAGATCAGCAAATACCTCAGCAGCACAGCATAAATACTAACTAGTGTTGAACAATGAACATATAGTATACCTAAAGTATATACAGTGGTGTGGGCCCCGAAATCAATCTTTACAGACCGCATTAGGGTTGTCATGAAAATACTATATGCACTATAAGGCGTTCATTTATAATAAACCTTATGAAACAACTTCTAGTGTATTGATAATGTTATTAGATTAGGTGAGGTTAGTAGGTAGACCATGTGATAACTAGGGCAATATGCTGTTAGTAGATATTGTAAAAATAAGGCTGTTTGGAGCCTTAACTGTTAGGGAGACAAATTGCGATCAGATATTTGGTAAAGAATAATAATATCTGCATCTAACCAGATAGAACATACCAGGGCGAAAATCAGTAACGTTCATTGCTCAACATATGTAGCTGCTTGAGTAAAATTTATAGGATGACAGTAACTTGTTAAGAATATGATTATTGCAAACACTTCAAGTAAGGGTTAACCTGAGGGCAGAGTGGAAGTAAAACCATAAGTGGATAATAGATCACAGCATCAGACATGGTAAGCATATCGTCATTAGTGTTACTTAGTGGGGCAGAGGGATAGCCTGAGAAACCTTTTAATGTATATGTATGACTACCCTAACAAACATAGATCTGCAATACTAAGGAGGAAAGGGGAACAATCAGAATGAGCTTTTATATATGCATCCCATCTATTATATTGAAGTAGTTACTGGGACTGAGAAAGGCGACCCTCCTTATACCTGTATTGTACATTATGACGTATCAAATGACTAAATAGAATATGTTGCAATGTATAATAGAGAGTTTATAAAAATTATAAGGTCCTGTAGTGCTGCAGTAGAAGCCTAACTGATTTTATGTGAAGGGCAAAATACAAACTAACTACGGTAGTGCCGGGTAGAATGCAGTAAGATAAACTAAGGACTAAGAGCATTAATGTCAAATTTTGTCAGGCAATAGATAGGTAATTAAAATTAAACAAGGGTAGCTTGGTAATAATTAAATGTGAGAGGGCTGTCTATTTCAACCCACCAACAGAGGGATTAACGAGAAATATTCCTCACCAGCGTTTAAGACCTAAGTAAAACATTTAGTGTGGGTATACATAGTGTTCCAGTTGTGTGGTGTCATAGCATAGATTGTACATATATGTATTGGGGACTCAGCACATAAACTCTCAGATTCAGTTTGTGCCGTTGTCAGTATAGTTATTCTTTAACCGATGCCCATAGGAAGTGTACCTCCCGCTCCTGACAGCGGCACTGAAATGAGCAACACATATAGCCAGCTACTTAGGTCCCGCACTTCACTTCTATGGCACAGGCTTGAAGAGTTGTGGGAGTCGATCCAACCATGAAGTGGAAAGCTTAGATCGGCTATGTGGATCGACTGGTGTGGCGCCGCTCTCTTAGGACCATCGATATATGCGCTCAACTCTGCTTCTGTGAACATTTCCGGAATGGTGTATTCATGAATCGGCATTCTCATGCTGGTCTGTGACCTCCTCAGACCCTGCCGCTGTGTGGAGGCTATCGGCCAAAATAGGTGAGAGGTATCCTGCAGACTGGCTTCCCTGTCATAATCCAGGAAACAGGGTACAAAGTCCACAGTAAGGCTGGAAGCCGGTAGTGAGGCCGAAGGTCTCTGTATTGCGGGTACTAGAGTAATCTTCTCCTTACGCCATTCTCGTGTTCCCAAGATATGAGCCTCAATCACCTGGTCATCTCCGTTAGGCAGGTCTAGGATGAGAGGTATCGTGGGAGAAGCAGGCAAGGGGTTAGTGCGCTGGATCACCACTGTTTGTTGTGCGATAGCATCGTTGATGGGTCTTATGGTCGCATCCCGCAGAGACTGAGCTAGTTCCACAAACTGCTCAGACATTTTCTTTTCCAGCCGTGCGAACAAGATTCCGATGGTATCATAGCATAACTGTGAATCCATGTCAGGAATATCACCGTGATCAGTAGCGATATTAAATTTGCAGCTTGCAGCACAGAGGCCACACTTGAGTTGTCTTAATGGCAAATAGTGAGAGGAAATGCTCCCTCAAGTCTCAGTAATCCAGCTTGCCCCAGAGCAGGCAATCAAAAGATAATACCCTGAAGGTTTACATAAAGTAGTTGCCCAATTGTGATAGTAGAAGGGAGTACTCTTATAGCATGGTTAGTCTTTCTCTCAGGCAATATTGCAGTGAGGGTCCGTAACCGTGTGTTAGGCCACAATCACAGCTGCGTGCTTTTGAGGTAAGGCTAGTAACTCCGCCATCAAAAATAAAAAATCTACTCCCATGTTCTTGCAAGGTCCCTGGTGAAAAGTAGGAGCATTTGTATACAATTATCTAGAAGAAAGTGCTTAAGACTCCATTAAGAAAAGAGAAATTTTACGGAGCTCCTTCAGTTTGCATCTACTCAGCATGGCGGTTGGCTCCGCCCCCTGTGCATACTTATATTTTTAATTATTTTATGTACCCATATCATTTTTAAATATTCATAATGAAATATTCAGTAAAATTACAAACATAATCCCACACATTTGTAAGTTAGATAGCATTGATACTGAATCACAAAAATTTAAATAACAGAATATATCAATAAATTGTTACCACAATTATGTACAAAATTATATTTTAGCAAAATAGCCTTAGTATAGGTTATCGATATATTATGTTATGTTATTACAATATCCAGCAAATATTTCAAAAATTTCAAAAAATGTTGTTTTACCTTTATAGAGATGTGTGGTATTAGGTTTGTAATTTTACTATATATTTCATTATGAATATTTCAAAATGATATGGGTACATGAAATAGTTAAAAATATAAGTATGTATAGATTTTTGTTTTATACATAGTACATCCTGAACTTTTAAATGTACGAATAAAATTTGGAGTTTTATATAACCAAGTCTGGATATCCTTGATGGTTGAGTGCAGAGTATACCTGTCTTTCAACACCTGCACCGTTTACGTGACCAGCCCCCTTTGTAAGTGTCGACGCTGAAGAAACACCATAGGTAAGAGCCGGAGCCCTGAGCCCTGGAAGTTTGGCCATTTTTGTTGCTTATATATACTGTATATATATACATATATACACTGCTTCTTGTGTACATAAAACAGTAGTTATTAAGTACCATTTGAGATATACTGTATATCTATATATTTTGATATTATTTAGTACAAATGATATAGAAAACTAAAATATATTTTTTTGCTAAGCCACTTCATTTTCTAGCTCTTGAGCAGATACATCACTTTAATGCCAGCAGGAACAGCGAGAACTCGGAAAGCAAAGGTCAAATTCTCTATCAGATGGAAAAGAAAAATATGACATGAAAAGTTTCTTACCAGCATTAAATTATATATGAAGAGGTGAACTTCATGTAAGAAACTATCTGAACTAATGCCAGGGCATTGGAAGCAGAAATGCTGTGCTATCAAAAGCCTGTAAGAAAAAAAATGCTCAGTGTTTTATCTTAGATTCAGGGAGAAAGATATTTTTTTAATTCTTTCAAAAAAAAGGAAAAATCCTTTTGTAAGCAAATCACAAAAGTGATATACAGGTAATACCTTTAATAACTAACTAATAGTGGCTCCATTCTTATGTACAAGTGAAGCTCAGTTATATTTATGTACAGTATACAAGTTGAACATCTAAACATTGCAACAACACAAAGAAGATAAAGCTACACTAATAATCCATTCATATTATATATATATATCCTGCATTAGCGCACTTTTCAGCGTGTTAAGGTAAGTATTTTTAGCTACAGGTGAACTTTTTACCTGTAGCTTCAAAACATTTACATTTGTGTAACGAAAATGAATGTAAATGTTTTAAGTACAGGCAACAAATATTTGGGGAAACGAATTTCCTCGAATATCCGAAATGAAAATTTAGTCCGAAACAAAATATTTTGGCCTGCACATGTCTAGTATACAGTATAAATATTCCTATTTGATGAATCTAATAATACTCTGTAACAAGCATTGGAATATGCAAATTAGGTTAAAAAGATCAAATACAAACTAACAGCATAGAGCAGACAAATCGTCATTACATTTTCACAATCCAGGCAACAATGACAGTGACCACCTCTATAATAGCCAAAGTTTTAGCAGTTTGCTGGGTTGGAGCATTCAGGTGTGTGTTAACACAATGCCAAGGAGGAAAGACATCAGCAATGATCTTAGAGAAGCTATTGTTGCTGCCCATCAATCTGGGAAGGGTTATAAGGCCATTCCCAAATAATTTAAAGTCCATCATTCTACAGTGAGAAAGATTATTCACAAGAGAAAATCATTCAAGACAGTTGCCAATATTCTCAGGAGTGGACGTCCCAGCAAATTCACCCCAAGGTCAGACCATGCAATGCTCAGAGAAATTGCAAAAAATCCAAGAGTTAGCATGTTAAATATTAACGTTCATGACAGTACAATTAGAAAAAGACTGAACAAGTATGGTTTGTATGGAAGGGTTGCCAGGAGAAAGCCTCTTCTTTATAAAAAGAACATGGCAGCACGGCTTAGGTTTGCAAAGTTGCATCTGAACAAACCACAAGACTTCTGAAACAATGTCCTTTGGACAGACAAGACAAAGTGGAGATGTTTGGCCATAATGCACAATGCCACTTTGGCGGAAACCAAACATAGCATATCAGCACAAACACCTCATACCAACTGTCAAGCACGGTGGTGGAGGGGTGATGATTTGGGCTTGTTTTGCAGCCACAGGACCTGGGCACTTTGCAGTCATTGGGGCATATGTATCAAGCTCCATATGGAGCTTGATGTCCCGTGTTTCTGCAGTCACAAAGACCGCTGCTTCATAACCTGTCCGCCTGCTCTGAGCAGGCGGACACACATCACCGCAAATCAACCCGATCTAGTACGATCGGGTTGATTGACACCCCCCTGCTGGTGGCCGATTGGCCGCGAGTCAGCAGGGGGCAGCGTTGCACCAGCAGCTCTTGTGAGCTGCTGGTGCAATGCTGAATACGGCGAGCGTATTGCTCGCCGTATTCAGCGAAGTCTGGCGGACCTGATCCGCACTGTCGGATCAGGTCCACCAGACTTTGATAACTAGAGGCAATTGAGTCAATCATAAACTCCTCTGTATACCAAAGTATCCTAGAGTTACATTTGAGGCAATCTGTCTGACAGCTAAAGCTTGGCCAAAGCTGGGTCATGCAACAGGACAATGATCCCAAGCACACCAGCAAATCTACAACAGAATGGATGAAAAAGAAAAGAATCAAGGTATTGCAATGGCCCAGTCAAAGTCCAAACCTCAACCTGATTAAAATGCTGTGGCGGAACCTTAAGAGAGCTGTGCATAAACAAATGCCTGCAAACCTCAATGAACTGAAGCAACGTTGTAAAGAAGAATGGGCCAAAATTCCTCCACCACAATGTGAAAGACTGATAAAGTCATACAGAAAACTAATAGTTATTGAATCATAATGTGTACTTAGTTTTGTCACACATGACTTCTCCATTTTGACTTTATTTTTTGCTAAGGACCAGATGATTGCTATTAGGTCCTGATACGTAAAAACAAAGAATTTAAAGAGGGTGTACTTTCTTTTTTGGATGACTGTATATAAGTGCATTGGAGCCCTTTGCAGTTAAGTAGATAAAAACATGTAAAATCCTATTTATGCAATATTCATATTTAATGAAATGTTAGTGCATATTTACTGTAAATATTTCACATTCCAATGTTCTGCACAAATAATATTTTCTATGTATTTATAAATAGATATTCCTATAATACTGTATATCTGTATATATCTGTACCTCTCTCTATATATATATATGTATTATTTGTAATAGTCTGAGGACGGGGTCACTCCCCGAAAACGTTCACTAGAATAAAACTTTTTTTCACGATTACAACGGCGAGTGCTCTCTTTGGCCTTCATATATATATAATATTTAGCCGGTGGCCCAGCACTCCTTCCACTCATGTGTTATCAATGCCTGGGTGCAATCCTCACGGGGATTAGATACAAATGTACAGGTGCAGGAGGGCACTCACAGGACTTCTAAAGCAAATAATCTGAATTTATTTCCAAATGTGTTATAACATTAATTTGAATGTCGACGTTTCAACCTCATCATGAAACTTCTTCAAGACAAGTTACAATTAGAGTAGAGCAGCATGCATCCACTCACGACGGCGTCTAAGCCAAACTCCCAATAGAACAGAGATAGATGAAGTCCTGTATGTATATATATATATATATATATATATATATATATATATATATATATATATATATATATATACTCATTTAACATATTCTTCTATTCTAGCTTTTTTTTTAGCATTTTTTGCTCCATTGACTTCTGTGGGGGAATAGGTTATTGCTCATGCAATATTGTAAGTTTGGCTTTTTACGCTTGTTGTGTTAGAACATGGGTGATCATTTTTTACTTTCAACTTGTAATAGGAGCACAACCTGACGTTTGCAAAAATCTTACATCTAGTGCAGTTCACGTTTGAGGGGAAGTGTAAATAATGCTCCACTTGTAATCTTGTAATAAAAATAACAAAAATATACTGGATTTGTTAAAGGGACATTAAACACTTTGAGATGCTTATATAAAATGATAAATCGAATATATGCTATATGCTTTCATTACTTATTTTGTCCCCTTTTCCTGTAATTCCACTCTGAAATTGTGAGCTTTACAGCTCCTAATAATGAGACAATGTAATAACACTTACTATGAATTTGAACTCCTAGGGCAAAATGGATGTAGATTTACTTCATGTGGTACGTAGCCCATTGTACGGCATATCGTAGATCTGCGTCCATAATTCTGGATGCCCTAGCAGTCTCAGTTGTCAAGTGGGAGGTAAGGTGGGACCCCATCACAAACTACCCCTCTACATTATTAACCCCTAAACCACCACAACTCCATTGCAAACTACTCCTTTACACAATTAACTCCATAAACCACCACAACCCCAAATTGCAAACTACTACAATACTCTAGTTAACCCTAAACTTCCACAACCACAAATCACAAACTACCCCCTCTACACTATTAACCCCAAAACCGCCACACCCTCGCATTGCAAATTAACCCACTACACTATTTTTTTTAACTTTTTTTATAATCAACTTTATTTATTTCAAGTCATAAGTAAGCAATATATGTTGATTCCATTTTGAAAGTAAAACATGTAACATAAACCATGTCCATAACATCATTTTGAATGCCATCTCTATAATTTAATCATGTCTGGCCAAAGGTGATATTGTGTATCAGTGCTTGGAGAGTTAAATCAATGTCAATTCTAGGGCTAGGTTAGTGCCCTGATTGATTTCTGGTTTGTCATTTGCTCCAAATAGTGTGACCATGTTATTTTCATTTCTGTGTATATATGTTAATTTTATCTGTTTTTAATACAATTCTTCTAGTGGGATCAAATCAGAAACCTTTTTGATGCACATTTCTATGTGAGGTGTATATTTGCTCTTCCAATTTTTGGCTATTAGTTATTTGATACTATTTGTCATTATATAAAATAGTTTGAGATAGGGTTTGTATTTGATTTTGGGTGGTTTGGTCTAAACGTATTTGGTATTCCTAATATATGTTCTCTCTCATCAATAACTTCTCCAAAAGTGTAGTATTAAGTTATAGACATGTGCTTTTTGATTCGGAACGAATCAAAATTCGGACTAATTTCTTAAATTAGGAGATTCGGATCGATTCAGATTTCCGAATTACGATAGTACCGAATCTACCGAATAAATCCGAATTAGTTCAGATTTATTCGTTACATTCGGATGGCCATGGATTACACTAGTATTGTACAGTATATTAGGTTACATCACTATGCTATGGGTTACACCTAATATACAGTACATAATACTAGTCTAATACACAGCACATCCCACATAACACATACCGAAATTACGAATTTTGCTGAATTTATTCGAATCCGAAACTAATCCGAAACAAATTCATTTGAATTTTTCCGAATTTGAATCGATCCGAACCGAAATTCGAAACCATCTGAATCGATTTGAACCGAACCGAAACAAATTTTTCCGCCATGCACAAGTCTATTAAGTTACATCACCACCACATATGAGCCATTCTGCTTCCTACATGATTACATCTCCAGCAAGTGTTTTTGGTATTGTGGTATAATCTATGTATCCTCTGTGGTGTGAGGTACCATCTATGTAGTATATTCAAGTTTATTTCTTGTATAGAAGTAGAGATGGGGGATTTTAGAGTTGCTTGAAATATTTGTAGGCTCACCTGTGGTAGTATTATAATGCCTATGTCTCTTTGCCAACTTTCTAAGTAGGTCGGTATATTTCCAGGGATGGTGCATGTTGATATTTTAGATAGAGTACGTTGACTGGAACATAGTAGTTCATCATTTATCTGTGGTCCGTTCATGTTTCTAGCTTGTTTATGTGTTGTGAATAGATGATGTACTCATCTGTAATAAACTACTTTTCAAAGCACATAAGGCCTTGAGCTATAACCTCTTCTTGAGTTTTCAATTGTTCATTGGATACTACGGTGTGTATTGGCAAATCATTTGTATTTGGATCATATTTGTTTGTAGTTATGTGTCGTCTTAGGTCTAGTTCCCCATTTTCCACCAGGTAGGTATTGGGAGAGGGTTTAGAGGAGATATGGGGAAAGTGTATTAAAATTTCCCCCCTTGATTATAGGATAGAACAAAATGTTTTTGTTTTTAATAATGTTTATAGACCAACATAATCTGCTTAGGTTTGACGTGTTAGTAATATGTTCCAGGATGACCCATCCTTTGTATTTCTTATGTATATTCCAGTCTTTTATATGTTGCAAGAAAATGGCAGTCCTATGAAGTAGTAAACTAGGTGCTCCCAGGCCTCCCTTTGATGTTTGTGTCATTATGGTCATCTTATTTTTTTTTTATTCCATATGAAATATGATAGATATTTTTGTAATATTGGGAGATATGTGTCAGGGAGTAGAAGCAGGAAGGTTTGTAATATATATAGAATTCTAGGGAATATGTTAATTTTAAATAAGATTAATTCTTCCAAGCCAAGATAGTTTTTTGGATCTCCAGCTAGATAAATCTCATATTACAATATCTTTTACCGGTATATATTTCAATTTAAAGGTAGATTCTACTGTAGGTGTGAGGTATATGCCTAAGTAATTTAAGGAGTTACATTGCCTTGTAAAAGAAGTTAGTGTGTTGATTGTTTCTAAAGTTGCCTTATCCAAAGAAATATTTAATAGTTCTTATTTAGACAGATTTATCAAAAAGTGGGAATGATTCTGAAAGGTTTGGAATTCGTCAAGAAGGTGTGGTAATGAGTTAATTAGGTTAGTCAGGGAGAACAGAATGTCATCTGCAACCAATGAGATAGTATACATATGTGGGCCTACTTGAATTCTGTTTATGTTGGGATTTTATTGGATCTTAGTGGCTAGAGTTTCTATAACACAAGCAAATAGTATGGGAGATAGTGGGCAGCCCTGTTTCATACCATTTGAAATTGTGAAGGGGTCAGATAATATGCCATTAAGGAGAATGTTTGCACTTGGGTCATTATATAGGGAGAATATACAGTCTATCATTATGTCTCCAAAATCCATGGAGATCAGTGTGGCTCTTAAGAAGTCCCAGGCAACATGGTCAAATGCCTTCTCCGTGTCAGTGGATAAGAAAACTAAGGGTATTCTGTTATTTGTTGCATAATTGATCACATTTAAGGCCCTGACCGTGTTATCTTTCCCCTCCCTTCCAGGAACAAAGCCCACTTGATCAAAATGTTTAAGTTCTAGGAGTATTGAGTTCATTCTGTTTGCTAATATTTTAGAGTATATTTTTATGTCCGAGTTCAACAGGGATATAGGTCTGTCATTTGCGGGTGATTTGTTTAGTTTTAGTAAAATGATTATGTAAGCTTCTAGGGCCATTTTTTGAAAAAGGATGAGAACCATCAATTCCATTAAAATAAGATCCCATATGTGGTAGAGGTATTTCCTGGAATTTTGCGTAATACTTGTAAGTAAACCCATCTGGACCTGGTGATTTTACTGTTGGCAGATCTTTTATACATTTTTGTATCTCTTCTATAGATATTGATTCATCTAATTTTTCTCATTTTATTCATGATAGCGTAGGTAAGTTTAGTCTAGAGAGGTAACATTGGATTTGTTCAAATCTATCCATACTTCTACAAGTATGGATAGATTTGAACAAATCCAATGTTACCTCTCTAGACTCAACCTAACTATGCTATCATAAATACAACGAAAGTTAGTAGGTAAGGAATTCTTTAAATTGTAAAAGTTACTGTAGTAAGATCGGAAGACTTCAGCTATTGAATGGGATGAATATTGTAGTTTATGTTGCTTATCTTTAATTTAAAGTATGTAAGATTTTTAAATTCTTTTCTTAACATGTGAGTACCCCACTGCACTATTAATCCCTAAACTGCAACAACCTCCATCGCAAATTAGCCCTCTACACTATTAACCCCTAAAAAAAATCACACACCCACATACCCCACTACTCAATTAACCCCTAAACCACCACAACCCCCAGCACAAAACATCCACTAACATCTATACCCCCTAACCAGCTAAGTCCCCTGACAACCCCCACCGCAAAATATCCGCTAGCATCTAAACCCCTAACCAGATAACCCCCCTACCCTAACACCCCCCTAAAATTAAAGCCCTACTTTAAAAAAAAAAAACACCTCTAAATAAAAAAAAACCTATACTAACACTAATTACAATAAATATACCGAATATCACAAAGAAAAAAATGTGAAATAAATGTGATAACAAAAATCATAAAAGGAAAATCAAATAAAGTTCTGAATCAAGGATATGTCTGTGTCCTCTGGATGAGTTTTTCAGCTTGTTAGCATTCCTCAGTGAGATCCCATATAAAAGGAAACAGAAAATTGCAACATAGTGTGAATCTGTAACAGCACATTGAGGAAGTAGTTGTTTTGTAACAAATGACTATTCACATTTGTTGGAGCTTTCGACTAAGCTCAAGGATATGCACACTCCCACTTTATACTGATGGGAAAACAGTACACTAGGCAAAACTTGGATACAAATTTATTTTAAAATATATAAAAGCGTCACATAAGCCTTGATAACACCACAATGTAAGGGTACAAAAGCAGATATGCTGTAACAAATGCTTCAAATCGCCAAACTTGCAAAGAGGTAAATGGATCAGCAGGAGTGTTACCAGCTGAACCCAAAACCTCTTTAGTAGCAAGACAATAGCGCTAAGCCCCCAGGTGTCCTGGCTAGTGTAGAGACGCAATAAAACTCAATATAGAACAGTTCAGTTCCGACGTACGTTTCGCTGGTATGCTTTGTCAAGGAATGTTAGTGCGCATGTCCAAAGGTCCTTTTAAACAATCCATTGATGAGTTTCTGCCAGGTTTGTGGTTACATCCTCCATTTTGGAAGTTGGCATTTAGGTAATTTGTCATTAAACAACTCGTATGTTTTTCAACTTCTTTTAGTTTTATACATTTTGTTGATATATGCATAGATGTTAAGATGGATAACCAGAATTGGGAAATTATGCATTATAATGTTATAGCATTATACATATATGCAAAACTTCAAAAAACATAATCACATTGTGCCTGCAATTAGTGTCTATACTGATGATATATGTAGGTATTTGTTTTTTTAACCCCTTATTGTGAAGGTATTAGTTATGTATTAGGATGTTGAGGTTACTGTTTCTAACTATGTGTTTAATTTTACATTTGGGGTTCCATATATTGAAAATAAGTTTGTGAAACATTCTAAAACTACCTAGCACTGACAATATAAGTGTGGACAAAGTAAAAAAAAATATAATAAAAAAAATATAAAATATATAATAAAAAAAAAAAAACATTAAAAATTAAAAAAAATGGATTTCAAAATCTTTATTAAGACCATTGGGTATGAAGCTATCCATAATATGGATCCACTTCATTTCCAATTGTCCCAATCTATTCTGTGTGTCTCCTCCCTTCCAATTCTGTTCTAATTTCCTAATGCCCAGAAATTCCAAATCCTTTACATTTCTATTGTGCTTTTTATCAAAGTGAGATGATACTGTATGATTAGCATAACCCTTTTCAATATTGTAAATATGCTCATTCATCCTAATTTTTAGAAGTCTAGAGGTACGCCCTATACAGGGAGTGCAGAATTATTAGGCAAATTAGTATTTTGACCACATCATCCTCTTTATGCATGTTGTCTTACTCCAAGCTGTATAGGCTCGAAAGCCTACTACCAATTAAGCATATTAGGTGATGTGCATCTCTGTTATGAGAAGGGGTGTGGTCTAATGACATCAACACCCTATATCAGGTGTGCATAATTATTAGGCAACTTCCTTTCCTTTGGCAAAATGAGTCAAAAGAAGGACTTGACAGGCTCAGAAAAGTCAAAAATAGTGAGATATCTTGCAGAGGGATGCAGCACTCTTAAAATTGCAAAGCTTCTGAAGCGTGATCATCGAACAATCAAGCGTTTCATTCAAAATAGTCAACAGGGTCGCAAGAAGTGTGTGGAAAAACCAAGGCGCAAAATAACTGCCCATGAACTGAGAAAAGTCAAGCGTGCAGCTGCCAAGATGCCACTTGCCACCAGTTTGGCCATATTTCAGAGCTGCAACATCACTGGAGTGCCCAAAAGCACAAGGTGTGCAATACTCAGAGACATGGCCAAGGTAAGAAAGGCTGAAAGACGACCACCACTGAACAAGACTCACAAGCTGAAACGTCAAGACTGGGCCAAGAAATATCTCAAGACTGATTTTTCTAAGGTTTTATGTACGGGTATAAAAGAAGAAAATCTAATGACATGGCCTCCTTGTTCACCTGATCTGAACCCCATTGAGAACCTGTGGTCCATCATCAAATGTGAGATTTACAAGGAGGGAAAACAGTACACCTCTCTGAACAGTGTCTGGGAGTGTGGTTGCTGCTGCACGCAATGTTGATGGTGAACAGATCAAAACACTGACAGAATCCATGGATGGCAGGCTTTTGAGTGTCCTTGCAAAGAAAGGTGGCTATATTGGGCACTGATTTGTTTTTGTTTTGTTTTTGAATGTCAGAAATGTATATTTGTGAATGTTGAGATGTTATATTGGTTTCACTGGTAAAAATAAATAATTGAAATGTGTATATATTTGTTTTTTGTTAAGTTGCCTAATAATTATGCACAGTAATAGTCACCTGCACACAGATATCCCCCTAAAATAGCTATAACTAAAAACAAACTAAAAACTACTTCCAAAACTCTTCAGCTTTGATATTAATGAGTTTTTTGGGTTCATTGAGAACATGGTTGTTGTTCAATAATAAAATTAATCCTCAAAAATACAACTTGCCTAATAATTCTGCACTGCCTGTATAGATTAAATTGCATGAGCATCGTAACATGTAAATTACGTTTTTGCTATTGCAAGTAATAAATTGATCTATACTGTACTCCCTTTTGTTATCTCCAGAAATTTTTTTTTTACAGAATTTTGGAGTTTTTTTCATAAATTTGCAAGCATTGCAGAATTGACACTTTCTAAAACCCATTTCAGATGGTAGCAACCAATTTTTTACTTTGTTGTTGTCTACTTCTTTAATACATTGGGATAGTTGAAACTTAAGATTGGGAACCTTTCTAAAAATTATGTTAGGTCCATCGCCTAAAAATTTATTTAATGCTGCATCTCTTGTGAGAATTCCCCAGTGTTTTTGTATGATGTTCCTAAGTTCTCCACTCTGAGTGCTATGTTGGAAGATAAGTCTATTTGCTAGTTTATCATCAGTGAATTTCTTATTTTTGATTTTATATTTTAATAAATCTGACCTGTCCATGTTGGTTACTTCTTCTATTTTTTCATCTAGAAAATTAGCTGGATAATTTTTCTCTAAAAAACGTTTTTTTAGGATTTGAGATTGAACCTTATACATATCTTGTTCTTTACAATTACGTCTCAGTCGAACGAATTGACCTTTAGGGACATTTTTAAGCCAATGTTTTTGATGACAACTTTCAAGGCTTATGTAATTGTTTACATCTATGCTTTTAAAAAAGTTTTTCGACTTCAACATTTCATTCTCAATGTATATTTCAAGGTCTAAAAATTCTACCTTGGTTTGACTATAATTCCAAGTTAGAGCTACTTTGAACTCATTTGTTTTCAAATATTCCATGAATTCAAGTAATTGGTTCTCACTTCCTGACCATATGAAGAAAAGGTCATCTATGTAGCGATGATAAGACACCAGATATTGCGCCCAGCTAGAGTTGTAAATATATTGATTTTCCCAATTGGCCATATATAAATTGGCATAGCTGGGCGCAAATCTGGTGCCCATCGCTGTGCCTCCTACTTGCAAATAATATTGGTGGTTGAACCAAAAGTAGTTGGTTTCTAGAATTATAGCTATGCTGTCTAATATAAACTCAAGTTGTTTTTTATCCAAAGAGTCATCTTTTTCTAGGATGTTTTTTACTGATGCTATGCCAAGATTTTTGTCTATTATGGTATAAAGTGACGTGACATCACTAGTCACCAACCACCAATTTGGATTCCACTCGAGTTTTTCTAAATGGTTAAGGATACTTAAGGTATCTTTCAAATATGATTTTGTCTTTACGACATAAGTCTGTAAAAATTGGTCTATATATGCCGATAAGTTGCTTGTGAGGGAATTAACCCCCGACACTATGGGTCTACCCGGGGGGTTAGATGGATCCTTGTGTATTTTCGGCAGTATATAAAAAGTGGGGGTTTTTGGAAATTGGTTGTAGATATATTGATATTCTTTTTTATTCACAATGCCTGTTTTTAAGCCTTTTTCCAAGTGAAGTTCAAGTCTTTTTTTAAATTTTATTATTGGATTACTATCAAGTTCGATATATACCTCAGTGTTTTTAAGTTGTCTAAGACATTCCTCATTGTATTTAGTTTTATCCATGATAACTGTCCCTCCGCCCTTGTCCATGGGCTTTATGACTATCTTATCATTCATTTTTAAATCTGCCAAGGCTATTTGTTCTAGTTTAGTGAGATTGGAACCATAATTAATTTTCATATTTTTAATATCCCTATGTACTAGTTCTAAGAATGTCTCCATAGGTGCTGATTTGCACTGTGTGGGATTAAAGGAGGACTTCTTATGTACCTCTATATGTTTATATTTATTTATTTCTATAGAACTGTTACTGATTATGGGATTGTTAGTAAAAAACTTTTTTATGCATAGATTTCTAATAAACTTCTGAATTCCTATAAAGGCTTCAAATTTATTCATTCTGTAACTGGGAGCAAAATTTAGCCCTTTGTTTAAGACAGAGGTTTGGGCTTCTGATAGTGTGGTACTCGACAGATTGAAAATACCATTATCTTTTTTATTTATTTGTTTATTATTGTGTTTATTACTTAGTAATCCGTTCTGTCCATGTTTTTGCGTCTTTTGTTGAACAGATCTGAATCCGTTCTTGTGTATTTTCTTTTTCCAGCCTCTATAAAAACCTCCTCCTCTTCTGAGTTATATCTTGCTAAAGCTCCAAATCTATTATGGGTGGTGGTTTCTTTTGGATATTGTTCTTTATGATTTTTAAAAGGATTTCTAGGTTGTTGCCAATTATTTTCTTCTCTTGCCCACTGTTCAGATCTATCCTGATTGATCCTATAATTCATATTTTTATTATAAGTCATATCATGATTTTTCTGTGGATATCTGTGATCTGCGTAGGAAATATCTTCCTTTCTTTTGTTATAGTAGCTCTCTCTTTCTCTATGTGCTAAAGAATTATGTTGGTGTTGATTTGATGTATTGCCATAATAATTATTTCTATGTGTGTATCTAAAGTCTTGATCTTTATATTGTAAACGCTCCTTGTTGGAATTACTAGTATTTTGAATATGTGTTCTTCTATTTTTAGCTCTATAATTTCTTTCTTTCCTTTCTTTATAATCCTCATAATCTCTAAAGTATTTCTTTCTCTTAATGTCTTTGATCTCTTTTTTTAAACAATCTAAATTTTCTGCCACTCTTTGTGAAAGTTCCCCATATTGTTTGCTCTCCATATGGGGAGTTATTTTTTGTTCCAGCATGTTAATTTCTATATTTGCCTCATCCAATAATTTTTTCTTTTCACTAATAATAAGATTCATAAGTTTTCTTGTGCATTCTTCTAAAATATGATTCCACTTGGTCATAAACATAAGGTTATCCTGACCAAATGTGGGATTTTTTAGAATTCGTAATCCTCTAGGGGTAATTTGTTCTTTCAAATATTTTTCTAAGGTTACTATCTCAAGGTGATATTTGGTTTCTTTAACCATATATTTTTCAACTTCCTTTAAGAGGTTTGCTAGTGAGTCATCTGTGTGTTCAGAATCATTAAAAAAAATCATCAGCACCTGATGCTAGGGTGCGTCTACTTTGAAACAAAGACATAGTGAAAAAATCTCCCAAATTGACAAAAAGTAATATATATAATGTGTTCTATATGTGGAGTCTATGAGTATGTGTGAAAGGTTAAAAACTGTGTGAATGGTGTGAACTGCTAATTAATTAACAAGGTGTGCTTGGCCTTGATACACCTATAAACAAAACTCTGTGCTAAAGGATTACCCAAATATAGCTGGTTTGCTGCAGAAAAATCAGCGTGTGAACAGAAAAACAGTACTAGTGACAAAAACTGATAAAAGTCCAAATTTTAAAGGCTATCAGTTAAAAATAAACATTAAACAGTGCTTACCAAACATAAGTGCTAATACAATTGCTTACATTAATCCATAATTACAGGATATAAATATTACTTATATCTTAGTGCACTAATAAAATAGGTATAACAACAAGATAAAATTACAATAAATATACCGAATATCACAAAGAAAAAAATGTGAAATAAATGTGATAACAAAAATCATAAAAGGAAAATCAAATAAAGTTCTGAATCCTTTATAGGAATTCAGAAGTTTATTAGAAATCTATGCATAAAAAAGTTTTTTTACTAACAATCCCATAATCAGTAACAGTTCTATAGAAATAAATAAATATAAACATACAGGGAGTGCAGAATTATTAGGCAAGTTGTATTTTTGAGGATTAATTTTGTTATTGAACAACAACCATGTTCTCAATGAACCCAAAAAACTCATTAATATCAAAGCTGAATAGTTTTGGAAGTAGTTTTTAGTTTGTTTTTAGTTATAGCTATTTTAGGGGGATATCTGTGTGTGCAGGTGACTATTACTGTGCATAATTATTAGGCAACTTAACAAAAAACAAATATATACCCATTTCAATTATTTATTTTTACCAGTGAAACCAATATAACATCTCAACATTCACAAATATACATTTTTGACATTCAAAAACAAAACAAAAACAAATCAGTGACCAATATAGCCACCTTTCTTTGCAAGGACACTCAAAAGCCTGCCATCCATGGATTCTGTCAGTGTTTTGATCTGTTCACCATCAACATTGCGTGCAGCAGCAACCACAGCCTCCCAGACACTGTTCAGAGAGGTGTACTGTTTTCCCTCCTTGTAAATCTCACATTTGATGATGGACCACAGGTTCTCAATGGGGTTCAGATCAGGTGAACAAGGAGGCCATGTCATTAGATTTTCTTCTTTTATACCCTTTCTTGCCAGACACGCTGTGGAGTACTTGGATGCGTGTGATGGAGCATTGTCCTGCATGAAAATCATGTTTTTCTTGAAGGATGCAGACTTCTTCCTGTAGCACTGCTTGAAGAAGGTGTCTTCCAGAAACTGGCAGTAGGACTGGGATTTGAGCTTGACTCCATCCTCAACCCGAAAAGGCCCCACAAGCTCATCTTTGATGATACCAACCCAAACCAGTACTCCACCTCCACCTTGCTGGCGTCTGAGTCGGACTGGAGCTCTCTGCCCTTTACCAATCCAGCCACGGGCCCATCCATCTGGCCCATCAAGACTCACTCTCATTTCATCAGTCCATAAAACCTTAGAAAAATCAGTCTTGAGATATTTCTTGGCCCAGTCTTGACGTTTCAGCTTGTGTGTCTTGTTCAGTGGTGGTCGTCTTTCAGCCTTTCTTACCTTGGCCATGTCTCTGAGTATTGCACACCTTGTGCTTTTGGGCACTCCAGTGATGTTGCAGCTCTGAAATATGGCCAAACTGGTGGCAAGTGGCATCTTGGCAGCTGCACGCTTGACTTTTCTCAGTTCATGGGCAGTTATTTTGCGCCTTGGTTTTTCCACACGCTTCTTGCGACCCTGTTGACTATTTTGAATGAAACGCTTGATTGTTCGATGATCACGCTTCAGAAGCTTTGCAATTTTAAGAGTGCTGCATCCCTCTGCAAGATATCTCACTATTTTTGACTTTTCTGAGCCTGTCAAGTCCTTCTTTTGACCCATTTTGCCAAAGGAAAGGAAGTTGCCTAATAATTATGCACACCTGATATAGGGTGTTGATGTCATTAGACTACACCCCTTCTCATTACAGAGATGCACATCACCTAATATGCTTAATTGGTAGTAGGCTTTCGAGCCTATACAGCTTGGAGTAAGACAACATGCATAAAGAGGATGATGTGGTCAAAATACTAATTTGCCTAATAATTCTGCACTCCCTGTATAGGGAGTACCTCTAGACTTCTAAAAATTAGGATGAATGAGCATATTTACAATATTGAAAAGGGTTATGCTAATCATACAGTATCATCTCACTTTGATAAAAAGCACAATAGAAATGTAAAGGATTTGGAATTTCTGGGCATTAGGAAATTAGAACAGAATTGGAAGGGAG
This sequence comes from Bombina bombina, assembly GCF_027579735.1. Classification (NCBI taxonomy): domain Eukaryota; kingdom Metazoa; phylum Chordata; class Amphibia; order Anura; family Bombinatoridae; genus Bombina; species Bombina bombina. Next base: position 716,451,458 of record NC_069499.1, on the reverse strand, counting down.
GAGACACACAGAATAGATTGGGACAATTGGAAATGAAGTGGATCCATATTATGGATAGCTTCATACCCAATGGTCTTAATAAAGATTTTGAAATCCATCACTTTTTGTGAAAGTTATTTATAAGTACAGCTACAAAGGCTATAAAATCTACATATGTCTTTTATAAAAAAAAAAAAAAAAAATTATTATTTTTAATATTTTTTTTTAATGTTTTTTTTTAATATTTTTTTTTAATTATAATTTTTTTTTTTTTATATATATTTTATATTTTTTTTTATTATATTTTTTTTACTTTGTCCACACTTATATTGTCAGTGCTAGGTAGTTTTAGAATGTTTCACAAACTTATTTTCAATATATGGAACCCCAAATGTAAAATTAAACACATAGTTAGAAACAGTAACCTCAACATCCTAATACATAACTAATACCTTCACAATAAGGGGTTAAAAAAACAAATACCTACATATATCATCAGTATAGACACTAATTGCAGGCACAATGTGATTATGTTTTTTGAAGTTTTGCATATATGTATAATGCTATAACATTATAATGCATAATTTCCCAATTCTGGTTATCCATCTTAACATCTATGCATATATCAACAAAATGTATAAAACTAAAAGAAGTTGAAAAACATACTAGTTGTTTAATGACAAATTACCTAAATGCCAACTTCCAAAATGGAGGATGTAACCACAAACCTGGCAGAAACTCATCAATGGATTGTTTAAAAGGACCCTTGGACATGCGCACTAACATTCCTTGACAAAGCATACCAGCGAAACGTACGTCGGAACTGAACTGTTCTATATTGAGTTTTATCGCGTCTCTACACTAGCCAGGACACCTGGGGGCTTAGCGCTATTGTCTTGCTACTAAAGAGGTTTTGGTTTTTAGCTGGTAACACTCCTGCTGATCCATTTACCTCTTTGCAAGTTTGGCGATTTGAAGCATTTGTTACAGCATATCTGCTTTTGTACCCTTACATTGTGGTGTTATCAAGGCTTATGTGACGCTTTTATATATTTTAAAATAAATTTGTATCCAAGTTTTGCCTAGTGTACTGTTTTCCCATCAGTATAAAGTGGGAGTGTGCATATCCTTGAGCTTAGTCGAAAGCTCCAACAAATGTGAGTAGTCATTTGTTACAAAACAACTACTTCCTCAAAGTGCTGTTACAGATTCACACTATGTTGCAATTTTCTGTTTCCTTTTATATGGGCTCTCACTGAGGAATGCTAACAAGCTGAAAAACTCATCCAGAGGACACAGACATATCCTTGATTCAGAACTTTATTTGATTTTCCTTTTATGATTTTTGTTATCACATTTATTTCACATTTTTTTCTTTGTGATCTTCGGTATATTTATTGTAATTTTATCTTGTTGTTATACCTATTTTATTAGTGCACTAAGATATAAGTAATATTTATATCCTGTAATTATGGATTAATGTAAGCAATTGTATTAGCACTGATGTTTGGTAAGCACTGTTTAATGTTTATTTTTAACTGATAGCCTTTAAAATTTTGGACTTTTATCAGTTTTTGTCACTAGTACTGTTTTTCTGTTCACACGCTGATTTTTCTGCAGCAAACCAGCTATATTTGGGTAATCCTTTAGCACAGAGTTTTGTTTATAGGTGTATCAAGGCCAAGCACACCTTGTTAATTAATTAGCAGTTCACACCATTCACACAGTTTTTAACCTTTCACACATACTCATAGACTCCACATATAGAACACATTATATATATTACTTTTTGTCAATTTGGGAGATTTTTTCACTATGTCTTTGTTTCAAAGTAGACGCACCCTAGCATCAGGTGCTGATGATTTTTTTTAATGATTCTGAACACACAGATGACTCACTAGCAAACCTCTTAAAGGAAGTTGAAAAATATATGGTTAAAGAAACCAAATATCACCTTGAGATAGTAACCTTAGAAAAATATTTGAAAGAACAAATTACCCCTAGAGGATTACGAATTCTAAAAAATCCCACATTTGGTCAGAATAACCTTATGTTTATGACCAAGTGGAATCATATTTTAGAAGAATGCACAAGAAAACTTATGAATCTTATTATTAGTGAAAAGAAAAAATTATTGAATGAGGCAAATATAGAAATTAACATGCTGGAACAAAAAATAACTCCCCATATGGAGAGCAAACAATTTGGGGAACTTTCACAAAGAGTGGCAGAAAATTTAGATTGTTTAAAAAAAGAGATCAAAGACACTAAGAGAAAGAAATACTTTAGAGATTATGAGGATTATAAAGAAAGGAAAGAAAGAAATTATAGAGCTAAAAATAGAAGAACACATATTCAAAATACTAGTAATTCCAACAAGGAGCGTTTACAATATAAAGATCAAGACTTTAGATACACACATAGAAATAATTATTATGGCAATACATCAAATCAACACCAACATAATTCTTTAGCACATAGAGAAAGAGAGAGCTACTATAACAAAAGAAAGGAAGATATTTCCTACGCAGATCACAGATATCCACAGAAAAATCATGATATGACTTATAATAAAAATATGAATTATAGGATCAATCAGGATAGATCTGAACAGTGGGCAAGAGAAGAAAATAATTGGCAACAACCTAGAAATCCTTTTAAAAATCATAAAGAACAATATCCAAAAGAAACCACCACCCATAATAGATTTGGAGCTTTAGCAAGATATAACTCAGAAGAGGAGGAGGTTTTTATAGAGGCTGGAAAAAGAAAATACACAAGAACGGATTCAGATCTGTTCAACAAAAGACGCAAAAACATGGACAGAACGGATTACTAAGTAATAAACACAATAATAAACAAATAAATAAAAAAGATAATGGTATTTTCAATCTGTCGAGTACCACACTATCAGAAGCCCAAACCTCTGTCTTAAACAAAGGGCTAAATTTTGCTCCCAGTTACAGAATGAATAAATTTGAAGCCTTTATAGGAATTCAGAAGTTTATTAGAAATCTATGCATAAAAAAGTTTTTTTACTAACAATCCCATAATCAGTAACAGTTCTATAGAAATAAATAAATATAAACATATAGAGGTACATAAGAAGTCCTCCTTTAATCCCACACAGTGCAAATCAGCACCTATGGAGACATTCTTAGAACTAGTACATAGGGATATTAAAAATATGAAAATTAATTATGGTTCCAATCTCACTTAACTAGAACAAACAGCCTTGGCAGATTTAAAAATGAATGATAAGATAGTCATAAAGCCAGCGGACAAGGGCGGAGGGACAGTTATCATGGATAAAACTAAATACAATGAGGAATGTCTTAGACAACTTAAAAACACTGAGGTATATATCGAACTTGATAGTAATCCAATAATAAAATTTAAAAAAAGACTTGAACTTCACTTGGAAAAAGGCTTAAAAACAGGCATTGTGAATAAAAAAGAATATCAATATATCTACAACCAATTTCCAAAAACCCCCACTTTTTATATACTGCCGAAAATACACAAGGATCCATCTAACCCCCCGGGTAGACCCATAGTGTCGGGGGTTAATTCCCTCACAAGCAACTTATCGGCATATATAGACCAATTTTTACAGACTTATGTCGTAAAGACAAAATCATATTTGAAAGATACCTTAAGTATCCTTAACCATTTAGAAAAACTCGAGTGGAATCCAAATTGGTGGTTGGTGACTAGTGATGTCACGTCACTTTATACCATAATAGACAAAAATCTTGGCATAGCATTAGTAAAAAACATCCTAGAAAAAGATGACTCTTTGGATAAAAAACAACTTGAGTTTATATTAGACAGCATAGCTATAATTCTAGAAACCAACTACTTTTGGTTCAACCACCAATATTATTTGCAAGTAGGAGGCACAGCGATGGGCACCAGATTTGCGCCCAGCTATGCCAATTTATATATGGCCAATTGGGAAAATCAATATATTTACAACTCTAGCTGGGCGCAATATCTGGTGTCTTATCATCGCTACATAGATGACCTTTTCTTCATATGGTCAGGAAGTGAGAACCAATTACTTGAATTCATGGAATATTTGAAGACAAATGAGTTCAAAGTAGCTCTAACTTGGAATTATAGTCAAACCAAGGTAGAATTTTTAGACCTTGAAATATACATTGAGAATGAAATGTTGAAGTCGAAATTTTTTTTTAAAAGCATAGATGTAAACAATTACATAAGCCTCGAAAGTTGTCATCAAAAACATTGGCTTAAAAATGTCCCTAAAGGTCAATTCGTTCGACTGAGACGTAATTGTAAAGAACAAGATATGTATAAGGTTCAATCTCAAATCCTAAAAAAACGTTTTTTAGAGAAAAATTATCCAGCTAATTTTCTAGATGAAAAAATAGAAGAAGTAACCAACATGGACAGGTCAGATTTATTAAAATATAAAATCAAAAATAAGAAATTCACTGATGATAAACTAGCAAATAGACTTATCTTCCAACATAGCACTCAGAGTGGAGAACTTAGGAACATCATACAAAAACACTGGGGAATTCTCACAAGAGATGCAGCATTAAATGAATTTTTAGGCGATGGACCTAACATAATTTTTAGAAAGGTTCCCAATCTTAAGTTTCAACTATCCCAATGTATTAAAGAAGTAGACAACAACAAAGTAAAAAATTGGTTGCTACCATCTGAAATGGGTTTTAGAAAGACTTCTAAAAATTAGAATGAATGAGCATATTTACAATATTGAAAAGGGTTATGCTAATCATACAGTATCATCTCACTTTGATAAAAAGCACAATAGAAATGTAAAGGATTTGGAATTTCTGGGCATTAGGAAATTAGAACAGAATTGGAAGGGATGAGACACACAGAATAGATTGGGACAATTGGAAATGAAGTGGATCCATATTATGGATAGCTTCATACCCAATGGTCTTAATAAAGATTTTGAAATCCATCACTTTTTGTGAAAGTTATTTATAAATACAGCTATGAAGGCTATAAAATCTATATATGTCTTTTACAATTTTTTTTTATATTATTTTTAATATTTTTTTTTTAATATTTTTTTTTAATTATAAATTATTATTATTTTTTTTTTTAATTTTTAATTTTTTTTTTATTATATATTTTATATTTTTTTTATTATATATTTTTTTACTTTGTCCACACTTATATTGTCAGTGCTAGGTAGTTTTAGAATGTTTCACAAACTTATTTTCAATATATGGAACCCCAAATGTAAAATTAAACACATAGTTAGAAACAGTAACCTCAACATCCTAATACATAACTAATACCTTCACAATAAGGGGTTAAAAAAACAAATACCTACATATCATCAGTATAGACACTAATTGCAGGCACAATGTGATTATGTTTTTTGAAGTTTTGCATATATGTATAATGCTATAACATTATAATGCATAATTTCCCAATTCTGGTTATCCATCTTAACGTCTATGCATATATCAACAAAATGTATAAAACTAAAAGAAGTTGAAAAACATACTAGTTGTTTAATGACAAATTACCTAAATGCCAACTTCCAAAATGGAAGATCTAACCACAAACCTGGCAGAAACTCATCAATGGATTGTTTAAAAGGACCCTTGGACATGCGCACTAACATTCCTTGACAAAGCTTACCAGCGAAACGTACGTCGGAACTGAACTGTTCTATATTGAGTTTTATCGCGTCTCTACACTAGCCAGGACACCTGGGGGCTTAGCGCTATTGTCTTGCTACTAAAGAGGTTTTAGTTTCAGCTGGTAACACTCCTGCTGATCCATTTACCTCTTTGCAAGTTTGGCGATTTGAAGCATTTGTTACAGCATATCTGCTTTTGTACCCTTACATTGTGGTATTATCAAGGCTTATGTGACGCTTTTATATATTTTAAAATAAATTTGTATCCAAGTTTTGCCTAGTGTACTGTTTTCCCATCAGTATAAAGTGGGAGTGCGCATATCCTTGAGCTTAGTCGAAAGCTCCAACAAATGTGAGTAGTCATTCGTTACAAAACAACTACTTCCTCAAAGTGCTGTTACAGATTCACACTATGTTGCAATTTTCTGTTTCCTTTTATATGGGATCTCACTGAGGAATGCTAACAAGCTGAAAAACTCATCCAGAGGACACAGACATATCCTTGATTCAGAACTTTATTTGATTTTCCTTTTATGATTTCTATACTAACACTAAACTATAGCAATAGCCCTTAAAAGGGCTTTTTTTGTAGGGCATTACCCTAAAGGGATTTAGATCTTTTTTCCATATAGCAAATATATATCATTTTGATAGGTAATTAAAAAAAAAACAAGGCTCTATTTCTGTTTAAATGGAGTGATAGCAAAAATGCTAAAAAAAAACTTCCGTTATTTTGATCTAGTTTTTCTCTGAGATACCGGGTACTGAAGGGGTTAAACCTGTTAACTGCTGAGGAATTTCCACCCCTGTGCTGAGCTAATTAGGAGTTTCTAAATACTGCACATATTTAACCCTTACTGTAAGCCCTTTTCAGTGAGAAACCAACACATATTATATATTGTGTGTTTCAGCAGGACTAGCAGATACAAACTATACCATTATTTTATGTATATATCATGACATGTGAGAACTGTATAACAAAAAGTGTAAAACAAAAGTGCACTTTTTAAAATTATTTTAAATAAGGTTGTAAACAATACAATATAGTTTTTTTGTAAATGCCTGAAAAAAATCAAGAGGAGGCTTAACCACTTATAAATAAAGGACGTTGGGTATATTTATATATCTTTGATGTACACGTAGGAGCTCCCATGAGGTTAACCTCTTAAGGACATATGACGGAAATTTTCCGTCATAAAACAATTGAGCAAACTGAAAGCTGTGTCCTTAAAGGGTTAAGGGATCTGAAATTGATTAAGGGAGCTGAGATTGAGAGGTTTGAATACTTGCACCCCAATCCAGATCCCTTTAATCACAGTAGAATAGCATAATCAATAAATGCATAATAAATAGACATAGCAAAAGCACTTTGTTTGAATTTCATATAAGAAGTAGATTTGTTTTCTGACGAATTTAGTTTTTTCCCTTAACTCTACATCACATGACAGCCATCAGCCAATCCCAAAATGCATATACGTATATTCTGTGAACTTTGCACATGCTCAGTAATACATGGTGCCTCACAAATTATTAAAATCATTGTGCATATTTAGATAATGGATGTGAATTGTAAAGTTGTTTGAAATTGTGTGCTCTAGCTGAATCATAAAAGTTTAATTTTGACTTAAAGGGACACTCTAGTCAAAATTAAACTTTCATGATTCAGATAGGGCATGCAATTTTAAACAACTTTCCAATTTACTTCTATTATCTAATTTGCTCAATTCTTTAGATATCCTTTGTTGAAGAAATAGCAATGCACATGTGTGAGCCAATCACACAAGGCCTTTATTTGCAGCAACCAATCAGCAGCTACTGAGCATATCTAGATATGCTTTTAAGCAAGTGATATCAAGAGAATGAAGCAAATTAGGTAATAGAAGTAAATTAGAAAGTTGTTTAAAATTACATGCTCTTTCTAAATCACGAAAGAAAACAATTGGGTTTCATGTCCCTTTAAATGGTCTTTTAAGCTCTATGAAGCACTTTCTGTTCCTGGTTTCTGGGTTGGTGATTGCTCAGGTGATGCTGAAGCCTTGGTCACCTCATATGGGCCTGTAAATGCAGGAGGGGGTGCGGTCAACTACAAAAGCACCCCCCAACACAGATGATGGCATGTGGTTGTCATCTGCAGTTAAGGCATTGGGCAAATGATGACCATGTGTCGTCAGCCGCATTTAAAGAGCTAAATAAACAGTAGATTTTTTTTCTGACAAACTTCAAAATGTACTTCAGTTTGTTGACCCCGCATAAAGCCATAGTTAGAATACCCCAACAGCATTAACATATTCCCCCATAGAAATCAATAGAGCAAAAAAGTGTTATAAAAAATAACACCCTACTTGCGCACAAACCAGATTGCATATTCTCAACTGTGCTTAAACCAACACACACACACACATATACATACTATATATATATATATATATATATATATATATATATATATATATATATATATATATACACATACACATACATATACTATATATATATATACATATACTATATATATATATATATATATATATATATATATATATATATATATATATATATTCATTAAAATTATGGGGGGGGAGATAAAAAACTGAAATTAAAATCCTCCATGTCTCAAAATTAAATCAATGTAAATATTTGCATAGGAAATTAGCACACCTAGGCAAGAATCCCCGCTCGCTTTTCCCCCAGAAATAACTCATATACAATGTTACCAATGCACAAGAGAATTCTAGGTAAGGTATGCAAATTAGATATGCAAATTCTCAGGTTTTTTTGCTTCAAAAATACTGTTTTAACACAGCTATCCTTTTAACAGGATTATAGCAGCAAATCAGAAATCACTCCTAGACAGCCTGTTGCGGTCTATTGCCTAGGTGTGTTAATTTCCTATGCAAATATTTACATTGATTTAATTTTGAGACATTTTAATTGCAGTTTTTTATCTCCCCCCATAATTATAATGAATTTTGGTTTAACCTTGAAAATAGCTTTATCAATGCAGCAACCAGAAATCTATCTCCTACTGATGAGTTCCAAATAGAACGAAACAAGCTGTCTAGGAGTGATTTCTGATTTGCTGCTATAATCCTGTTAAAAGGATAGCTGTCTTAAAACAGTATTTTTGAAGCAAAAAAAATGAGAATTTGCATATCTAATTTGCATACCTTACCCAGAATTCTCTTGTGCATTGGTAACATTGATATGAGTTATTTCTGGGGGAAAAGTGAGCGGGGATTCTTGCCTAGGTGTGCTAATTTCCTATGCAAATATTTACATTGATTATATATATATATATATATATATATATATATATATATATATATATATATATATACAAAAAAGTGGCCTGGATGGTGCTTATATGCAAATAAAGGACGTTGGGTATATTTATATATCTTTGATGTACACGTAGGAGCTCCCATGAGGTTAAGGGATCTGAAATTGATTAAGGGAGCTGAGATTGAGAGGTTTGAATACTTGCACCCCAATCCAGATCCCTTTAATCACAGTAGAATAGCATAATCAATAAATGCATAATAAATAGACATAGCAAAAGCACTTTGTTTGAATTTCATATAAGAAGTAGATTTGTTTTCTGACGAATTTAGTTTTTTCCCTTAACTCTACATCACATGACAGCCATCAGCCAATCCCAAAATGCATATACGTATATTCTGTGAACTTTGCACATGCTCAGTAATACATGGTGCCTCACAAATTATTAAAATCATTGTGCATATTTAGATAATGGATGTGAATTGTAAAGTTGTTTGAAATTGTGTGCTCTAGCTGAATCATAAAAGTTTAATTTTGACTTAAATGGTCTTTTAAGCTCTATGAAGCACTTTCTGTTCCTGGTTTCTGGGTTGGTGATTGCTCAGGTGATGCTGAAGCCTTGGTCACCTCATATGGGCCTGTAAATGCAGGAGGGGGTGCGGTCAACTACAAAAGCACCCCCCAACACAGATGATGGCATGTGGTTGTCATCTGCAGTTAAGGCATTGGGCAAATGATGACCATGTGTCGTCAGCCGCATTTAAAGAGCTAAATAAACAGTAGATTTTTTTTCTGACAAACTTCAAAATGTACTTCAGTTTGTTGACCCCGCATAAAGCCATAGTTAGAATACCCCAACAGCATTAACATATTCCCCCATAGAAATCAATAGAGCAAAAAAGTGTTATAAAAAATAACGCCCTACTTGCGCACAAACCAGATTGCATATTCTCAACTGTGCTTAAACCAACACACACACACACACACATATACATACTATATATATATATATATATATATATATATATATATATATATATATATATATACACATACACATACATATACTATATATATACACATACATATACTATATATATATATATATATATATATATATATATATATTCATTAAAATTATGGGGGGGGAGATAAAAAACTGAAATTAAAATCCTCCATGTCTCAAAATTAAATCAATGTAAATATTTGCATAGGAAATTAGCACACCTAGGCAAGAATCCCCGCTCGCTTTTCCCCCAGAAATAACTCATATACAATGTTACCAATGCACAAGAGAATTCTAGGTAAGGTATGCAAATTAGAGATGCAAATTCTCAGGTTTTTTTGCTTCAAAAATACTGTTTTAACACAGCTATCCTTTTAACAGGATTATAGCAGCAAATCAGAAATCACTCCTAGACAGCCTGTTGCGGTCTATTGCCTAGGTGTGTTAATTTCCTATGCAAATATTTACATTGATTTAATTTTGAGACATTTTAATTGCAGTTTTTTATCTCCCCCCATAATTATAATGAATTTTGGTTTAACCTTGAAAATAGCTTTATCAATGCAGCAACCAGAAATCTATCTCCTACTGATGAGTTCCAAATAGAACGAAACAAGCTGTCTAGGAGTGATTTCTGATTTGCTGCTATAATCCTGTTAAAAGGATAGCTGTCTTAAAACAGTATTTTTGAAGCAAAAAAAATGAGAATTTGCATATCTAATTTGCATACCTTACCCAGAATTCTCTTGTGCATTGGTAACATTGATATGAGTTATTTCTGGGGGAAAAGTGAGCGGGGATTCTTGCCTAGGTGTGCTAATTTCCTATGCAAATATTTACATTGATTATATATATATATATATATATATATATATATATATATATATATATATATATATATATATATACAAAAAAGTGGCCTGGATGGTGCTTATATGCAAATAAAGGACGTTGGGTATATTTATATATCTTTGATGTACACGTAGGAGCTCCCATGAGGTTAAGGGATCTGAAATTGATTAAGGGAGCTGAGATTGAGAGGTTTGAATACTTGCACCCCAATCCAGATCCCTTTAATCACAGTAGAATAGCATAATCAATAAATGCATAATAAATAGACATAGCAAAAGCACTTTGTTTGAATTTCATATAAGAAGTAGATTTGTTTTCTGACGAATTTAGTTTTTTCCCTTAACTCTACATCACATGACAGCCATCAGCCAATCCCAAAATGCATATACGTATATTCTGTGAACTTTGCACATGCTCAGTAATACATGGTGCCTCACAAATTATTAAAATCATTGTGCATATTTAGATAATGGATGTGAATTGTAAAGTTGTTTGAAATTGTGTGCTCTAGCTGAATCATAAAAGTTTAATTTTGACTTAAATGGTCTTTTAAGCTCTATGAAGCACTTTTTGTTCCTGGTTTCTGGGTTGGTGATTGCTCAGGTGATGCTGAAGCCTTGGTCACCTCATATGGGCCTGTAAATGCAGGAGGGGGTGCGGTCAACTACAAAAGCACCCCCCAACACAGATGATGGCATGTGGTTGTCATCTGCAGTTAAGGCATTGGGCAAATGATGACCATGTGTCGTCAGCCGCATTTAAAGAGCTAAATAAACAGTAGATTTTTTTTCTGACAAACTTCAAAATGTACTTCAGTTTGTTGACCCCGCATAAAGCCATAGTTAGAATACCCCAACAGCATTAACATATTCCCCCATAGAAATCAATAGAGCAAAAAAGTGTTATAAAAAATAACACCCTACTTGCGCACAAACCAGATTGCATATTCTCAACTGTGCTTAAACCAACACACACACACACACACACACACATATACATACTATATATATATATATATATATATATATATATATATATATATATATATATATATATATATATATATATATATATATATATATACACATACACATACATATACTATATATATACACATACATATACTATATATATATATATATATATATATATATATATATATATATATATATATATATATATATATATATATATTCATTAAAATTATGGGAGGGGAGATAAAAAACTGAAATTAAAATCCTCCATGTCTCAAAATTAAATCAATGTAAATATTTGCATAGGAAATTAGCACACCTAGGCAAGAATCCCCGCTCGCTTTTCCCCCAGAAATAACTCATATACAATGTTACCAATGCACAAGAGAATTCTAGGTAAGGTATGCAAATTAGATATGCAAATTCTCAGGTTTTTTTGCTTCAAAAATACTGTTTTAACACAGCTATCCTTTTAACAGGATTATAGCAGCAAATCAGAAATCACTCCTAGACAGCCTGTTGCGGTCTATTGCCTAGGTGTGTTAATTTCCTATGCAAATATTTACATTGATTTAATTTTGAGACATTTTAATTGCAGTTTTTTATCTCCCCCCATAATTATAATGAATTTTGGTTTAACCTTGAAAATAGCTTTATCAATGCAGCAACCAGAAATCTATCTCCTACTGATGAGTTCCAAATAGAACGAAACAAGCTGTCTAGGAGTGATTTCTGATTTGCTGCTATAATCCTGTTAAAAGGATAGCTGTCTTAAAACAGTATTTTTGAAGCAAAAAAAATGAGAATTTGCATATCTAATTTGCATACCTTACCCAGAATTCTCTTGTGCATTGGTAACATTGATATGAGTTATTTCTGGGGGAAAAGTGAGCGGGGATTCTTGCCTAGGTGTGCTAATTTCCTATGCAAATATTTACATTGATTATATATATATATATATATATATATATATATATATATACAAAAAAGTGGCCTGGATGGTGCTTATATGCAAATATAAGTATAATTTGGCAAATTGTGCAGGTAGTGATAATAATATTGTTAGAATCATCCCTGAATTATATATGCATGACTTGGAATTTATGTATTTAAACAATTAAAATCCACAACTCATATGTATTGTAACAGACGAAAAGTTCATATAAAATATAATATATAAGATGATGTAGACAGGTGTGGGTCCTATATATCCCCCACTCAGATGTGCACTTACTTCAAAAACCCTCAATTATATGAGGTAAGGATGATTCGTGTCAGCGAAAAAATGGCACCTCCTGGAGTATGGAAACTAGATCACCGGAGCTGTAGCTCCCCCTGATGTCAGTTGTAAAGAACTCTGTATTAGCACCTGGTTGTCAGTCTTGCTTCACAGCTTGTGTGCAGGTTCAAATGAAAACTCGCGGGTATATATATACAGAGAAAAGAACCAGAAAGAGATTCATAGTGCAACACTGTATACTTTAATGTTTAAATCAAACATCTAAAAACTAGTGGAATGCCACTCACATGTAAAACCCTCAATGTATGAGGTATCAAGCAAGCAAAATAAAATATACACACGGTACACATCCATGTTATCCAAAAAGGAGGACCGCCTTATGTATATAAAGGTACAGTTCATATAGATAGTTCAATTTATAGTCCAGAGTTCAATTGAGTCCATAAAATGTTACCAGGCAAGTTCAGTACCGTAGAGTACCGGACCTTACGCGTTTCGAAGGGCTGTATGTAAATAAAATCCCCTTCTTCCTCAGAGGTACAGTGTACTACTATAGCTCACCTTTTATGTGATTCATAATTGCTGCAGTACACCAATCATCCTTGTTGCGCCTATTGCGCGTATCCCCGGAAGTACAGAGCATCCCACGTGATGAGCGTGTCAAAAAACGTCATGCGTCCATTGGGGAAATCAGCTGGTTGCCTAGTTGCTACGGACGCTTATTACAAATACGGACATCAGCTCCCATGTTAGGCGCTCTGTATTTTCGGTTTGAAATCCAAGTTTATACAAACAGTTTTTTACATTTCTTTATATTTAAGACCATAAATTATGAGCGATAATAGATGAAATCTCATATACAGCAAATATACATATTATAATTACGAAACTGTATATTCATTTATAACACCAGTTAAAACATTCAAATGCATACTTTGCCTAGGATTTTGATAACCACTCAACAAAATACTTGTTTTACAAGAAATAAGTACATAATAAATATAAAAAGAGAAAAAGGGTTTAAATTTCCTCTGTACATCAAATAGACCCGCAGTTTAAAAAAATATTTTGAATTACCAATATATTTATTAAAACCATGGGCTATATATCTAGATAAGTGGAATACAGAATATCACAGTAACCCAGGTAGTGTGTATAAAACCTATAGATAAAAAGTGAAACTACATATTATATATCATAAGTTAGTAGATTAATAAACTACCCAAAACTAAAAAATAATAATCAATCATATGATTGAGGGTTTTTGAAGTAAGTGCACATCTGTGTGGGGGATATATAGGAGAAGATCCCACACCTGTCTACATCATCTTATATATTATATTTTATATGAACTTTTCGTCTGTTACAATACATATGAGTTGTGGATTTTAATTGTTTAAATACATAAATTCCAAGTCATGCATATATAATTCAGGGTTGATTCTAACAATATTATTATCACTACCTGCACAATTTGCCAAATTATACTTATATTTGCATATAAGCGCCATCCAGGCCACTTTTTTATATTCATCCTTGAAAATAAGCCTGAGGGACTTATTTGTGTTCTATTATCTGGACTGGCACCAATATACAAGTATTATTATACTACTTTTCAGAGAGATATCTGTTTATTTTAAAGGTAGTTTGTGGTTGACTTTTATTTTGAGATAGCGCTGGTAAGTCTTTCAGTTGACATTTTTCTCTGATTGACTGTGAATGACTGTGAATACTCCTTTCTGTTGCCATCTATATATATATATATATATATATATATATATATATATATATATATATATATATATATATATATATATATATACATATACTAATATATATATATATATATATATATATATATATACACACACACTATATATACACACACAATATATATATATATATATATACACACACACACATATACTAAATAGTGATCACGCCCAATGGAGCTTTGTGAGCGTGGTGTTTGCTCGGTTTGAGTCAGTTCGCCCCCAGAAGAGTTCCAAGTCCTGGATATAGGCTGTATTTTCACAGCTGGACGAACAGCTCACTGCTGGGACGTCATCCCCACCTCAAAGGAAATGCCGCTAGTCTATCTATAGTGAAAACTACCTCTGCAACGGAGGAAGCAGCACCTGGATTCAGATGAATTTGAAGTTGTGAATAGAGAGGTGAGCTGGGAAGGTATTTTCTACTGTGAACGTAAGGGGAGGTACCGCTCAACCGATACTATCTGTGTTCTCTGTCTAACATTTGTGGAGGCTTACTTGCTAAGAGTGCTAATTTCTACGCAGCTTGCTACTGTCTTTCAACTTTCTTGCTTGACTAACAACTGACTGTTACATCACCAAGCGTCTGTATGCTGGTCTAAATTTGCTAGCAAAAGATTCTGGAATTATTACAAATTGCGTGCGAAGATCTTAAAGGGACAGTATACACTCATTTTCATATAACTGCATGTAATAGACACTACTATAAAGAATAAGATGCACAGATACTGATATAAAAATCCAGTATAAAACTGTTTAAAAACTTACTTAGAAGCTCACAGTTTAGCTCTGTTGAAAAGGTAGCTGGAAAGCCCACTGCAAGTGGGAAATATCAGACACTCCCCCCTCCCCCTTCTTTTGCATATGAAAAAACCCTTTACACAAACAGGAGCAAGCTGGAGAAGGTAGCTGACGATATTCACATAAAACTTTGGGGCTTGGTTAGGAGTCTGAAAATCAGAGCAATGTTATTTAAAAATAAGCAAAACTATACATTTAAAAAAAAAAAAAACTTGATGGGCTATATAAATAGATCATCTACAAAACATTTATGCAAAGAAAAAATGTGTATAATGGCCCTTTAAGCCGGCTTGCCACCTATATACATTGTATTTTGGACATTTTATTTGTTACAGAGTCACAGTCTAATAGCAATTTTTGTTTTTGGTGTCTTTAATTTGATATCATACTTCAAAGTGGTTCAATTTGATTATGAACCAACCAGGAGGGTTTACACATTTATAGTTGTATTAGATTTGTTCTAATAAATGGTTACCTTTCTAATTTGTTGAGACTACTGGTTGTTTTGTCTATCACTGACTTACATATTTCACGAGGGGTAATTTCTATTTTGCTTCATGTGTTAGTGCCAGAAAAAGGGTAACCATGGGCTATATATCTAGATAAGTGGAATACAGAATATCACAGTAACTCAGGTAGTGTGTATAAAACCTATAGATAAAAAGTGAAACTACATATTATATATCATCAGTTAGTCGGTTAATAAACTACCCAAAACTAAAAAATAATAATCAATCATATGATTGAGGGTTTTTGAAGTAAGTGCACATCTGAGTGGGGGATATATAGGAGAAGATCCCACACCTGTCTACATCATCTTATATATTATATTTTATATGAACTTTTCATCTGTTACAATACATATGAGTTGTAGATTTTAATTGTTTAAATACATAAATTCCAAGTCATGCATATATAATTCAGGGTTGATTCTAACAATATTATTATCACTACCTGCACAATTTGCCAAATTATACTTATATTTGCATATAAGCGCCTGATGAATCCAACCTGGTCTGGATGGATGACTTTCGGAAGGATAGGATTAAGGTGGTTTGCTAGGATCTTAGCATAAATCTTGATATCAACATTTATTAAGGAGATTGGCCTATAACTGCCTACGTTGTCCTTAGGTTTATCAGGTTTAGGGATTACTGTAATCATGGCTTCTAATAGAGGCTGGGTGAAAGAAAGACCTTGGTCTATAGACTGAAAGAGTTCGAGTAAATGAGGGCTGACTTTACTAGTTAAAAGTTGATAAAATTTGGACGAAAGGCCATCCGGACCAGGGGATTTACTACCTGGGAGAGATTTGATTGTGCGTATTACTTCCTGTAACGAGATGGGTGCATCTAGTATATCTAGGTCCTCTTGTTGGATCGTGGGGACAGCAATTGAGTCAAGGAATGACTTCATCTTATCTCTCCTCTCCATTTCGTTTATTTTGTTTTTAATATTATATAGGGAAGTGTAGTATGAGACAAAGCTTTCTGATATGGCTTCATTTTTTGAGCTAATTGTACCTGAGTAGTTTTTGATGGATTGAATATATGAATTGAGTCTCTGTTTTTTTAGGTATCTCGCCAGCATTCGCCCCGCTTTATTAGACTCTGCAAAATATTTCGCCTTAGAGGTCATGGCACGCATATGCGCGTTTTCAATCAGAAATTTATTAAGAGTGTCTCTTGCTTCCTTAACTTCATTTAGTTTTTGCAAGGATTGAGGTTCTTGTTTATGAGAGTTTTCTTTAGCTAGGAGAATGCTGGTTAGAGAGTCAAACTGGGTAGATCTCTGTTTTTTGAGTTTTGCAGTTAGCTGTATAATGATCCCCCTAATAAAACACTTATAGGATTCCCAATTATTGTCAGCGGTAGTGTCAGAAGAAATATTGAACTCAAAGAATTCATCTGTGTGTTTTATTAATTGGTCAATGATATCGGTATCTGTGAGGATATATTCGTTTAGTCTCCAGTTCAGTCTGTGATTGGGTTTGGATGTCCATCTAAACCTAGATCTAACTAGACTATGGTCGGACCAGGAGGTGTGTGAAATCTTGGAGTCTATTAGATTTGTAAGGAAGGCCTGATCACAGAATATGTAGTCAAGGCGTGTGTATGAGCGTTGAGGGTGGGAAAAGAAAGTGTAATCTTTGGTAGTTGTATGCACCATTCGCCATGTGTCAAATAATGTAAGTGATTGTAGTAGAGTGTTGTTGTTATTGATCTGAGAAAGTCTCAGATAGGATCGGCCTGTCGATGTATCCAGGGAAGGATTCAATGGGAAATTAAAGTCTCCTCCTAAAAGGATAGGGCTTTTGGCTATGTCAAGGAGCTTGTTAGTGACTTTGCGGAAGAAACTAGGGGTCGGTTTATTTGGGGCATAAATATTTGCTAGAGGGATGGGTTTACCGTAGTAAAGACCCACCAAGATCAAAATCCTACCCTCAGTGTCGCAGTATTTTTGTAGTAAGTCAAATGGGGCATTACGTTTAAAGAGGGTGCACACACCGTTATGTCTGGTTGGGCCCGAGCTAAGGTAACATTGGTTGTAGTATCTAGTAGGGAGCTTTGGTTCATGAGTTTTTTTAAAGTGAGTTTCCTGGATCATCACAATATCCAGACTCTTTTTATGAAAGTCATATAGGGCGATTGACCTCTTTTCTGCTGAAAGGAAACCTTTTACATTTTGAGTGGCAATAGTGAATGACCCATCAAAATTCTGTAGTTTCATTGTCAGTACTATATATTATGGAATGACAACAAGAAAAACCAGTAGTAAGTGTGGGGAAGTTGAGAAGGGGTTGTGTAGATAGGAGGATTGAGATTTCAGAAAGAAGGTTAAAGAGTAGACCAGATCTGATTTAATCTGGTATAGAAAGTTTAAGTGTAGGCTCTGGTGTAAGTATAACACAGGCAAAAGTAAAAAAGAGGCTGTTAGGCCAGTTGGACATGGAATCTACATGAAGTGAGATTGGAACAGCAAGAGGGTTAAACAGTTCTATGATATTTGTGAACCTTTAACAATACGGCCACATCTCAATTACGACATCTAACCGAGGTAGTAGTGTCTTATAGCTAAAATACAACAAATGGAATAAAGCAACTTCGTTCAACTCATTTATAGAGCAGATATTCAAAGATAATATGCAATAACATAAGGACACAGAATCTGAATTTTGTTTTTTCCCCGGGCAGGTATTTGAGCAATTGGAGACCTTGAAGTACCGTATGGCAACATGACTATGGGGTAAATGTACTATTATATTAAGCATTACGTGTGTCAATGCTGGCTGAGTGACAATGAGAGTATTATGATTACAGCATTTCTCAGACTGACTTATGTAGGGTCTAAATAAAGATCCATATAGGTTCGTACCGGTAAATGTAACTATATCTACAGTATGGAGTTGTGTTGCCCTGTTTTTCATCTGGTTTGATCTTAACTAGAAGGCATGATATAAGGGGGAGGGTTGTTAGGAAGGTCACGGTATACAGTATATTAGTCACGTGCGGGATCGTGAGAATATCTGGACCACATTGAAAGAGTTATAGGGTGTATCTTAAGTTATCACATTAGGGGGCATACGCCACGGGTATATGGTGTATAGACACATAAAAAAGGAGGTATTATCTTTGTTTTGATAATGGGATTGTTTGGAGTAAACACTTCATACATACACAAAATAAACTGGTGTAACTTTGCAATGATCAGCATATAACAAATAACAAAAGACATGCTATAGAATTTGCCATTTCACAAAAGGTGAAGTGAAACAGATAAGAAAACATTCAACAGATCCGTAACCATAACAGTTCTAGCTGGGTCTCAGCAACCTAGAAAACTATAATAAGAGCAGTTATTTCTCACAACAGCAAAATCTTGAAACAAATAGTCCAAAAAGTCTCTAGACAAAGTCTCTGTAAAACCTGGGAGAAAGGAATATCAAGTTAATAGAGTAAAGTTATTAACAATCAGATTATATATTTACGTGTCCTTTCTTAAGGTGGATCATCGGCTGTATTGACAGGGTTAAGTTGTCTCCTTTTATTCTGCTTCATTGTAGAGTCCTGCCAAGGACGTCTCTTAGGTTTGGGGGGTTCTTGTTTAGCTGGTGCTGATGGTTGAATGGAGGAATCAACCAAATCTGGGGGAGGTAATCCCAGCTGTTGACAGAACTGTTCAGCGTCTGGTGGAAAGAGACACTCAAATTTTCTTCCATTCTGGACCGCAATGCTGCTGATTGGCTTTTGAAACCCACGTGTTGCGACCAGTGTGTTAGTCTGTCGGCGACGTGAGGTCCCGTCCTGCGCTGTTAGGCACCTTCCAGTGCCGCCATTTATGCGAGTACCCTCCTGGTCTGAGCCTGTGACCGTCATTTGTCTACCCCCTAGTCTTGACGTTACTGCTTTATGAGGCGCCTCTTCATCTGTCTCTACAGGTTCCATCCTGTACACGATGTGATAAAGTAATGAGATATGATTATACCTACAAGCTCAACCCATTGTATTAGGTTGTGGCTTCAAAACACAAAATCAGCTAATTCATATACACAAATAAGACTTAAAAAGCAAATTTCATACATTTTATACTCTGCAGCTGGTAAAAAAAAGTAATTGGAAATACATGAAGGGAAACAATTTTATAGTATACTGTCCCTTTAAGAACATACATCAGATGTGTACAATATAAGTGTAATGTGTGCAAAAAGCAGAAGACAGTGAAAGTATTTATGTACTAACAATTAATTGACAGCAAGGTGCAAATGTGCAAAGTGCAAATCAGATAAGAAAAAGTGTAAATAATGACCAGCAGTTGTAGTCTGAGGTAGTTTAGGTATGAGATTAAAAACTCAATAAAAGGAGCTAAAAAAAATTAAAAATAAATGAAAGAATTAAAAACTAGGAGTTTGTGTTCAGCAGAGTAACAGCTAATGTTATTGTGAGTGTAACTGTGCTTTTCAATGTGTTTTTGATGTGTTTTGTGACAAGTTAACCAGAGCTCTCAGCACACAGCTTCAATTGAACTCAAGCGATTGAAGCGATTGCGTCAGGAAAATCAGGAAAATGATATTTTTATTTTAGTGTCCCTTTAAATACATTAAAGGGACAGTATACACCAATTTTCATATAACTGCATGTAATAGACACTACTATAAAGAAGGATATGAAACCTTTTAAAAACGTACTTAGAAGCTCCCAATTTAGCACTGATGATGAGGTTAGTCTGGGACCCCCTGCATATGAAAAGAGTCATTACACAACTAGGAATCTGTAGATATCAGTATACATCTAACTCTTTGGGGCTTGGTTAGGAGTCTGAAAATCAGCACGTTTTATTTTTAAATAATAAAAACTATACATTTTTACAAAAACATCCCCAGATGGGCTATGTAAATGGATCACCTACAAAACATTTATGCAAAGAAAAATAATGTACAATGTCTCTTTAATTTACTTTTAATCCGGTTTTCAATACTTTTTACCATACTTTCTGCTAGATTGAGAGTTCTGCGGCCAAAGGGGTGCGTTAGCTACGCTGGCTTTTTTTCTCCCGCACCTTTTAAATACCGCTGGTATTTAGAGTTCACAGAAGGGCTGCGTTAGGCTCCAAAAAGGGAGCGTATAGCATAATTTACTGCCACTGCAACTCTAGATACCAGCGTTGCTTACGGATGCGGCCAGCTTCAAAAACGTGCTCATGCACGATTTCCCCATAGGAAACAATGGGGCTGTTTGAGCTGAAAAAAAACCTAACACCTGCAAAAAAGCAGCGTTCAGCTCCTAACGCAGCCCCATTGTTTTCTATGGGGAAACACTTCCTACGTCTGCACCTAACACCCTAATATGAACCCCGAGTCTAAACACCCCTAACCTTACACTTATTAACCCCTAATCTGCCACCCCCGCTATCGCTGACCCCTGCATATTATTATTAACCCCTAATCTGCCGCTCCGTACACCGCCGCAACCTACGTTATACCTATGTACCCCTAATCTGCTGCCCCTAACATCGCCGACCACTATGTTATATTTATTAACCCCTAATCTGCCACCCCCGCTATCGCTGATACCTGCATATTATTATTAACCCCTAATCTGCCGCTCCGTACACCGCCGCAACCTACATTATACGTATGTACCCCTAATCTGCTGCCCCTAACACCGCCGACCCCTATATTATATTTATTAACCCCTAATCTGCCCCCCACAACGTCGCCTCCACCTACCTACAATAATTAACCCCTAATCTGCCGACCGGATCTCACCGCTACTATAATAAATGTATTAACCCCTAAAGCTAAGTCTAACCCTAACACTAACACCCCCCTAAGTTAAATATAATTTTAATCTAACGAAATAAATTAACTCTTATTAAATAAATTATTCCTATTTAAAGCTAAATACTTACCTGTAAAATAAATCTTAATATAGCTACAATATAAATTATAATTATATTGTAGCTATTTTAGGATTGATTAATATTTATTTTACAGGCAACTTTGTATTTATTTTAACCAGGTACAATAGCTATTAAATAGTTAAGAACTATTTAATAGTTACCTAGTTAAAATAATTACAAAATTACCTGTAAAATAAATCCTAACCTAAGTTACAATTAAACCTAACACTACACTATCAATAAATTAATTAAATAAAATACCTACAATTATCTACAATTAAACCTAACACTACACTATCAATAAATAAATTAAATACAATACCTACAAATAAATACAATGAAATAAACTAACTAAAGTACAAAAAATAAAAAAGAACTAAGTTACAAAAAATAAAAACATATTTACAAACATTATAAAAATATTACAACAATGTTAAACTAATTACACCTACTCTAAGCCCCCTAATAAAATAAGAAAGACCCACAAAATAAAAAAATGCCCTACCCTATTCTAAAATTAAAATAGAAAAGCTCTTTTAACTTACCAGCCCTGAAAAGGGCCCTTTGCGGGGCATGCCTCAAAGAATTCAGCTCTTTTGCCTGTAAAAAAAAACATACAATACCCCCCCCCAACATTACAACATCCGCTTGGATGAAGACTTCAGCCGGATCATGGACCTCTTCAGCTCCCGCTTGGATGAATACTTCAGTCGCATCATGGACATCTTCAGCCCCCCGCTTGGGCTTGGATCAAGACATCGGAGGAGCTCTTCTGGATCGATCGGTGAACCCGGCGTGGTGAAGATAAGGTAGGAAGATCTTCAGGGGCTTAGTGTTAGGTTTATTTAAGGGGGGTTTGGGTTAGATTAGGGGTATGTGGGTGGTGGGTTGTAATGTTGGGGGGGGGTTATTGTATGGTTTTTTTTACAGGCAAAAGAGCTGAATTTTTTGGGGCATGCCCCGCAAAGGGCCCTTTTCAGGGCTGGTAAGGTAATAGAGCTTTGAACTTTTTTAATTTAGAATAGGGTAGGGCATTTTTTTATTTTGGGGGGCTTTGTTATTTTATTAGGGGGCTTAGAGTAGGTGTAATTAGTTTAAAATTGTTGTAATATTTTTCTAATGTTTGTAAATATTTTTTTATTTTTTGTAACTTAGTTCTTTTTTATATTTTGTACTTTAGTTAGTTTATTTCATTGTATTTATTTGTAGGTATTGTATTTAATTAATTTATTGATAGTGTAGTGTTAGGTTTAAATGTAGATAATTGTAGGTATTTAATTAATTTATTGATAGTGTAGTGTTAGGTTTAATTGTAACTTACGTTAGGATTTATTTTACAGGTAATTTTTTAATTATTTTAACTAGGTAACTATTAAATAGTTATTAACTATTTAATAGCTATTGTACCTGGTTAATATAATTACAAAGTTGCCTGTAAAATAAATATTAATCCTAAAATAGCTACAATATAATTATAATTTATATTGTAGCTATATTAGGCTTTATTTTACAGGTAAGTATTTAGCTTTAAATAGGAATAATTTATTTAATAATAGTTAATTTATTTCGTTAGATTAAAATTATATTTAAGTTAGGGGGTGTTAGGGTTAGAGTTAGACTTAATAATTGTAGGTAGGTGGAGGCGACGTTGGGGGCGGCAGATTAGGGGTTAATAAATATAATATAGGGGTCGGCTGTGTTAGGGGCAGCAGATTAGGGGTACATAGGGATAATGTAGGTTGCGGCGGTGTACAGAGCGGCAGATTAGGGGTTAAAAAAATATGCAGGTGTCAGCGATAGCGGGGGCGGCAGATTAGGGGTTAATAAATATAATATAGGGGTCGGCGATGTTAGGGGCAGCAGATTAGGGGTACATAGGGATAACGTAGCTGGCGGCGGTGTACGGAGCGGCAGATTAGGGGTTAAAAAATTTTAATAGAGTGGCGGCGATGTGGGGGGGCCTCGGTTTAGGCGTACATAGGTAGTTTATGGGTGTTAGTGTACTTTAGAGCACAGTAGTTAAGAGCTTTATAAACCGGCGTTAGCCCAGAAAGCTCTTAACTACTGACTTTTTTCTGCGGCTGGAGTTTTGTCGTTAGATTTCTAACGCTCACTTCAGCCACGACTCTAAATACCGGTGTTAGAAAGATCCCATTAAAAAGATTGGATACGCAAATGGCGTAGGGAGATCTGCGGTATGGAAAAGTCGCGGCTGCAAAGTGAGCGCTAGAGACCCTTTCCTGACTGACTCCAAATACCAGTGGGCAGTAAAAACCAGCGTTAGGAGCCTCTAACGCTGGTTTTGACGGCTACCGCCCAACTCTAAATCTAGGCCTTTGTATTTAGACTGCACACCAAAGCCAAGACTGCAAACACGTTGATATTGTAATATGAGATTTCTAATTATGTATGCTAAAATACTTAGTAAAATAATTATATTGTTTATTTTGCCCTCTCTTCCTTTATTTTAATTCAGAAAATGTTTCCAATTTGGTGAACTTGTAGTGCACATGGCAGGCTACACAAACCTAATCCTGCACCATATGTGTCCCTTATTGGCTTCATTTGAGATGATAATATAAGAAACTACAAAACAATTAATTTTTTGCTAAAAAAATGTCTTTGGCTAGCTGTGTCTGCTCCTATAGCAATTTTGGATTGACTTCTCCAAATAAGACAAGTTTTGTGTAAATTTTCACTATTGAAAAACAACTGTAGCAAGCAAGGTGATAATGCATTCAAAACATTTTAAACTCCCCCTAGGGCTAGATTATGAGTGGAGCTCTAGCTGTTGTGCATAAGTGATAAGGGGTTTATCACGGGGATTATCACAGCTCTTTGCATGCATCGGAGATAGGGAATATCACAAGTTAAAAGTAAATGTGTTTGCTTGAGCGCAATCAAATTTATTTCGTGGTTAGCGCGACTTAAGAGCTCTGGTTAACTGTTAACACTCATAATAACATTGTCTAATAAAAAATATTTTAAAAGATTGCAATAAATAGTTATAAGGTTTCAAAAACATGAGGTCTCAGGTGTTAGAGAGAAAAAAAGTTTGCAAAGGGTTTTAACATAGAAGTAAATAGATACACATGTCTAAATATGTATATGTATGTGTATATATATATATATATATATATATATATATATATATATATATATATGTGTGTGTGTGTGTATTTATGTTTTACTGTATATTTACTGTACATATTTAACATTACAATGTTCTTCACCTACAGGATAATGTCCTTTTTATTGTAAATAGATATTTCTATATATATATCTATATATACCTATATGTTTATTCCTTTAGATATATAGGTATAGATATGTATTTTATATGAACAGTATCTGATATATATATAAAAATATATATATTTAACCCTTTGAGTGCTAAGCTGGATTTATTTATTTATATTATACAGTTGGAAAGGTTAGGCTATTACCTTTCTATCGGTGGGTCTTCGGGGTCTGTAGCTGCTTAGATGCCTGAGATACAGGCTTCTAAGCAGCATGCCCCCTTTCCCTATCTTGTCCATTGTAATTTTTAAATAAAGTTGCACAGTGACATCATCACGTCATTGCGCGTGACGTAACCGCATTTAATGGGAAGCCCCGGCAATGTCTGTCACTATACAGGCCCGATTGCGGGGGTGGGAGTTGATGGGAGCCCCTAGATTGCTCTCAAGGTAGGTGAGTGCTAGCGACGGCTCTGAGCTGTCATTAGCACTCAAGGGGTTAAAGTGATGGTAAACTCTCCCCTTTTTAAAATCAGATCTGGAATGTAAGCGCTATTTTAGATGGAGTTTAATTCATTAGCTGTAATGAAGATGTGCTATAACTTACTTTTTATTATAGATATGAAATTCTAATACTGCATGCTCCTCCGCCTACTTCAAAAGTAAAATTTTCTGTGTTGTCCAATCAGCGCTCTCCCCATATGGCACTTTTGTTGTAGTTAGAGCATTGATTGGAGAGTAATTCAATCATTTAGCTGACAGGAAAATTGACTTTTGAAGTGGGTGGTGTAATGTGGGGTATTTGAATTTCATATCTATATTAATAACTAAGTTATAGCGCATCTTCATTGCACATGATGAATAAAACCCCATCTAAAATAGTGCTTACATTCCAGATCTGATTTTAAAAAGGGGAGAGTTTACCATCACTTTAATAATAAAAAGTACATTATTTATTATGTAAAGTACATAGGAATTGTCAGAGCCGTGTCTGGATTTGAACCTGGGACTCCTGGTTCCCAGCCTTTTTCTCTTTTTCTGTACCACCAGAGGTATCTGCTTATGTTTGCTGCATTTTGGAGACCTGTTACCTGCAGTGGATTACTCTCTGGCTCCACCTGCTTGCCAGCTGCAGGTAGTTTTCTAATCAGCTCTGCTATAAAGGGCTGCTTCACTAATCATTTGGGGCCTTGACATTGTGTTTGAATTCCTTTGTTTTTGCCTCTGTTCTGTTTCCTGAATTCCTGTTTTGTTGTTGGATCGCTGGCATCTGAACTCGGCTTGCTGATTGACCATTCTTCTGGATTCCCCTTTTTGCTTTATGAAAGATTGGATTGGTTTCCTGGCTGTTGGATCCCTGGCATCTGAACTCGGCTTGCTGATTGACCATTCTTCTGGATTCCCCTTTTTGCTCTATGAAAGATTGGATTGGTTTCCTGGCTACTGACCCTTGGCTTGTATTCTGACAATTCTTTTGTATCCTGTATGCTTACTTGGCTACTGTGTCTATCACCATGCTGTGAGAACTGTAAGCTTAACTGGCTACTGAGTCTAAGCAACTATACTGTGACATCTGTTTATCCTGAAGCCAAGTACCTCTGCTGTGAGTACCTGTATACTTCATTGGCTGTTGGTACTAAACTCCACTGCTGTAAGAACTGTATGTTAATCTGCTTGCTGAGTCTAAGCAACTATACTGTGACATCTGTTTATCCTGAAGCCAAGTACCTCTGCTGTGAGTACCTGTATACTTCCTTGACTGTTGGTACTAACCTCCACTGCTGTAAGAACTGTATGTTAATATGCTTTCTGAGTCCAAGCAACTATACTGTGACATCTGTTTATCCTGAAGCCAACACCTCTTCTGTGAGTACCTGTATACTTCCTTGGCTGTTGGTACTAAACTCCACTGCTGTAAGAACTGTATGTTAATCTGCTTGCTGAGTCTAAGCAACTCTACTGTGACATTTGTCTTCCTGAAACCAAGTTGCCTTACTGAGATACTGGTGTATGCTCGGCCCCTTCCTGAAACCAAGTTGCCTTACCGAGATACTGGCGTATGCTCGGCCCCTTCCTGAAACCAAGTTGTCTTACCGAGATACTGGCGTATGCTTGGCCCCTTCCTGAACCCAAGTTGCCTTAACAAGATACTGGCGTATGCTCGGCCCCTTCCTGAACCCAAGTTGCCTTACCGAGATACTGGCTTATGATACCAAGTACCCTGGCTCTAATACCTGTGTATGCCATCTTTGATCCTAATATCAAGTACTCATAAGGGTTGTCTGTGTCTGTTGAAGGACTTCTGCTTGAACTGTTCTTTTACAAAGACTTTTGTTTGTTTATTATCAGTTTGGAATATAACCTTGATGTGCTTTACCTCCTTGTTTTCCTTGCATTACCTTAGTAAAGTTTCTTTAAGAAAAGACCTTCTTTGTTCTGTGTTTCCATTCTGGTATACTGAGTCCTACTCACCTCTTCACATCCTCTCAGCTTAACTCAGCCATCACCTTGCACATGCTCCATACCCCTGAACCTACTCAGCCGAGCATGACAGAATGTCAAGGCCACACATTGGAGCTTGCAGAGGTGGTACCAGTTGTGAAAGCCCTACTAGAACAAGTGGCAAACATGGCACAGCTAATGCAACAGTTTTTTTCAAGACCTTCCTGATAAGGTGCAACGTATAACACAGTCCTATGCCACAGACATTCAGACTTTATTTGACACTCAGAGCGATTTTTTTCGAAATGTTTTTTGCCAATTAACTCCAGAGAAATCTTCCACAGTTCTGACTTCCTCTGTACCTCCAAGAGCTGCCTCAGTGACATTTAAAGGAAAGTCTTCTAAAGCTACTGCAGAGGGTAACATCAAAGCTGCTACAGCACCCCTTTCGCCTACGGAGATTACAAGAAGGAGAACTCTGTTTTTATTGTGGGGGCTCTAGCCATGTCATCTCCTACTGTCCAGTGAGACCTCCTAAGGGATCTACCCAAGACTCCTCAGCTACTAGTTCTGCTTCATCTGCTGTGGTGACCACTGGGAAGAGTACCTCAAACCCAACAACAAAGATGGCAGAGGACCGGTTACATAATATCCTGGTGCAACAACTCCCAGATGAAACTGGTACTTCTCACATAAAATCTGACTTTGCTTCTTCTCTGGAAGTTTCTGTTCCCTCTTTTCAAAAGGGTTCCATTACATCCAGTCACCAGCAGGAGTCTGGTTTATCTGTTTCATTAACCTTCCAAAACCCTGTGACTCAGGTATCACCAGTTCTAGCTGGAACCTTACCACCCACAGTATCATCTGGCACTGAGGAAGATCATTCAGATGTTTTTTCTACAATTTATGAATATTCAAACTCTGAAGAGTCAGAGCCCCAAACTGCAGTCCGGGGAATGAACACGGGTCATCTGCCTAAATGCTCCGGAATAAAATCTAAAGGAACCACTATTGCAACTCTTTGCCAGGACTTTCTTCAGAAAGGCCTGAGGACCAACATTATACCTCCTGAATGTATCCTTGCCTCTGAAGGGACTGTGGTCAGAAAAGTGGACCTTCTAAGATACGAAAAAGCTAAGGCTGCTCAGAGAGTATCCTTGGGAAAGGGGAATTGTCACAGCCATGTCTGGATTTGAACCTGGGACTCCTGGTTCCCAGGCTTTTTCTCTTTTCCTGTACCACCAGAGGTATCTGTTTATGTTTGCAGCATTTTGGAGACCTGTTACCTGCAGTGGATAACTCTCTGGCTCCACCTGCTTGCCAGCTGCAGGTAGTTTTCTAATCAGCTCTGCTATAAAGGGCTGCTTCACTAATCATTTGGGGCCTTGACATTGAATTCCTTTGTTTTTGCCTCTGTTCTGTTTCCTGGATTCCTGTTTTGTTGTTGGATCCCTGGCATCTGAACTCGGCTTGCTGATTGACCATTCTTCTGGATTCCCCTTTTTGCTCTATGAAAGATTGGATTGGTTTCCTGGCTACTGACCCTTGGCTTGTATTCTGACAATTCTTTTGTATCCTGTATGCTTACTTGGCTACTGTGTCTATCACCATGCTGTGAGAACTGTAAGCTTAACTGGCTACTGAGTCTAAGCAACTATACTGTGACATCTGTTTATCCTGAAGCCAAGTACCTCTGCTGTGAGTACCTGTATACTTCATTGGCTGTTGGTACTAAACTCCACTGCTGTAAGAACTGTATGTTAATCTGCTTGCTGAGTCTAAGCAACTATACTGTGACATCTGTTTATCCTGAAGCCAAGTACCTCTGCTGTGAGTACCTGTATACTTCCTTGGCTGTTGGTACTAAACTCCACTGCTGTGAGAACTGTATGTTAATCTGCTTGCTGAGTCTAAGCAACTCTACTGTGACATTTGTCTTCCTGAAACCAAGTTGCCTTACCGAGATACTGGAGTATGCTCGGCCCCTTCCTGAAACCAAGTTGCCTTACCGAGATACTGGCATATGCTCGGCCCCTTCCTGAACCCAAGTTGCCTTACCGAGATACTGGCGTATGCTCGGCCCCTTCCTGAACCCAAGTTGCCTTACCGAGATACTGGCGTATGATACAAAATACCCTGGCTCTAATACCTGTGTATGCCATCTTTGATCCTAATATCAAGTACTCATAAGGGTCGTCTGTGTCTGTGGAAGGACTTCTGCTTGAACTGTTCTTTTACAAAGACTTTTGTTTGTTTATTATCAGTTTGGAATATAACCTCAATGTGCTTTACCTCTTGTTTTCCTTGCATTACCTTAGTAAAGTTTCTTTAAAGGGCCACTGTAAGTAAATATTTTCTATGCCTGTTACTAACTAACTACCCCAAATACGCTTTTTATCAATAGCATTTCATTAACATATCTCTACCGTATATCAGAAATCTTGTCTGCAAATTTAATTGTTTTCCAAACCCACTCCGTGGGTATCCTTTGCTCTGTACCAATCCGTTTACAGTACCTAGGTTTCAAAATGGCGCTTTAAAAACAAAGGCCTAGATTTGGAGTTTGGCGGTAGATGGGCTGTTAACGCTAAGCGGGCTTTTTCCTGGCCGCACCATAAAATTAACTCTGGTATCGAGAGTCCCAAAAAATGCTGCGTTAGGCTCCAAAAAAGGAGCGTAGAGCATTTTTACCGCAAATGCAACTCTCGATACCAGAGTTGCTTACGGACGCGGCCAGCCTCAAAAACGTGCTCGTGCATGATTCCCCCATAGGAAACAATGGGGCTGTTTGAGCTGAAAAAAAACCTAACACCTGCAAAAAAGCAGCGTTCAGCTCCTAACGCAGCCCCATTGTTTCCTATGGGGAAACACTTCCTACGTCTGCACCTAACACTCTAACATGTACCCCGAGTCTAAACACCCCTACCCTTACACTTATTAACCCCTAATCTGCCGCCCCCCGCTATCGCTGACCCCTGCATTATATTATTAACCCCTAATCTTCCGCTCCGTAAACCGCCGCAACTTACATTATCCCTATGTACCCCTAATCTGCTGCCCCTAACACCGCCGACCCATGTATTATATTTATTAACCCCTAACCTGCCCCCCACAACGTCGCCGCCAGCTACCTACAATAATTAACCCCTAATCTGCCGACCGCAAAGCGCCGCCACCTACGTTATCCTTATGTACCCCTAATCTGCTGCCCCTAACACCGCCAACCCCTATATTATATTTATTAACCCCTAATCTGCCGAGCGGACCTGAGCGCTACTATAATAAAGTTATTAACCCCTAATCCGCCTCACTAACCCTATCATAAATAGTATTAACCCCTAATCTGCCCTCCCTAACATCGCCGACACCTAACTTCAATTATTAACCCCTAATCTGACGACCGGAGCTCACCGCTATTCTAATAAATGTATTAACCCCTAAAGCTAAGTCTAACCCTAACACTAACACCCCCCTAAGTTAAATATAATTTAAATCTAACGAAATTAATTAACTCTTATTAAATAAATTATTCCTATTTAAAGCTAAATACTTACCTGTAAAAAAAATCCTAATATAGCTACAATATAAATTATAATTATATTATAGCTATTTTAGGATTAATATTTATTTTACAGGCAACTTTGTATTTATTTTAACCAGGTACAATAGCTATTAAATAGTTAAGAACTATTTAATAGTTACCTAGTTAAAATAATAACAAAATTACCTGTAAAAGAAATCCTAACCTAAGTTATAATTAAACCTAACACTACCCTATCAATAAATTAATTAAATAAAATACCTACAATTACCTACAATAAAACCTAACACTACACTATCAATAAATAAATTAAATACAATTTCTACAAATAACTACAATTACATAAACTAACTAAAGTACAAAAAATAAAAAAGAACTAAGTTACAAAAAATAAAAAAATATTTACAAACATAAGAAAAATATTACAACAATTTTAAACTAATTACACCTACTCTAAGCCCCCTAATAAAATAACAAAGACCCCCAAAATAAAAAAATGCCCTACCCTATTCTAAATTAATAAATTTAAAAGCTCTTTTACCTTACCAGCCCTGAACAGGGCCCTTTGCGGGGCATGCCCCAAGAAAATCAGCTCTTTTGCCTGTAAAAAAAAACATACAATACCCCCCCCAACATTACAACCCACCACCCACATACCCCTAATCTAACCCAAACCCCCCTTAAATAAACCTAACACTAAGCCCCTGAAGATCTTCCTACCTTGTCTTCACCTCACCGGGTATCACCGATCGGTCCTGGCTCCGATATCTTCATCCAACCCAAGCGGGGGCTAGACATCCACTGAAGAAGTCCAGAAGAGGGTCCAAAGTCTTCCTCCTATCCGGCAAGAAGAGGACATCCGGACCGGCAAACATCTTCATCCAAGCGGCATCTTCGATCTTCTTCCATCCGGTGCGGAGCGGGTCCATGTTGAAGCAGCCGACGCGGATCCATCCTCTTCTTCCGGCGTCTCCCGACGAATGACGGTTCCTTTAAGGGACGTCATCCAAGATGGCGTCCCTCGAATTCCGATTGGCTGATAGGATTCTATCAGCCAATCGGAATTAAGGTAGGAATATTCTGATTGGCTGATGGAATCAGCCAATCAGAATCAAGTTCAATCCGATTGGCTGATCCAATCAGATTGAGCTCGCATTCTATTGGCTGATCGGAACAGGATAAGTTGCCTGTAAAATAAATATTAATCCTAAAATAGCTATGATATAATTATAATTTATATTGTAGCTATATTAGGGTTTATTTTACAGGTAAGTATTTAGCTTTAAATAGGAATAATTTATTTAATAAGAGTTAATTTATTTTGTTAGATTTAAATTATATTTAACTTAGGGGGGTGTTAGTGTTAGGGTTAGACTTAGCTTTAGGGGTTAATACATTTATTAGAATAGCGGTGAGCTCTGGTCGTCAGATTAGGGGTTAATAATTGAAGTTAGGTGTCGGCGATGTTAGGGAGGGCAGATTAGGGGTTAATACTATTTATGATAGGGTTAGTGAGGCGGATTAGGGGTTAATAACTTTATTATAGTAGCGCTCAGGTCCGCTCGGCAGATTAGGGGTTAATAAGTGTAGGCAGGTGTCGGCGATGTTGTGGGGGGCAGGTTAGGGGTTAATAAATATAATATAGGGGTCGGCGGTGTTAGGGGCAGCAGATTAGGGGTACATAAGGATAACGTAGGTGGCGGCGCTTTGCGGTCGGCAGATTAGGGGTTAATTATTGTAAGTAGCTGGCGGCGACGTTGAGGGGGGCAGGTTAGGGGTTAATAAATATAATACAGGGGTCGGCGGTGTTAGGGGCAGCAGATTAGGGGTACATAAGTATAACGTAGGTGGCGGTCGGCAGATTAGGGGTTAAAAATATTTAATCGAGTTGCGGCGATGTGGGGGGACCTCAGTTTAGGGGTACATAGGTAGTTTATGGGTGTTAGTGTACTTTAGGGTACAGTAGTTAAGAGCTTTATGAACCGGCGTTAGCCCAGAAAGCTCTTAACTCCTGCTTTTTTTCGGCGGCTGGAGTTTTGTCGTTAGAGCTCTAACGCTCACTTCAGAAACGACTCTAAATACCGGCGTTAGGAAGATCCCATTGAAAAGATAGGATACGCAATTGACGTAAGGGGATCTGCGGTATGGAAAAGTCGCGGCTGAAAAGTGAGCGTTAGACCCTTTAATCACTGACTCCAAATACCGGCGGTAGCCTAAAACCAGCGTTAGGAGCCTCTAACGCTGGTTTTCACGGCTAACGCCAAACTCTAAATCTAGGCCAAAGTTATTGGTTTAAGTATTTTGAACATGCAGTGCTGAAAATAGTGGGCAGGATAACGTGACATCATCGGCGAATAAAAGATATAACTTTTAGAATGTTATGAAACTTTGTTTTGGAGAAAATATAGGTCAGTAGGTTTTAATTAATGTTTATTAACTTTAATATGTTAGTTGTTTAGCTTAAAAATTATAACAGAAAGTAATCCTTTAAGAAAAGACCTTCTTTGTTCTGTGTTTCCATTCTGGTATACTGAGTCCTACTCACCTCTTCACATCCTCTCAGCTTAACTCAGCCATCACCTTGCACATGCTCCATACCCCTGAACCTACTCAGCCGAGCATGACCGGAATGTAAAATATGTGTTTTGCATATCGTGTTTCGCGATTTAGATTTTAACACGGTCGGGTTAGTGCACATGAAAATTTAGTAATCTTAAGGCGCGTTATAGAAATATTACAAATTAAAAAGTTTTTATAAAAATTATTAAAAATAATTAAATATATTGTAATATTAATATTAATATATATATAATATTCTATGGATTATTTAGACATTTATTTTACATAGAACATTTTTTACTTTTTATTATTAAATATATATTTCTATATATATCCGATACTGTTCATGTGAAATACATATCTATACCTATATATCTGTAGGAATAGTTATATAGGTAGAGGTATGTACAGATATATATAGAAATATGTATTTAATAATTAAAAGGACATTCTGCTATGTGAAGAACATTAGAATGTGAAATAATAATTCATGTCGGGTTTAGTGCTCTTGAATATACGGGGTCGAGTTAGCATGTGAGTATGGGTGGGTTTTTTTTTTTTTGCAGTTTTCATGTTCCATTGACTTCTATGGGAGAAGACATTAGCACAGTAATTTTTTTTGCACATTGGGTTTACGCTGGCTTAAAAAAGTTTACTTTCAACTTAATACAAGTGCAACCTGATACATGTAAAAATGCTCCTAGTGTGTATGGATGGGTGAATGTGTTTATATTTGAAATTGAATGTTAGAAAGAATGTTATAGTAGAAATGCGATTTACATAATCAAATGTTGATAAGAACGAATATTCTTAAAAATTCAATTTTCGAATGTTATTTACAGTTTTGGAATGTCACTTTCGAATTTGAATATTACATTTATACATTACAGTTGTAGACTAGAAATACTATTTTGAATTTGAATGTGACATTCTCGAATGTCACATTCAAATATTACATTTATAAAACACAGTTGTAGACTACAAATACTATTTCGAATTTGAATATTACATTCGAATTCAAATGTCACATTCGAATTCGAATATTACATTTCGAAATTGAATGGGATATAAAATACATAGCTAAACATTCTATTATTCAAACAAATATTTTTAAATGTTATTGAAAAATTCTAAAATGGAAATTTGAAAATAGAATGTTAGAATGTTATGTAAACGTTCAAAATTCTATTCAAACAAACAAACTTATCAAAATTGGTTTAAAATTTTGAATTTTTAGAATCATTCGACCATTCCTACTAGTGTTAGTTTATCTTGTAACTGCACGGTCTTTACTGCACCTCTAAATGCCTTGTCATGCAGTCTACTACTGTATCTGTGGCAGTTCATGAACATGAGAAAAGTTATTTTCAACTAGACATGTACAGCACAGAATAATTTGTTTCAGACAAAACATTCGTAACAAATATTCCAAAAAATTAGTTTTTCAGAATATTCGTTTGCTGCATTATTTGGCATTTGTTTAGTTTTAAACAAAACAAATACTGAATATTCATAAACATTTACATTTGTTTTCTTAAAACGAATGTAAATGTTATTTTGCTGCAGGGGGCACAGTGTCTCCTGTAGGACTATTACGTACCTAACTACCTATAGCATGCTGCGGAATCACGTTAATCCGACTCTTCTTTACAGAGTCCAGGGCCGCGCTAATAGGAGGATTAGGACTGTGGATCCTAGAGCCTCCCCTTTAAGGGACCTTCTCCTTTAATACAGGGTCTGTGATGCTCCTATTCACGTGGCCCTGGACTCTGAAGAGGATCTGATTATCATGCCCCCCCCCCCCCCAGCTTGCTATAGACAAGTATTAAACATAATTTTTTTTTTTTTTTTTTTTTTTTTTAAACAAGCTTTATTAGGTAAATATCACAATATACAAATAATAAGAGTAAAAGAAAAAATAAAGAAGAGTACATTCTATCGGTTACAGAGAGTGAAAGAAACCAATCCCTTGCGGGATGATACATCAACATTGAGAGTAGTCTCCTGCAACAATCATGTTTGTGAATATATATTTCTGAAAGTCTCTTCAAACTCAAAGATAATATCAAGCTTGTACGTTTAACATTTTTTGTTTTTTGGTATTATCAAGTACAATTATATAAATTTATATCAACGTAACAAGAATTTTTAAGATATTAAAGTGTGCCGGATATGTAAAAGATTAAAGAAAGAAGTTTAGAAGAATAAGTTAGATATATGAGGGAAAGAAGATGAAAGGAGGGAAAAGAGTGAAGGGGAAGAAGAGGGGGAAAAAAAAAAGTGTGGAGGTTCCTATCACCACCAAACGCAAGCAAGGTTTAAGGGTGAGAGCATGGAGAGTCACCATTCCAAGCCGCTAGCATCATTTCGAATGTGACCACCTGGTTGCTTTTAAGATAATGCAGTCTCTCCAGATTTAACAGCTCTTCCACAGAAGAGAGCCACTCAACGAGTGTTGGGGATCTTTGGCTTTCCATTTTTTAGGGATGAGCCGTTTGGCTCCTGTGAGCATTATCAGAAGAAGGGCCCGAGCGTGGACCGAGTGGGTGTCAGGGAGATGTATAAATAAAATTGTTTCAGGTGTATTAGGGACTTGAATATTCAGTCTTTTCGATATGTCTGTCATGACTGCCACCCAGAAACCTGCCAGCTTTGGGCAGGTCTACCAGATGTGCAGGAGTGAGCCAATCTCTCCACAACCCCTCCAACACATGGTGCTAGCCATAGGGAAAAGCTGGTGTAGTCTTGCAGTGGTGTAATACCACCTAGTCAATAGTTTCAATTGAATTTCCTGTACCTTAGCTGAGACAGAGGAGCGTCTCAGTAAATTAAATGACTTGAGCCACTCCTCCTCATCTATTGTTTGATTAAGGTCTCTGAACCATGCCCTGGTGTAAGAGGGAAGCGACACGTCAGGGGGCAGCAGCAGCAATTTATATAACTTTGATATCAATCTTTTTGGGGGTTGGGTACCTGTACACAGATGTTCAAATGGTGTGAGGGCCCTATTGAAACAACTTCTGCGGCTGTGGTGTGACAAATAGTGTGCTAGCTGATGATATCGCAACCATGAGGAGAAGAGTTCCGAGTGGTGTTCCGACAAACATTGTTGCGAGCACAATCTGCCATTCTCTAATGCAAAGTGTAAGATACCTGCTCTCAGGCTATATGGTTTCCCTATACGTCTGCTAAGCGCATAGTAAGGTAGATCAGGGTTTTCAATAATTGGTATCATAGGTGAGGCTGGCGAGGAAATGTATGTACTCGTGGCTATAAGTCTATCCCACTCATGTAATGTTTCTTGTAATAAGTGATATTTATTGAGCAATTCCGGACGCCTCGACACAGGCACCCAAGCCAGAGTGCCAACATTGTG
The DNA here is from genome assembly GCF_027579735.1 of Bombina bombina. Classification (NCBI taxonomy): domain Eukaryota; kingdom Metazoa; phylum Chordata; class Amphibia; order Anura; family Bombinatoridae; genus Bombina; species Bombina bombina. The sequence continues at coordinate 716,414,343 of NC_069499.1, read as the reverse complement.
AATCTGAAGGATCTGTCCATCTAGTCTGAACCACTGTTTCTGTGTAGTATTATGTGACCATTCGGTCATTCTTTGTAAGTGAATAGCTCGTCTGTATAGGGCCAAGTCTCGGAATCCCAACCCTCCTCTATCGCGGGAGAGATATAACGTCTTTCTTGGTATTCTAGGCTTTATCCCTGACCATATAAACTGCTCCAGAGTCTTTTGTAATTGGGGCAGGAAGTCTTTAGGGAGGGAAATTGGTACAGTCTGTAGAACATATAGAATGCGGGGCAAAATGTTCATTTTAATAATTCCTATTTTTCCTATCCACGACAATGATTTATTTTTCCAGGAGGATAAGTCATTAATTATGTCTTTTCTTAAGGTCAAGTAGTTGTTGTTATAAAGGTCATGGGAATTCGTCGATAAATATATACCTAGGTATTTAAGTTTATTGGCCACTACTGGGAGTTTATATTCTGTTGCTAAAAATTGAATATGTTCTTGTGCTGCGTTGATGTTGAGAAGTTCCGATTTTGTGAGATTAAGATGGAAGTTAGAAAGTGAGCCGTACACTGCGATTTCATTCAAAAGCTCAGGGACCGAGGTGTCAATGTTCGTGAGGGTGTAAAGGACATTGTCGGCGTAAAGTGCCTGTTTATATTCTGAATTCCCTATTTGAACACCTGTAATGTTAGGGTTATTTCTAACTTTGTGTGCTAGGGCCTCTATCGACAGGGCAAAAAGTAACGGGGAGAGGGGACAGCCCTGCCTGGTTCCGTTAGCTATGGAAAAAGCGTCCGATAGGGTGCCATTTATTCTAACGCGTGCGCTTGGGGCAGAGTATAGCGCAAAGGTCATATTGATAAAGGGTTCACCAAAATTCATTGCTTTCATAGTCTGCCGAAGAAAAAGCCAATCTACGCGATCAAAAGCTTTCTCTGCGTCAGTCGCGAGAAGCGCCATAGACACACCTTTTACCTTTGCGTAGTTTATTAATTGAATAACCTTATTGGTATTGTCCCATGCCTCCCGGCCTGGTACAAACCCTACCTGATCTGTGGATATCAAGTACGGAAGGAATTTATTAAGACGGTTAGCTAAGATTTTAGCTAGGATCTTAATGTCCATGTTTAGTAGGGAGATGGGCCTGAAATTTGCCGGAGATGTAGGAGGTTTTCCCGGTTTGGGGATGACCGCGATGTTGGCTTCTAGCATTTTGTTTGCTAGTGTGGGATTGGTGATTAAGCTATTGAAGAGTTGGAGCATCATAGGGCCTAGGGACTTGGCACTTGTACAACATTTTATAATAGGAGTGAAAAGAGCTAGCTATCTGTTTACAACCCTTTATCGTGGTTCCATCAGGTCCCTGTATGAAATGTACATGTGTTTTTAATTTTTTTCTACGCATTGCTCTTGCTAACAGTTCCCCAGGTCTATTGCCCCTTCATAGTACTGTTGTTGTGTGGCAAATTGCCTGCGTTGGTATGCCTTCATTAAAAGATCGTTTAGTTCTTTCCTATTGTCGTCTAGCTGTTTTATAGTTTCTTTATCTGAAGGATTGTTTTTATGTATGCCCTCTAATTGAGTGATTGTTTTGGTGAGTTGATTGTATTGCAGTCTGCGTTGCTTAATGAGGCAGGCTTTATGTTTGAGAAACTCACACATTTATGTGCCTCCCAAAGGTTCGTGGGAGAGGTCTGTGTGGAATCATTATGTGTTAGGTAATCCGACAAGGATTTCTGTATTTCTATTTTTATCAAGGGATCTTCTAGTAAGGAATCATCTAATCTCCAAATGTATACTGTAGGAGGTAAGTCAGGCCATTGAATGGTACAGGTGACAGGGGCATGGTCATACCACGTGATAGGTCCAATGGAGCAATCAAGGCCAGTTGTGTCAGTGGCCAGTGGTGTCAGTAAAGAAGTAGTCATTGCGGGAATATTTGTGGTGGGGGGGGGAGTAATATGTAAAATCCTTGCTTGTAGGGTGTAATGATCTCCAAACATCATGCAACATGAGGTTTGAGAGTGCACCTCTCACGGATTTTATTATCTTTGGAGAAGTACTGGTGGATTGATTAGAGGTATCAAGCTGCGCGTCCATTGGCAGATTGAAATCTCCTGAGAGAAATATAGGACCCTTAGCCACGTCCAAGAGCAGTTTTTAAGTTTTGGCCATGAACAAGTGTTGGTCAGTGTTCGGGCTGTATATAGTAGCTAGGGTTATTTGGTGTTCATATAGAGTTCTTGTCAGTATTAAATACCGACCTTCGGGGTCTTTTTCACTATGTGTGATCTTTAAAGGGACTAAGCGGTGGAGCAATATGCCAACTCCGCTTCTTTTGGCCATGCTAGAGGCAAAGAGGGCTGTTGGGTATTCTGCATTGAACCATTTCGGTTCCCTAACTCTGCGAAAGTGTGTGTCTTGGAAAAAGAGAACATGACTATGCAAGCCTTTCAGAGCCCTGAAGGCTATTGATCTCTTACCTGGATTATTTAATCCTTTTGCGTTAACGGTGGTGAAGGTCAATCCATGAGAGCCAAACTATGATGAGGAGTCATGTTAGGGGGAGAAGAAAAAAAAAAAAAAAAAAAAAAGGGGTAAGTGAGAAGAAGGGGGGACAAGAGAAAGAGTGTTGATAGTGAGGGAAAGGCAAGTGCAGATCAGAAAGAGAGAAAGAAAATCCGGTACACAATGGTATGCAACCAATACACTACAAATAAAACAGTATCCTGTAAACACAGTCGTTGAACAGTAGTAGTGTAATAACAGACAATTGTAACAGGGGTAGTAACCCTTAGACTAAAACAATATGAAATATACTAAATACTCCTGGCGACTCTAAGGCCTTTACCAGGAATTATTATTTTTTTTTTCTTCTTGGCATAATTGGAGCTATGGGTCAGTGGAGGATAGATGGGAATGCGGAGGGGATAAATATGCAAATTATAGTTTAACGATTAGAGGGGGAAGATTTGAAGGTGACATAATGAGGAAAGGAAGGCATAGGGAGGTATAGAGGATTTGGGTAAATAGGAAGAGGGGGGGGAGGAAGGGGAGGGTAGGTGCGTTTGAGTTGATTAAGGACATGTCTGGTGGCCTACCCTGTGGATAAACTTTTGGATCTATCGGAATGCCATGAATATCTCGAAGAGCAGTCGCCCTTAATAAGAAGGACATCAGATACTTCTAGATTAACGAACAGGGGTAAACCATATGACTTATCGGTATTTGCAGCAGCGGCTGTCCACTACAATGCTATTTCCTTCAGTGAGTCTGATGAAGTGGTAGTAGCCGTGGCTGTAGTAATATAATGGCATTGCATTTCCCTAAAACATTTATTAATCACAGTATATAACCTTACCGTAACTTAACTATAACAATTTTATCTAAGACAGCACTTTATAACAAAAACCTGAAAGACTAAACATTAATTGTATTTCCCAATACTGATAGGATACGGTCTATAGTGTCCGTTGACTGGAAGCACAGTGCTCATAAGATGATACAGTCTGCGAATGAAGATGTGTCTGTTTATGACTACCAGAGTCTCAAAGGTCCCTTTTAATGAGTACGGGCGATTGGGCAATTAGCCAATCGCCCAAGTTGCCAAGAAGGACATCGAGAGGGGGCGTCTTCGAGACTGCAACTTCATGTGCATCAAGGGGTGTATTGCATGTCCTACAGCCAGATTCATGATAACAATAGTCAACCCAGAATTGGCAATCGTTGCTGGTGCTAGTTTCACAGTAATCAGTTAATATCTGTGTGTCTTTAAGGTGAGTTTTCATCCCAACTTCTGTAAGAGCGAGCCTTGTATTTGTTTGTGACCGCGTTTAGGGTTCAAAATCAGCTGAAACAGGTGTGTTTTCTCGTTGTGGCAATGGGTTATCCGCTATGGACAGGCTTGTGTAGAAGGCTTGAGTGTCTGAGCCAGGCCTATATATGGCTGTTTTGTTTTGGTGAGTCGCCACTAGTGAAACAGGGAAGCCCCACCTGTATTGGATTTTATGCGATCTCAGCTTTGCTGTAATATGACTTAGTTCCCTTCTCTTTTGTAGAGTAGTTGGGGACAGATCCGAAAAAATTTGTATATCCTCACCTGCGTGTTGTATTGGATGTTGGGTACGAGCACGTTGAAGTATTTCCTCCTTATCCTTAAAGCTAAGGAAGCGCACAATAATGTCCCTAGATGGTGCCTTAGGAGGGGGTTTCGCCCTAAGCGCTCTGTGAGCTTGTTCTAGAGCGATTTCTGTTCCTTTTAGTGTGCGGAACAGGCTCTGCAAGTAGCCTTCAATGGCTGGTGGGTGAATTGTCTCAGAGACCCCTCTGATACGAAGGTTATTCCTTCGGCCTCGATTGTCGAGGTCTTCCAGTTTGTCAGATAAATTTTGTATTACCTCTGACTGATCCTGTAGTTCCACCGCCATTTTCTGAATAGAGGTGGTGTTTTCAGATTGAGTTGTTTCGACCTGCAAGACTCTGTTGTCCATGGAACTGATATCCTTCCTGAGATCGTTAAATAAATCTCGCATCTCCTGAACAGCATTTTTAATATCTTCTTTTGATGATAAAAACTGTAGGTCTTCTTTAGTGATTTGAAAGATAAAAAAAGAAGGCGCCACCATGGTGCACAATCAGATGATTCAAACACGCCAAATGTACAAGTAAGACCGTACTTACAAGCTGTATGACACTTGAGAAGTGTCACAAATGCCTTCTGGACTGTTGGGAGTCGTCCAGCTAACTCACACTGATGGATGTCAGAGCAGCTCTGAAGCGTGGGAGCGGCGACAGGCAAACAGCATGCAGTGACCAGCCACAAGCTTAGCGCCAAGCCGGATCGTCCACTGGTGTTAATGGATACACCAGTAAAAGTAGATACAAATCTGCGACAAGAGAGCAGTGAGTTTTGGCGGTACAATCTGAGGCAGATTGTACCGCCAAAACTCACTGCTCTCTTGTCGCAGATTTGTATCTACTTTTACTGGTGTATCCATTAACACCAGTGGACGATCCGGCTTGGCGCTAAGCTTGTGGCTGGTCACTGCATGCTGTTTGCCTGTCGCCGCTCCCACGCTTCAGAGCTGCTCTGACATCCATCAGTGTGAGTTAGCTGGACGACTCCCAACAGTCCAGAAGGCATTTGTGACACTTCTCAAGTGTCATACAGCTTGTAAGTACGGTCTTACTTGTACATTTGGCGTGTTTGAATCATCTGATTGTGCACCATGGTGGCGCCTTCTTTTTTTATCTTTCACATCTGCAGATCATAACATCTTGGGACACCAACAAGAATTTCGAAGAAGCAGCCTGCCATCTGTTCCAGACATTTGAATCTGGATTATGGACTAGACGAACTGTCCAATATCACATTTCCACCATCTACCAGATTGGTTTGATTGGGACTTTTTTTCACTCTGTATATATATTTTGTAATGTTCACTCCTATATATATATATAGGGGTATTTTATTATAGTATTGCACTATATGTTGATATTTTCACTTTTTATACACAGGTATTTGGCGCACTGGTTTTTTTCACATTTAATAATCTTCTTTAGTGATTAAGTGTTGTGATTGTGCTTCAACACGCCGTTGTTGCTGGGATGGCATTTGTGTAGGACCCTCCATATTGTCAGGCGAAGAGGGGTTTGGGCACTCTGCTGGTTTTAGATATTTATTAAGCGTGCATATGTTTGTTTGTTTATCTGCCTTGTTCTGCTTTTTACAAGGCATCCCTCTCCTGCACAACCAGAGAAATTGTAAAGTTATAAGTCACTGTAATGCAATAGGTAATCCACACCTATTTTTTGAGTTGTTTTTGTTTCCTCCTCTTCCTTTTTTTTTTTTTTTTTACTTTATTTATTGAAAATATATGTATTTTTTTTTCCTTTATGTATCCTTTGTTAAACACAGCAAAAGAGAAAAAGTCAAACAAGCTTCCTGTGGCCACCAGACAAAGAAACTGTATTTATATTTAAAAATTAATATGGATCCAGCAGTAATCACACAGGATGTTTTCAAAGCTCCCCCACCACTGTTAGACCAGGCTGGCTGGGCAGTAAAAAAGTTACTTATATTGTATTTGATAGTAAGGCCCAGTGAAGTGTGTAGTGCCCTGAGGGGATGAACGTTAGATGTATGAAATATCCTGCCTGGGGCAAGTCCCGCTACTTCAGTGAGTGAGAAAGCCCTGCTAGAGGCGCTGAGATCTCATTAACAAAGGGAAGTTTTTATTTGTCACACAGGGTAGTCACTTCACTTTATTTTATTATATGCTTGTCTGCCCAATGTTAACCTTATTTCAGAATTGGCCTCGGTGCAGCTGTGTGGTAATCAGGCGATCCGGGCACTAAGTACTGGCTCAAATTAACCAGCCTCAAAGGACCGGTGTCTAAATCAGCCGCACCGCTAAGTGATAATGGCAGGTCGCTTCTCTCCTCTCCCCGTTATGCGCGATCTCCCCTGTGGTGCAGTTAGGCCTGATGTTGTCTGTCAGAGCTCAGCAGAGTGCGCGTGGCTCAGAGCGGTCACCGGAACGGACTTACCGTACCCGACAGCAGTGATAAGTCCAGCAGCCAAGAATCAGCTCCGTTGTGCAAGATCAGGTTGTAAGGGAAGATTAACTGTCAGGCGCTCAACTATAACACCTATAGTGATCGCTGCTGGCGGCCATTTACATTCTCAGGTCCTCCAATAAATCTCTGTCAGGGAAGTTCCTGTAGTGCTTCTATTGACAGTTGTTGTGTCAGTTATGTGACTGTCCGGTGCAAGCTTTTAATCCTCCTTGATATGATCTAGTAGTTTGAGTGAAAATTATGCCATTTATCTAGTGTTTTCAGTCTAAGGGTTTAGGAGCTCTGCTAATGTGCAGCCATCCACCTGCGTGGCCAAACTCCGCCCCCTTAAACATAATTTTAAGGATAACTAATATATAATAATTCATTTTGTTAGTATATAGTCATTATTCTTTAAATTTGTTAGTGAATTTATTTGGATAAACATTTTGTTAAAACAAAATGAATTTCCAAATATACAAATTTGTGACAAACAAAATGTAAATCTCTATTTTCAACCCACATTTACGTCCCTTAAGTACTAGAGCATTTGTTGCTACAAGACTGGAATCCATTCTACAAAAAGCAGCGATTAACCCTTTTTGTCAGACATGATCAGAGAATGATCAAAAAACAAAGCATTCATTAACCCCTCCTTTTTATAAATTTATTAGTGCTCACTCCATGTTCACTATTCTGAACAAAGGATTACTAGATACATTTTTTACACATCCTTATATATAAAATGAATTGAGAGCCCTGCTGATATAAGCGTTAAATCAAGTGTAATGACGTAAATGTATCTAAACTGGTTTATTTTTAAGTTATTTTGTGCTCTATTATGTTATCTTTGATAAAATCCTAAATCAACAACTCTGGGGACTATAAGCAATTCATGATATAATTTCTTTCCCACTGAGGGATTTGCTTATCTACTAATATGAATTCTTTAGGAGGGGGTGATATGCAGCTTTACAGAACAATAATGAGAAGTATTGTGACTGTTTAAAGTCTAAGATGACTTCCTGTGATTAGACCAGTTAAGAATATCATCTTATTTAAGTCTTAAAGTTCATAAAATAATTATTTTGCTAAGCTTCTCTTTGAAGATCAAAAAACTAGAAAGCAACATATATTTGCATATAAAAAAATTAAAGAACTTTAACAACCATAACCTGCTTAAAGGGAATTAACAAACCTTTATGATTAAGATAGAGCACACCATTTAAAAAAACTTTCCAATTTACTTCTATTACCAAATACACCTCCTTGTATTGATCTTCTTTGTTGAAACATGGCTTTTTTCCATGAGAGCATATTGAGATAGGCTAAGAAGCGTGTACATGTATTGGCTGCGTTTTTTTTACGGCTCCTGAGTTGACTTTTTTTTCCATCATCAAAACAATCACAATGGAAGTTATAACATTTCTTTATTTGAAAAAATATTGTGAGCTAGATTATGAGTGTAGTGCTAACAGTTACTTGCGAGCGATAAGGGGTTTATCATGTGTGTTTGCGTGCGTCAGGTTTTTCACTCGTATTACAAGTTGAAAGTAAACGTGATCACTTGTGCTCAAACATATGAGGTCTCAGGTGTTAAAAAGAAAAAAAGGCAGGCAAAGTGCTTTAACATAGTGATACATACTTATACATGTCTAAATATGTATATGTGTCACAGTTCCTCAACCCAACTCTTGGAGTGGGTTCAAGTTAGAAATACATGGGAAAATATTTCCGTAGAAACAAATACATTACATATTAAACAGTTTTACTGGGAAATTAATTTCTTTCTTAGGAAATAGGACTGTCCTATATGACTGAATTTTTTTATAAATAGACTCAAAAACATCTCTGGAATTGGTAATTCTCTGACACTATTTTAAGGCAGAGTGGGGCTGCTCTGCCTTAAAATAGTGTCAGAGAATTCCCAATTCCAGAGATGTTTTTGAGTCTATTTATAAAAAAATTCAGTCAGATAGGACAGTCCTATTTCCTAAGAAAGAAATTAATTTCCCAGATAAACTGTTTAATATGTAATGTATTTTTTTCTCTGGGGAATTAATTACTTTCGTACGGCTAGATTTAGAGTTTTGACGGTAAGGACCCGCGTAGCTAACGCCGGCTTTTTTCTGGCCGCACCATAAAAATAACTCTGGTATTGAGAGTCCACATAAAGGCTGCGTTAGGCTCCAAAAAAGGAGCGTAGAGCATATTTAACGCAGCTTCAACTCTCGATACCAGAGTTGCTTACGCAAGCGGCCAGCCTCAAAAACGTGCTCGTGCATGATTCCCCCATAGGAAACAATGGGGCGGTTTGAGCTGAAAAAAAAACACCTGCAAAAAAGCCGCATTCAGCTCCTAACGCAGCCCCATTGTTTGCTATGCGTAAACACTTCCTAAGTCTGCACCTAACACCCTAACATGTACCCCGAGTCTAAACACCCCTAACCTTACACTTATTAACCCCTATTCTGCTGCCCCCGCTATCGCTGACCCCTGCATATTATTATTAACCCCTAATCTACAGCTCCGGACATCGTCGCTACTTACATTATCCCTATGTACCCCTAATCTGCTGCCCTAACATCGCCGACCCCTATATTATATTTATTAACCCCTAATCTGCCCCCCACAACGTCGCCTCCACCTGCCTACACTTATTAACCCCTAATCTGCCGAGCGGACCTGAGCGCTACTTTAATAAAGTTATTAACCCCTAATCCGCCTCACTAACCCTATAATAAATAGTATTAACCCCTAATCTGCCCTCCCTAACATCGCCGATACCTAACTTCAATTATTAACCCCTAATCTGCCGACCGGAACTATATTCATAAATGTATTAACCCCTAAAGCTAAGTCTAACCCTAACACTAACACCCCCCTAAGTTAAATATAATTTACATCTAACGAAATTAATTAACTCTTATTAAATAAATTATTCCTATTTAAAGCTAAATACGTACCTGTAAAATAAATCCTAATATAGCTACAATATAAATTATAATTACATTGTAGCTATTTTAGGATTAATATTTATTTTACAGGCAACTTTGTAATTATTTTAACCAGGTACAATAGCTATTAAATAGTTAAGAACTATTTAATAGTTACCTAGTTAAAATAATTACAAAATTACCTGTAAAATAAATCCTAACCTAAGTTACAATTAAACCTAACACTACACTATCAATAAATTAATTAAATAAAATACCTACAATTACCTACAATTAAACCTAACACTACACTATCAATACATTAATTAAATACAATATCTACAAATAACTACAATGAAATAAACTAACTAAAGTACAAAAAATAAAAAAGAACTAAGTTACAAAAAATAAAAAAATATCTACAAACATAAGAAAAATATTACAACAATTTTAAACTAATTATACCTACTCTAAGCCCCCTAATAAAACAACAAAGCCCCCCAAAATAAAAAATGCCCTACCCTATTCTAAATTACTAAAGTTAAAAGCTCTTTTACCTTACCAGCCCTGAACAGGGCCCTTTGCGGGGCATGCCCCAAGAAGTTCAGCTCTTTTGCCTGTAAAAAAAACATACAATACCCCCCCCAACATTACAACCCACCACCCACATACCCCTAATCTAACCCAAACCCCCCTTAAATAAACCTAACACTAAGCCCCTGAAGATCTTCCTACCTTATCTTCACCATACCAGGTTCACTGATCGGTCCTGAAGAGCTCCTCCGATGTCCTGATCCAAGCCCAAGCGGGGGGCTGAAGATGTCCATGATCCGGTAGAAGTCTTCATCCAAGCGGGGCAGAAGAGGTCTTCCATCCAATTGAAGTCTTCATCCAGGCGGCATCTTCTTTTGACATCCATCTGGAATGGAGCGGCAGCATCCTGAAGACCTCCGACGCGGAACATCAATCCTGGCCGACGACTGAACGATGAATGACGGTTCCTTTAAATGACGTCATCCAAGATGGCGTCCCTCGAATTCCGATTGGCTGATAGGATTCTATCAGCCAATCGGAATTAAGGTAGGAATATTCTGATTGGCTGATGGAATCAAGAATCAGCCAATCAGATTGAGCTCGCATTCTATTGGCTGTTCCGATCAGCCAATAGAATGCGAGCTAAATCTGATTGGCTGATTCCATCAGCCAATCAGAATATTCCTACCTTAATTCCGATTGGCTGATAGAATCCTATCAGCCAATCGGAATTCGAGGGACGCCATCTTGGATGACGTCATTTAAAGGAACCGTCATTCGTCGTTCAGTCGTCGGCCAGGATGGATGTTCCGCGTCGGAGGTCTTCAGGATGCTGCCGCTCCGTTCCAGATGGATGTCGATAGAAGATGCCGCCTGGATGAAGACTTCAATCGGATGGAAGACCTCTTCTGCCCCGCTTGGATGAAGACTTCTACCGGATCATGGACATCTTCAGCCCCCCGCTTGGGCTTGGATCAGGACATCGGAGGAGCTCTTCAGGACCGATCGGTGAACCTGGTATGGTGAAGACAAGGTAGGAAGATCTTCAGGGGCTTAGTGTTAGGTTTATTTAAGGGGGGTTTGGGTTAGATTAGGGGTATGTGGGTGGTGGGTTGTAATGTTGGGGGGGGTATTGCATGTTTTTTTTACAGGCAAAAGAGCTGAACTTCTTGGGGCATGCCCCGCAAAGGGCCCTGTTCAGGGCTGGTAAGGTAAAAGAGCATTTAACTTTAGTAATTTAGAATAGGGTAGGGCATTTTTTATTTTGGGGGGCTTTGTTGTTTTATTAGGGGGCTTAGAGTAGGTGTAATTAGTTTAAAATTGTTGTAATATTTTTCTTATGTTTGTAGATATTTTTTTATTTTTTGTAACTTAGTTCTTTTTTATTTTTTGTACTTTAGTTAGTTTATTTCATTGTAGTTATTTTTAGGTTTTGTATTTAATTAATGTATTGATAGTGTAGTGTTAGGTTTAATTGTAGGTAATTGTAGGTATTGTATTTAATTAATTTATTGATAGTGTAGTGTTAGGTTTAATTGTAGGTAATTGTAGGTATTTTATTTAATTAATTTAATGATAGTATAGTGTTAGGTTTAATTGTAACTTAGGTTAGGATTTATTTGACAGGTAATTTTGTAATTATTTTAACTAGGTAACTATTAAATAGTTCTTAACTATTTAATAGCTATTGTACCTGGTTAAAATAATTACAAAGTTGCCTGTAAAATAAATATTAATCCTAAAATAGCTACAATGTAATTATAATTTATATTGTAGCTATATTAGGATTTATTTTACAGGTAAGTATTTAGCTTTAAATAGGAATAATTTATTTAATAAGAGTTAATTAATTTCGTTAGATGTAAATTATATTTAATTTAGGGGGGTGTTAGTGTTAGGGTTAGACTTAGCTTTAGGGGTTAATACATTTATTAGAATAGCGGTGAGCTCCGGTCGGCAGATTAGGGGTTAATAATTGAAGTTAGGTGTCGGCGATGTTAGGGAGGGCAGATTAGGGGTTAATACTATTTATTATAGGGTTAGTGAGGAGGATTAGGGGTTAATAACTTTATTATAATAGCGGTGCGGTCCGGTCGGCAGATTAGGGGTTAATAAGTGTAGGCAGGTGGAGGCGACGTTGTGGGGGCAGATTAGGGGTTAATAAATATAATATAGGGGTCGGCGGTGTTAGGGGCAGCAGATTAGGGGTACATAAGGATAACGTAGGTGGCGGCGCTTTGCGGTCGGCAGATTAGGGGTTAATAAGTGTAGGTAGCTGGCAGCGACGTTGTGGGGGGCAGGTTAGGGGTTACTAAATATAATATAGGGGTCGGCGGTGTTAGGGGCAGCAGATTAGGGGTACATAAGGATAACGTAGTTGGCGGTCGGCAGATTAGGGGTTAAAAAAATTTAATCGAGTGTCGGCGATGTGGGGGGACCTCGGTTTAGGGGTACATAGGTAGTTTATGGGTGTTAGTGTACTTTAGAGTACAGTAGTTAAGAGCTTTATAAACCGGCGTTAGCCCAGAAAGCTCCTAACTACTGACTTTTTTCCTGCGGCTGGAGTTTTGTCGTTAGAGTTCTAACGCTCACTTCAGCCACGACTCTAAATACCGGAGTTAGAAAAATCCCATTGAAAAGATAGGATACGCAATTTACGTAAGGGGATCTGCGGTATGGAAAAGTTGCGGCTGAAAAGTGAGCGTTAGACCCTTTTTTGAGTGACTCCAAATACCAGAGTTAGCCTAAAACCAGCGTTAGGAGCCTCTAACTCTGGTTTTCACGGCTAACGCCAAACTCCAAATCTAGGCCTTAGGAAATAGAAAACTAAAATAGGAAACTTTCTCAGCCTACCCCCCTCTTTTTTGCAGCAGAAATATTGCACTAACTGACAAAAGGAATTTTAAAATTATAGCACCCTTCAGATAAGTACTTTGTAATTTTCTCAAAACTAAATAGTAAAGAAGGTTATAAAAAAACAAAAAGTCACACTCGGCTAGATTACGAGTTTTGCGTTAAGAGCGGTGCAGTGCTAACTTGCAAGTTATTGTCACCACTCACTTACCTACAGCGTTGGTATTTACAAAAACCCGGCGTTAGCAGGCAAGAAGTGAGCGTAGAGCAAAATTGAGCTCCATACCGCACTCCAATACCAGCGCTGCGGTGAGCGGCGGTAAACTGGTTTTACGTGCTCGTGCACTATTTCCCCATAGACATCAATAGGGAGAGCTGCCTGAAAAAAAGTCTAACACCTGCAATAAAGCAGCGTAAAGCTCCGTAACACAGCCCCATTGATTACTATGGGGAAATGAAATTTATGTTTACACCTAACGCCCTAACATGAACCCTGAGTCTAAACACCCCTAATCTTACACTTATTAACCCCTAATCCGCCGCCCCCGACATCGATGACACCTACATTATACTTATCAACCCCTAATCTGCTGCCCCCAACATCGCCGCCACCTACATTATACTTATTAACCCCTAATCTGCTGCCCCCAACATCGCCCCCACCTACCTACATTTATCAACCGCTAATCTGCTGCCCCGAAAGTCGCCGCCACTATGCTAAATTTATTAACCCCTAAACCTAACCCTAAGTCAAACCCTAACCCTAACACCCACTAACTTTAATGTAATTAAAATAAACCTAAATAAAACCTAATATTAATAACTAAATAAATCCTATTTAAAACTAAATACTTACCTACAAAATAAACCCTAAGCTAGCTACAATATAACTAATAGTTACATTGTATCTATCTTAGGTTTTATTTTTATTTCACAGGCAAGTTTGTATTTATTTTAACTAGGTAGAATAGTTACTAAATAGTTATTAACTATTTACTAACTACCTAGTTAAAATTAATACAAATTTACCTGTAAAATAAAACCTAACCTGTCTTACACTACCAACTAACCTTACACTACAATTAAATAAATTACATAAATTAAATACAATTACCTAAATTACAAAAAAACAAACACTAAATTACACAAAATAAAAAAGGAAATTATCAGATATTTAAACTAATTACAGCGAATCTAATAGCCCTATCAAAATAAAAAAAGCCCCCCAAAATAAAAAAAACCTTGCCTAAACTAAACTACCAATAGCCCTTAAAAGGGCCTTTTGCGGGGCATTGCCCCAAAGAAATCAGCTCTTTTACCTGTAAAAAGAAATACAAATAACCCCTCAACAGTAAAACCCACCACCCACACAACTAACCCCCCAAATAAAATCCTAACTAAAAAAATCTAAGCTCCCCATTGCCATGAAAAGGGCATTTAGATGGGCATTGCCCTTAAAAAGGGCATTCAGCTCTTTTTCAAGTGCCCAAATCCCTAATCTAAAAATAAAACTCAACCAATACACTCTTTAAAAAGCCTAACACTAACCCCCGAAGATCCACTTACAGTTTTTGAATACCCGACATCCATCCTCAACGAAGCCAGCAGAAGTCCTCAACGAAGCAGCAGAAGTCTTCATCCAACCGGACAGAAGTCCTCATCCAGATGGCATCTTCTATCTTCATCCATCCGGCGTGGAGCGGGTCCATCTTCAAGACATCCGGCGTGGAGCATCCTCTTCAATCGACGTCTTCTTCCGAATGAGGTTTCCCTTTAAATGACATCATCCAAGATGACGTCCTTTAGATTCCGATTTGCTGATAGATTTCTGTCAGCCAATCGGAATTAAGGTTGAAAAAATTCTATTGGCTGTTGCAATCAGCAAATAGGATTGAGCTTCAATTTTATTGGCTGATTCAATCAGCCAATAGTAAAGGGCTTGTATTCTATTAGCTGTTTCAATCAGCCAATAGAATGCAAGCTCAATCCTATTGACTGATTGCATCAGTCAATAGGATTGAAGCTCAGTCCTATTGGCTGATTGCAATGCCAATAGGATTTTTTCAACCTTAATTCCGTTTGGCTGATAGAAATCTTTCAGACAATCGGAATCTAAGGGACGTCATCTTGGATGACGTCATTTAAAGGGAAACCTCATTCGGAAGAAGGCATCGATTGAAGAGTATGCTCTGCACCGGATGTCTTGAAGATGGACCCGCTCCACGCCGGATGGATGAAGATAGAAGATGCCGTCTGGATGAAGACTTCTGCCCAGTTGGATGAAGATTTCTGCCCGGTTGGATGAAGACTTCTGCTGTTTCGTAAAGGACTTCTGCTGGCTTCATTGAGGATGGATGTTGAGTCTTCAAAAACTGTAAGTGGATCTTCGGGGGTTAGTGTTAGGCTTTTTTAAGGGTTTATTGGGTGGGTTTTATTTTAGATTAGGGGTTTGGGCACTTGAAAAAGAGCTAAATGCCCTTTTAAGGGCAATGCCCATCCAAATGCCCTTTTCAGGGCAATGGAGAGCTTAGGTTTTTTAGTTAGGATTTTATTTGGTAGGTTGGTTGTGTGGGTGGTGGGTTTTACTGTTGGGGGGTTGTTTGTATTTTTTTTACTGGTAAAAGAGCTGATTTCTTTGGGTCAATGCCCCGCAAAAGGCCCTTTTAAGGGCTATTTGCAGTTTAGGTTAGGCTAGGGTTTTTTTTATTTTGGGGGGGGGGGGCTTTTTTATTTTGATAGGGCTATTAGATTAGGTATAATTAGCTTAAATATCTGATAATTTTGTTTTTTATTTTGTGTAATTTAGTGGGGTTTTTTTGTAATTTTGTAATTTAGACAGGTTAGGTTTTAGTTTACAGGTAAATGTGTATATATTTTAACTAGGCAGTTAGTAAATAGTTCATAACTATTTACTAACTATTCTACCTAGTTAAAATAAATACAAACTTGCCTGTAAAATAAAAATAAAACCTAAGCTAGATACAATGTAACTATTAGTTGCATTGTAGATATCTTAGGGTTTATTTTACAGGTAAGTATTTAGTTTTAAATAGGATTTATTTAGTTATTAATAGTAGGTTTTATTTAGATTTATTTTAATTACATTAAAGTTAGTGGGTGTTAGGGTTAGGGTTAGACTTAGGTTTAGGTTTAGGGGTTAATAAGTTTAGTATAGTGGCGGCGACGTTGGGGGCGGTAGATTAGGGGTTAATAAATGTGGGTAAGTGGCGGCGATGTTGGGGGCAGCAGATTAGGGGTTAATAAATATAATGTAGGTGGCAGCGATGTTGGGGGCAGCAGATTAGGGGTTAATAAGTATAATGTAGGTGTTGGCGATGTTGGGGGCAGCAGATTAGGGGTTAATAAGTATAATGTAGGTGGCGACGATGTTGGGGGAGGCAGATTAGGGGTTAATTAGTGTAAGATTAGGGGTGTTTAGACTCCGTGTTCATGTTAGGGTGTAAACATAAATATTCTTTCCCCATAGGAATCAATGGGGCTGCGTTACGGAGCTTTACGCTCCTTTATTGCAGGTGTTAGACTTTTTTTCAGCCGGCTCTCCCCATTGATGTCTATGGGGAAATCGTACACGAGCACATAAAACCAATTTACCACCACTCAATGCAGCGCTGGTATTGGAGTGCGGTATGGAGCTCAATTTTGCTCTACGCTCACTTTTTGCCTGCTAACGCTGGGTTTTTGTAAACCTGTAATACCAGCGCTGTAGGTAAGTGAGCGGTGACAATAACTTGCAAGTTAGTACCGCACCACTCATAACGCAAAACTCGTAATCTAGCCAAGAGATCGTAATACAGCTTAACACAGAGATCATAACAGATAGCACAAGTCCGACCCAGACAAAATGATTTATGACAGGCACTCAGGCAGCAAGCAGACAATGACTAAGAAAGCATAGATGCAACGTTAAGTCTCTTGGTGGCAGCCAGCTATTCATGTTACATAAGTGACAAGTGTATTAACAGTTTGTTTGCTTTTTCCTTCTTTTTAAGGCTTCTACCTTACTTTCTCTTTCACTGTGTCTTGTCTGTCCTCATACACTGAAGAACTGATGCCATTGCCAGAAGTTCAATCCACCGTGCTAGCCTAGACTACACCACCTGCTCGCGCTCTGCTTTCCAGTTCCACTGCTCTTACACCCGCCCCTTCACAAATCATCATGACATGTTGAGTCTCCCTTTAGGCAACATACAAGGAGCTGATTGATTGGAGAATTGTAGTATAATCCTCCAATCAGATCTTTGCATGTGTAACTGCCTCCTAAAGATCCTGGGGGGGGGGGGGGAAATGCTGCAATTTAAAAAAATAAATAAAAATTCAGCCCGCCAAAAAAAAAAAAAGCCATTTAACAAATATACGCCTAAATTACGAGTCTTGCGTTAGCTTTAAAAAGCAGCATTGAGGGGTCCCAATGCTGCTTTTTAACGCCCGCTGGTATTACCAGTCTGACAGGTACAGGTGTATCGCTCACTTTTTTTCCGCGATTTTAGCATACCGCAAATCCCCTTACGTCAATTGCGTATCCTATATTTTCTATGGGAATTTCCTAATGCCGGTATTACGAGTCTTGGAAAAAGTTAGCGGTACAGCCTCTCCTGTCAAGACTCCTACCGCATTTAAAAGTCAGTAGTTAAGAGTTTTATGGGCTAACGCCATAACATTAAACTCTTAACTAAAGTGCTAAAAAGTACACTAACATCCATAAACTACCTATTAACCCCTAAACCGAGGCCCACCACATTGCAAACACTATAATAAAATGATTTAACCTCTAATCTGCCGACCGGACATTGCCGCCACTTTAATAAATGTATTAACCCCTAAACCGCCGTACTCCCGCCTCGCAAACACTAGTTACATTTTATTAACCCCTAATCTGCCGTCCCTAACATCGCCGCCACCTACCTACATTTATTAACCCCTAATCTGCCGCCCCCAACTTCACCGCCACTATACTAAAATGTATTAACCCCTAAAACTAAGTCTAACCCTAACCCCCCCTAACTTAAGTAAAATTAAATAAAATTACTACAATTAAATCCTATTTAAAAACTAAATACTTACCTATAA
Source organism: Bombina bombina (assembly GCF_027579735.1). Taxonomy (NCBI): domain Eukaryota; kingdom Metazoa; phylum Chordata; class Amphibia; order Anura; family Bombinatoridae; genus Bombina; species Bombina bombina. The sequence continues at coordinate 716,396,386 of NC_069499.1, read as the reverse complement.
AATAAACCATAAGATAGCTACAATATAACTAATAATTACATCGTAGCCATCTTAGGGTTTACTTTTATTTTACAGGCAACTTTGCATTTATTTTAACTAGTAGAATAGTTATTAAATAGTTATTAACTATTTAATAACTACCTAGCTAAAATAAATACAAATTTACCTGTAAAATAAACCCTAACCTAAGTTACAATTACACCTAACACTACACTATAATTAAATAAATTACCTAAACTAACTACAATTAAATACAATAAAATAAAATAAACTGAAGTATGAAAAACAACAAACACTAAATTACAGAAAATAAAAAAATAATTAAAATTTTTTATACTAATTACACCTAATCTAATCCCCCTAATAAAATAAAAAAGCCCACCAAAATAATAAAATTCTCTACCCTATACTAAATTACAAATTACAAATGTACTTAAAGCAGGTTGAAAAACAGCTAAAAAAACGCCAATGCTATGAAAAGCTATTTAATAATCCAAGTGAGAAATACAGTGAGATCTACAATAAGATCATCAAAGAAGCCAGTAGTAGAGGAATTATAAATGCAGATGAAATTAAGTTCCTTACAGTTAAATACCCTAGGATTGCAACTTTCTACCTTATACCTAAGGTTCACAAAAACCTTACTAACCCTCCGGGTAGGCCCATTGTCTCCGGCAATGAGTGCCTATCGGAAAAGGCTAGTCAGTATGTTGATCACAGGCTGAGAGAATTTCTGGAGGCCCTTCCCTCCTATGTCCAAGACACTATGGAGGTTTTACAGAGGTTGGAAAATATTAACATTAAGAAAGAAACCTGGCTTGTTACAGCAGACGTGGAGTCCCTATATACCTCCATAGAACATGATAAGGGACTTAGGGCAGTCCAATTTTTCCTCAATCAAGGGTCCTCTGAAAATGACGATCATGATCTGTTCATTTTAAAGTTACTGGAATTTGTCCTCAAATATAACTTCTTTACGTTTGCCAACCAGTTTTACCTTCAAGTTCAAGGGACGGCGATGGGCACAGCTTGTGCCCCTACCTACGCCAACCTGTTCCTGGGGTTTTGGGAAAAGCATGTAGTATTTAATGATACTCATTCAATCGAAACTGACAAAATACCTTTCTGGATAAGGTACATAGATGACATTCTGTTTATGTGGGAAGGAACTAAGGAAGAACTAGAAATTTTCCTTCAGGATTTAAACCAGAATGATCTGAATATAAAATTGACATACACAATGAGTCAAACTGTGATTGATTTCCTGGATCTTAAGATATTTAAAGATCAGGAAGGACATATACAGACCAATCTTTACCGGAAAGAAACAGCTACCAACAGCATACTACACAATACTAGCTCTCATGCCCCCAGAACAACCAAATAATTACCAGTTGGTGAATTTTTAAGGATAAGAAGAAACTGTAGTAATACACATCTATTTAATGAACAAGCCAAACTACTGGAAAAACGGTTGCAAGACAGAGGATACAGTAAAAGGACTATTAAAAAAGCCAAAAACAGGGCAATCCAAACGAATCAATCGGAATTACTCTGTAAAAAGATCAAAAGGAAAGATGAACAAACTAGACTGATCCTGACCTATAATCCGCAAGTACAATTAATAAATGACATACTAAACAAGCACTGGCATATTCTCACTTTAGACCAAGATCTTAAGCCTATCGTAGGAGATAAGATACAAATAGGATACAGAAGAACCCAGAATATTAAGGACATGGTTTCTCGCAGCCACTACCAAGTGGGGAGAACACGGACTGCCAGACAGACAGGATGTTTTCCTTGCGGAACTTGCTCATCGTGTAAATATATTTATAAAGAAGATATGATTCAAGATCGGTTTGGCCGTACACACAAACTGAAGAATTACATCCGCTGCACATCTGAGAACATAATATATGCATTATCCTGCAGCTGTCGCAAGTTCTATGTTGGGATGACCAGCCGACAACTCAGAGTCAGATTACAGGAGCATGTAAGAAACATCAAAAATGCTGCTAAAGATCTGGATGACGGAAAAACTATAACTTCAGTGGCATCACACTTTCTAACATGTCACCGTGCTAATCCGAGAGAGTTGAAATGCCAAGGAGTAGAAAAAATATCACTTGGCATAAGAGGGGGGAATACAGAACAAGCACTATTAAGAGCAGAGTGCAGATGGATCTACATCCAAGGGGACTAAATGAACAAAACAATTATTATTGTTTTCTGTAAAATAAATAAATTACAAAGCGTGACTCATGATTGAAAAAGTGGAGGGAAATATATATTTCAATACACTGTATTAGAACACCAATGGACGTGGGCTAGGATTAATAAACCTAAAGAAGTCCCTTATGGAAGTAAATTTCATTAATTTTTTTATAAAACCAGAAATTAAAAATTATAAATATAGCAAAGCAGGAAGAAATGTAAAGAAATATAATACTCCTCCTGTTTACCAAACAATTGTTCATTTATATATTGCACGGTTGTCAAGTCTCATACACCTCTCCTTCCCCCCCCCCCCCCCGTGTGTTTTAGCACTAGCACATATAGTATAAAAAAAAAATTTCTTCTATGAACAAGATAATTCTTGTTTTATCTTTTATCGCATGAATTTTAGAATAACGTTTATATCTTCAATTCAGTGTATTATTACCTAGTCACGAGTCCACATGGACCAGCACATCAGCACATCTTTCACACGTTCAGTAATCCAATTGGATTGGAACATATTATTCAAATATGCTTTCTCCTCCCCTTCACGTTATTATACACAGGGGTTATAAATATATTAATATATTCATATTAATAGAACGCCTTTTAGATTCAGCACTATTCAACACCAAGTAACCTAGTAACGGAGCACAGTTTTATTTCTACACGCTTTTTAGGTTTTCCCCTCTTTTTCACACACATCAGGGCACTTTTCTATATACCCGGTAACAATTACCATTCCAAATCAGAAGGATGTTTGTTCCCCGATTTAAGCTTATCCTATCATACCAAGAGGCCCTTTTAACAATAACAACATTGCCTTGTTATACTTATTATTTTTTCATTACTTAAGTTATTTCCCTCACAGGAGGTTCCATGAACCTGTGACCCAGCAACCTTCCAATTTTCGATTTTCATGAGTTTTGCGCCCCCTTTTTTGTCCCTACATCCATACAGGTAGACCTGTACCTACTCCTCCAAAACATAGTGAATAACGGAGTAAAGTGACAGATGTCTATCAGATCACGTCAGGCAAATACACCTCCTCCTTCCACCAATAGTACTGTAGGGAAGGTAACCAATCAGTATCGAGGATTGAGACAAGCCTCTCAATTGCCAGCCAATAAAAAGCCCCAAGAAAGGCGGGCGCCCCACCTTTGACAAAGCCTTTTTTGGCGAAACATGTCAGGGAAGCTGGAGAAAATTCTCCTTTTTTAACTTAACAACTGTGTGAATTGGTAGTAGAATGCTTTATTAGAATTTAATTTAAAATGGTATGTCTGCGTGTGAGTGAGACCTAGTTTAACTGAGCCACTTCAAACCTATATTGTTTAATTTAAACTAAGTTACCTAACGGTGTCTAATTTCAAACGAGGCACCCCAGACTGAAGCTGTGAGCCGATTCAGCTCAGACCATATTAGGTCTCCAATATACAGTGTCTAATTTTAAACGAGGCACTCAAGACTAAAGCTGTGAGCCGATTCAGCTCAGACCACATTAGGTCTCCAATATACAGAGACCCCGTTAACTTAAATAACCGGTAATTTAGAATATACCTACTGTAATACCGGAGAGTCACTTACTGACCGTGTGACAATTTTATTATGCATATACTAGGAATAAGTACCCTGGAGTAATAATCTACCGCTACACAGGGGATACTTTTATAGTGCACCAAACACACTGACCAGATACGGGTTTACTGTTTACAATAACTGCTCCACTCCTTTATATTTAAGTGAACTACACTCAATATAATTTGCAATATCGATTTATATAATCGGCGGTATTACAACAGGGGTCACCCCAAGGCTAAATACTTTTAACGCTACTCTGACGCTATTCTGACACCACAAGTGCGACTTTACTAATAGCTCCCCACAGGGACAGGTGGTAATGTGTTGCTTATTGAGATCAACAGTACTAATAAGTCAAGCACAAATATAGTGCAATATTACAACGAAACCACTATCCAATGAAATTGAAGTATTTACAGAGTGATATTTATCAACTTGCAATATTTTCCAGAAAGCAACAAATGTAGCTACTAGATCACTGTCGCACTTTCATAGAGTGTTACCTGATTTTTATTTTACCTATTTTTATCAGGTCTTTTCCTTGCCTGTGGTGTTATTAGAAGCTAAATAGCTTATATGATACCGCAATCTGAGTCTGTTCATAAGTATAGAGTAATATATTCAGTACCGAGTACGAGGTATATACATGAGCATTTTCATCTCATTACCAATCTTTAGTACACACTCGTTCAGGTGCGTGGTGACTATTGTAGGACATTCCAGAGCATAATATTAATAACTCTGACTCCTATATTATTACATCCAAGAAGGACATTAATATTGGGGTTCTCTCTATATATTGGTATCACTCACCCCCAAGACATGCGAGGATTCTATTAAAATAGGGGGTTAGTAACCTGAAAGAGATACAATCCCATCACCTTGCGTATTAATACATTTATTTTCCCCCCCTCCTCTAGTAGACATAACTTGGAGAGCATACCACTTACTGGTCAGATTATTCTCCTTAGGAGTTGCATTCTCCCATTTCTACACCAGTTGGAATTTTAATACCCTTTTCTTCTTTTTTATGTATTATTAACTAATAAAAGTTAAGTTTTAAATCGCCTTGTCCTGGGCCCATTACCTAGGAATACATGGCCATTTAACCATTATTTTGCTGTTGAGTGCTACCAAGTACACTCTTTCAATTGCAGATTGCAATTGATTTTTCTAGTTTGCTTCTCACAGTGTACAGCACCTAAGTCTCCGCATACATTTCTCTTTTGTTATTTCTCACATTTCAGGAGAATCAAATAAATGGTGGGACACAGCAATCGTAGTGCCGTTGTCTTTTTTCTTTCTTTTTTGTTCTTCTAAATTACAAATAGCCCTTAAAAGGGCCTTTTGCGGGGCATTGCCCCAAAGTAATCAGCTCTTTTATCTGTAAAAAAAAAAATACAATACCCCCCCAACATTAAAACCCACCACCCACACACCCAACCCTACTCTAAAACCCACCCAATCCCCCCTTAAAAAAACCTAACACTAACCCCTGAAGATCACCCTACCTTGAGCCGTCTTCACCCAGCCAGGCACAAGTGATCCTCCAGAGGGGCGGAAGTCTTCATCCTATCCGGCCAGAAGAGGAACTCCAGACGGGCACAGGTCTTCAGCCAGGCGGCATCTTCTATCTTCTTCCATCCGGAGCGGAACGGGTCCATCTTGAAGACTGAAGAATGAAGGTTCCTTTAAGTGACGTCATCCAAGATGGCGTCCCTTGAATTCCGATTGGCTGATAGAATCCTATCAGCCAATCGGAATTAAGGTAGGAAAAATCCTATTGGCTGATGCAATCAGCCAATAGAATTGAGCTTGCATTCTATTGGCTGATTGGAACAGCCAATAGAATGCGAGGTCAATCCTATTGGCTGATTGGATCAGCCAATCGGATTGAACTTCAATCCGATTGGCTGATTGCATCAGCCAATAGGATTTTTCCTACCTTAATTCCGTGTGTGGGTGGTGGGTTTTAATGTTGTGGGGGTATTGTATTTTTTCTTTACAGGTAAAAGAGCTGATTATTTTGGGGCAATGCCCCGCAAAAGGCCCTTTTAAGGGCTATTTGTAATTTTAGTCTAGGGTAGGGAATTTTATTATTTTGGGGGGCTTTTTTATTTTATTAGGGGGATTAAATTAGGTGTAATTAGTTTAAAAAACTTGTAATAATTTTTTTATTTTCTGTAATTTAGTGTTTGTTGTTTTTCGTACTTTAGTTTATCTAATTTAATTGTATTTAATTGTTAGTTTAGGTAATTAATTTAATTATAGTGTAGTGTAGGTGTAATTGTAACTTAGGTTAGGATTTATTTTACAGGTAAACTTGAATTTATTTTAGCTAGGTAGCTATTAAATAGTTAATAACTATTTAATAACTATTGTACCTAGTTAAAATAAATACAATATTGCCTGTAAAATAAAAATAAACCCTGAGATAGATACAATGTAACTATTAGTTATATTGCAGCTAGCTTAGGGTTTATTTTATAGGTAAGTATTTAGTTTTAAATTGGAATAATGTAGTTAATAATAGTAATTTTATTTAGATTATTTTAAATTATAATTAAATTAGGGGGGGTTAGACTTAGGTTTAGGGGTTAATAACTTTATTATAGTGGTGGCGACGTTGGGGTCGGCAGATTAGGGGTTAATAATTGTAGTTAGGTTGCGGTGACATTGGGGTCAGCAGATTAGGGGTTAATAAATATAATGTAGGTGTCGGCGATGTTAAGGGCAGCAGATTAGGGGTTCATAGGTATAATGTAGGTGGCGGCGATGTCCGGAGCAGCAGATTAGGGGTTAATAAAATTATGCAGGTGGCGACGATGTCAGGGGCGGCAGATTAGGGGTTAATAAGTGTAATATTAGGGGTGTTCAGACTCGGGGTTCATGTTAGGGTTTCCCCATAGGAAACAATGGGGCTGCGTTAGGAGCTGAACGCTGCTTTTTTGCAGGTGTTAGTTTTTTTTCAGTCGTCTCAGCCCCATTGTTTCCTATGGGGAAATCGTGCATGAGCACATTTAGCCAGCTTACCACTACCGTAAGCAATTTTGCTCAACGCTCACTTTTCTGAGGCTAACGCCGGCTTGCAGAAAACTCGTAATACCAGCGTTGTCTTAAGTGAGCGGTGAGAAAAAAAGGCTCGTTAGCACCGCACAATATTACCGACAAAAACTCGTAATCTAGCCGATAGTTAGCACCAGTGCGGGGCCCCCCTGACCTCGGAGACCAAGGCGGCCGCCTCGCTCTCCATACCCTATGGCCGGCCCTGTATATATTAAGGCTCTCTTATTCCATGTTTGTAAAGAGTGTTACATACTCAGAAAATGGAATTGTTGCTAATAGTAGTAAATGTGAATCAATGGATAGAGGAACATCTACTACAGTTTAGCATTAATTAATAATCCTTACTCATGCCTGCACAATGTTATGAACCTCTCCGCCTTTACTGGGATTCCTGGTTCAATTATTGATTCCACCTTAACCAGCCTTTTAGGATTTCCACAGGTATAAATGGATCCGCCTCCTTAACATTATTGCTGGATTATTGAAGTGAATCCTGTGATCCACGCCTCCAGCCCTACAGTAATACTTAAGTTTAAGTGTATTCTTTGTTTTCCCTAACAGCGTTTATTCCTAAAGTGTTTACCCATAGTCCGATTTCAGCACCAGCAGTGACGTCATTGGATGTCGCCTTTCTCCTCGGCCGTAGTTCAGGCATACAAACACGGTCCAACAGATCCACCACACCACCACTGCTCTGGTGTACATTCTCAGTCCTACTGACAACCGCTACAGCTACCGTTCAACAGAAATGTCTCAGACCTACCAGAAGCCAGATTAGCAGCGTGTTTCTCCTGGAATCTCTTCACAAAGTCAACAAGCCATTCCTGCCATCATGGTGGCCATGAGTACTAACACCTGTTGTGTTCAATCATGCTGACTATTCCTTCTGTAAGCCTGCTGTGAACTCTATCTACACTTGTTGTGTCTTTTCCCTACTGGAGTTTAAAGTCGCTTACTATTTGTAAGTATCATCTTCTGCATTCATTTAAAGCTAATTGCTACATAGCAAAGATTTCCTCAACTATCTGACACTCAAGCATATTTACTAAACTCTGCCTTCTTACTAATTGGAGTTATATATTTCTGATAAATATCTTCTTAGGTTATTGAAGGCTCAAGTATATAATTTTTTTTAGTACTGTTTGCTGACAAGCAGACTCTCTAATATATTTGATACATCCAAAAACCTCTTACTCTGGGTAACATTCAGGCAGGTTGGTATATACACTAGAACACAGGGAAAGCATTACACACAAACAATGAGGAATTATATAGGCCAAGGCAGATAGGATTAATTATGGCATCAGTATAACTACAACAGATATAGCTGTGAACGGTAAAGAATGACAAGCAGTCTGATCGTTGGTAAGAAGTAGTTTCTAAGAACAGACTTTGCAATGAGAGGAAGCAGGAGTTAGATTAAATAAAGCACAGTTAGGATTTTACCAGTTGAGCATTGTAAATACGGGCAAACCGTTGAGTCGCTAGCGTCCGAATAACGTTCTGTTCTTGCTGGCTGTGTGTGGCGGAAGTGATGCTGGATGACGGATACGGAGGTTCGGAATGAAGTGCTCAAACTGGAAAAGTTGTAACAGTTAGATGCAATCGATCAGAAGTGTTACAATGTTGAAAATAGCAAAAGCGAAAGTTCACAAAGAAACAACATTAGGTTATATCAACCATAGGCTCAGAAACTGACTACAAAGCTAGTAGAATGCTTTGACACCAAATTACCAAGCAAAGAGGAAGATGTCTAGAGGATTTTTTTATGTGGAGCGGGGTAATTATGACCAGTACAGATTTAAAGGGTCATAGGTATAAAAATCTGACAATATGTATGTATATATATATATATATATATATATATATACACACACACACATACATATATGTACATATGTATTTATATGTGTAAATTTGTATTTACAGACATATATATATATATAAAACACGGAAGGGAACTGCACTCTCATACCGGACCGGGTACACATCCCATGACACTGCAACATACTCAGCCCTGGGTGCCACTGGCACTCACAGGAAGCTGTGCTGTCCCCAGAGCCACAAGCAGTTAACCCCAGACAGGTCTGGGTGCAAGAACCATAGGGAAAATTACAAAACAAATTAATACAACACACAGAGAAAGCCCAAGCTCTCAGCTAAGATTTAAAATCAAAAATGGAAAGGTTAGTCACCGCATCTGGCCAAATGGGACAAGCTCAGGCACCACGTCAAGGTGCTTTCCAATACCTGAGACCCTAAAACAGCCACACAATGCAAGCTTTCAAATCCAAACAAACTGAACACAAGGGAAGGGTGCACAGGAATATGTAACCACCCCTATGGTTCTTGCACCCAGACCTGTCTGGGGTTAACTGCTTGTGGCTCTGGGGACAGCACAGCTTCCTGTGAGTGCCAGTGGCACCCAGGGCTATATATACATACACACACATACATACATACACACACATTTATTCATATTTAATTGTGTTATACTGTGTATTTACTGTAAATATTTCACATTTCAATGTTCTGCACATAGCACAATATGTTCTATGTGTTTATAAATATATATATATATATATATATATATATATATATATATATATATACACCAAAATACCATATATATATATATATATATATATATATATATATATATATATATATATATATATATATATATATATATATATATATATATATAATATATACACAAAATATGTATTTATGTAATATTCTTGTATGTGAAGAACATTGGAATGTGAAATATTCATATTTTCATGTCGAGAATATGCAATCAGGTTTGAGCATGAGTAGGGCGTTTGCTCCATTGCAATTTATGGAGGAATCGGTTATTGCGCACGCAATATTCTAAGTTTGGCTTTTTAAGCTCATGGGCAGAAACAGTTTACTTTAGACTTGTAATACGAGTGCAACCCGTTGGGCTCAAAAAGCTTACTTCTAGCGCAGTTAATGCTTAAGCACTCCACTTGTAATCTGGCCCTTTATCGGATCCAAGTAGATATTAGAAAATCACCCTTAAAATGCATGGACAGCATCAACTTTGACCTGATCACAAGCATCAACCCGACCACAAGCTATTCACTAAGTATTGACCAAAGAATAGACAGATCAAGTTCAACAGCCAAAGGCATTAGATAAATGCTCATCACCCACAGACTGGATGATAACAAATATGTGTCACCGATCTGTTCATGCTTGGACCAGAAAAACAAAATGGCGCAGTCCATGCAAGCAACAGCAATGGCCATTTTTGATGATGATAGATTTGTCCTAAATAAAAAAGAAATACTTAATATGTCATAATTACCAATATGTAATTGTAAAACATGACTAAAACATGTTTTATCTACAATATCTACAATAAATTCCCAGCTGTGAAATCATTACCGATATCAATACCAATGTATACCTATCAATAAAATTACATTTAAAAAGTTGTTTTAATAAAAAATAAACACCACTCTATCCAATTGCAACACACACATGGGGCGCCATGTACTAAGGCGTCAATTTTTTCGCACAGACCGTATCGAAATAACCGCCGGCATTCGCACCATGCGGATGGCACTTCGTTACATGAATGTACTAAAAACCAAGCCGTAAAATTTCGCGTCTATTGTGTGTCGAAGACAATCGGATTATTGATAACTTTGAAGCTTCGTTCGGCGCGAAAGAGCAAAGTTAAGAAGCAGTCTGCGACCTGATTGGTTTAGTTCTTTACCCACGTGACGATCTAGGTGTCATAATCGCCAGAGAAGCGGGCAAAAAAGTGTAAGGCTGCCAACAGTTTTAATAGTCCGAGTATGGCTTGTGAACGCGCTGTCATTGGTTCAAGGTATTCTGCTATTTCATAGTAAAGTTGCATAATAGCTTCTCTGTCCAAACGGAATCTCTGGATAATCTCTCGATCAGAAATGCTTTTCAAACCCATACGTGGAAGGAAAACTCTAGGGACTCTAATTCTTCTACCTCTCCTTCTTTGCAAGTTGTTAACCGGTGCCTGTATAGCCCTTCTTCCTCGTAATTGAATTAATCGGAAAAGAAACATGTGTAAAAGTGTCTCCATCTTCATTCACTGATCCAAAAACCAATAATGCTACAATAGTAGTCTAGTCCTTTCACTTAAGTACTTCTACCTGGCGTCAGGTTGATACCCCCTATAGTTTTCTATTGTATTCGCTACCTAAATGGTCGCGAAGCAAATCACGCGAAGTTACAGTGAAAGTTGGAGCGGGCGGATTAGTTGTAACATTCATAATTTCCGATTACAGCGAATTTAAGTGCGATCGAACATGTAGTAAGTGGAAAAAGGCTTCGGAACGATGGGCGCCATGTACTAAGCTTCGAAGTGACCGTCCGTCTGTATTTCCGCGTCAAAATTTGCTCACGATCTGCTTCTCGTATGTATCAATCTGCGATCTGCTCGAAAAACCACTATTTTCATCAGCGATCGTAATTTTACTCAACTCATCGTTCCGAAGCCTTTTTCCACTTACTACATGTTCGATCGCACGTAAATTCGCTGTAATCGGAAATTATGAATGTTACAACTAATCCGCCCGCTCCAACTTTCACTGTAACTGTAAGCGTTATAATTGGCATCAGCCAGTCTGCTTTTTCGAGGCACCTAACCAAAGTTATTGATGCTTTGATGGTCGTCTTTCCAAGGTACGTGTGAAAATGCACATTCTTATACATGTCAGCAGCCAGACGTTGCCGCTTGTCTGGCGATTATGACACCTAGATCGTCACGTGGGTAAAGAACTAAACCAATCAGGTCGCAGACTGCTTCTTAACTTTGCTCTTTCGCGCCAAACGAAGCTTCAAAGTTATCAATAATCCGATTGTCTTCGACACACAATAGACGCGAAATTTTACGGCTTGGTTTTTAGTACATTCATGTAACGAAGTGCCATCCGCATGGTGCGAATGCCGGCGGGTTATTTCGATACGGTCTGTCCGAAAAAATTGACGCCTTAGTACATGGCGCCCGATGAGTTGAGTAAAATTACGATCGCTGATGAAAATAGTGGTTTTTCGAGCAGATCGCAGATTGATACATACGAGAAGCAGATTGTGAGCGAATTTTGACGTGGAAATACAGACGGACGGTCACTTCGAAGTTTAGTACCTCAAATACGCTAGAATTCTGCAGCGTATTTGTGGCGAGGCTGATTCGCCTAAGTTATCAAGCCCTACACACCAGCAAAAGTAGAATATAGTGACGTAAGCTTCGATCTGCCGGACTCAGTCCGACACAGATCGATTCTTATGTCACTCCAGATGTTCCGAACACAAGTTCTGCACAATATGACTACTTTTGGGAGTTATCAAAAAACTAGCAGGTACGCTCAGCACTTTTCAGGCCCAGTGTACCTGGTTTTCAATCCGCCGCCCTGGAGGTGGCGGATCCCATAGGAATCAATGGGAGTCTGACCATAGCGAAAGCTCATGTTTGCTGCTGCCTGACATCCCATTGATTCCTATGGGTAGTGTGTACACCTAACACCCTAACATGTACCCCGAGTCTAAACACCCCTAATCTTCCCCCCTACACCGCCGCCACCTATATTAAACATGTTAACCCATAAACCGCCTCTCCCAGACCCCGCTGCAACTATAATAAATATGTTAACCCCCTAAACCGCCACTCCCGGACCCTGCCGCAACTATAATAAATATGTTAACCCCTAAACCGCGATTCCCGGACCCCGCCGCAACTATAATAAATATGTTATCCCCTAAACCGCCGCTCCAGGACCACGCCGCCACCTACATAATATCTATTAACCCCTATCCTGCCCCCCCTACACCGCCGCCACCTATAATAAATTTATTAACCCCTATCCTGCCCCCCCTACACCGCCGCCACTATAATAAAATTATTAACCCCTAAACCTAAGTCTAACCCTAACCCTAACACCCCCCTAACTTAAATATTAATTAAATACATCTAAATAAATATTATTCTTATTAACTAAATTAATCCTATTTAAAACTAAATACTTACCTTTAAAATAAACCCTAATATAGCTTCAATCTAACTAATAATTATATTGTAGCTATTTTAGGATTTATTTTTATTTTACAGGCAGGTTGGTATATACACTAGAACACAGGGAAAGCATTACACACAAACAATGAGGAATTATATAGGCCAAGGCAGATAGGATTAATTATGGCATCAGTATAACTACAACAGATATAGCTGTGAACGGTAAAGAATGACAAGCAGTCTGATCGTTGGTAAGAAGTAGTTTCTAAGAACAGACTTTGCAATGAGAGGAAGCAGGAGTTAGATTAAATAAAGCACAGTTAGGATTTTACTAGTTGAGCATTGTAAATACGGGCAAACCGTTGAGTCGCTAGCGTCCGAATAACGTTCTGTTCTTGCTGGCTGTGTGTGGCGGAAGTGATGCTGGATGACGGATACGGAGGTTCAGAATGAAGTGCTCAAACTGGAAAAGTTGTAACAGTTAGATGCAATCGATCAGAAGTGTTACAATGTTGAAAATAGCAAAAGCGAAAGTTCACAAAGAAACAACATTAGGTTATATCAACCATAGGCTCAGAAACTGACTACAAAGCTAGTAGAATGCTTTGACACCAAATTACCAAGCAAAGAGGAAGATGTCTAGAGGATTTTTTTATGTGGAGCGGGGTAATTATGACCAGTACAGATTTAAAGGGTCATAGGTATAAAAATCTGACAATATGTATGTGTATATATATATATATATATATATATATATATATATATATATATACACACACACACACACATACATATATGTACATATGTATTTATATGTGTAAATTTGTATTTACAGACATATATAGATATATATATATATATATATATATATATATATATAAAACACGGAAGGGAACTGCACTCTCATACCGGACCGGGTACACATCCCATGACCCTGCAACATGCTCAGCCCTGGGTGCCACTGGCACTCACAGGAAGCTGTGCTGTCCCCAGAGCCACAAGCAGTTAACCCCAGACAGGTCTGCGTGCAAGAACCATAGGGAAAATTACAAAACAAATTAATACAACACACAGAGAAAGCCCAGCACTCACTTACAAGCTCTCAGCTAAGATTTAAAAGCAAAAATGGAAAGGTTAGTCACCGCATCTGGCTAAATGGGACAAGCTCAGGCACCATGTCAAGGTCCTTTCCAATACCTGAGACCCTAAAACAGCCACACAATGCAAGCTTTCAAATCCAAACAAACTGAACACAAGGGAAGGGTGCACAGGAATATGTAACCACCCCTATGGTTCTTGCACCCAGACCTGTCTGGGGTTAACTGCTTGTGGCTCTGGGGACAGCACAGCTTCCTGTGAGTGCCAGTGGCACCCAGGGCTGAGCATGTTGCAGGGTCATGGGATGTGTACCCGGTCCGGTATGAGAGTGCAGTTCCCTTCCGTGTTTTGTATAAATCTAGGGTGGTTACATATTCCTGTGCACCCTTCCCTTGTTTTCAAGTCAGTTTTAGGGTCTCAGGTATTGGAAAGGACCTTGACGTGGTGCCTGAGCTTGTCCCATTTGGCCAGATGCGGTGACTAACCTTTCCATTTTTGCTTTTAAATCTTAGCTGAGAGCTTGTAAGTGAGTGCTGGGTTTTCTCTCTGTGTTATATATATATATATATATATATATATATATATATATATATATATATATATATATATATATATATATATATATATATATATATATATACACATACACACACATACATACATACACACACATTTATTCATATTTAATTGTGTTATACTGTGTATTTACTGTAAATATTTCACATTTCAATGTTCTGCACATAGCACAATATGTTCTATGTGTTTATAAATATATATATATATATATATATATATATATATATATATGTATATATACACCAAGATACCATATATATATATATATATATATACACACAAAATATGTATTTATGTAATATTCTTGTATGTGAAGAACATTGGAATGTGAAATATTCATATTTTCATGTCGAGAATATGCAATCAGGTTTGAGCATGAGTAGGGCGTTTGCTCCATTGCAATTTATGGAGGAATTGGTTATTGCGCACGCAATATTCTAAGTTTGGCTTTTTAAGCTCATGGGCAGAAACAGTTTACTTTAGACTTGTAATACGAGTGCAACCCGTTGGGCTCAAAAAGCTTACTTCTAGCACAGTTAATGCTTAAGCACTCCACTTGTAATCTGGCCCTTTATCAGATCCAAGTGGATATTAGAAAATCACCCTTAAAATGCATGGACAGCATCAACTTTGACCTGATCGCAAGCATCAACCCGACCACAAGCTATTCACTAAGTATTGACCAAAGAATAGACAGATCAAGTTCAACAGCCAAAGGCATTAGATAAATGCTCATCACCCACAGACTGGATGATAACAAATATGTGTCACCGATCTGTTCATGCTTGGACCAGAAAAACAAAATGGCGCAGTCCATGCAAGCAACAGCAATGGCCATTTTTGATGATGATAGATTTGTCCTAAATAAAAAATAAATACTTAATATGTCATAATTACCAATATGTAATTGTAAAACACAACTAAAACATGTTTTATCTACAATATCTACAATAAATTCCCAGCTGTGAAATCATTACCGATATCAATACCAATGTATACCTATCAATAAAATTACATTTAAAAAGATTTTTTAATAAAAAATAAACACCACTCTATCCAATTGCAACACACACATGGGCCTCTAGTTATCAAGCCGTCAACCTAAAATACGCTAGAATTCCGCAGCGTATTTGTGGCGAGGCTGATTCGCCTAAGTTATCAAGCCTAATGAAGACTTCTATCGGATGGAAGACCTCTTCAGCACCCCTTGGATGATGACTTCGGGCGCTCCGGATGTCCTCTTCTGTTCCATCGGTGGTCGGCTGACTGAAGATGACTCAAGGTAGGGAGATCTTCAGGGGGTTAGTGTTAGGTTTTTTTAAGGGGGGTTTGGGTGGGTTAGAGTAGGGGTATGTGGGTGGTGTGTTTTAATGTTGGGGGGTTGTATTTTTTTTTTACAGGCAAAAGAGCTGATTACTTTGGGGCATGCCCCGCAAAAGGCCCTTTTAAGGGCTGGTAATAGAGCTGTTAACTTTTGTAATTTAGAATAGGGTAGGGCATTTTTTGTATTTTGGGGGGCTTTGTTATTTTATTAGGGGGCTTAGATTAGGTATAATTAGCTTAAAAATCTTGTAATATTTTTTATTTTTTTAATTTTTTTATTTTTATTTTTTGTACTTTAGTTAGTTTATTTAATTGTTTTTAATTGTAGGTATTTGTAGTTAATTAATTTAATGTATTTAATGATAGTGTAGTGTTAGGTTTAATTGTAACTTAGGTTAGGATTTATTTTACAGGTAATTTTGTATTTATTTTAGCTAGGTAGCTATTAAATAGTTAATAACTATTTAATAACTATTCTACCTAGTTAAAATAAATACAAAGTTACCTGTAAAATAAATATAAATTCTAAAATAGCTACAATGTAATTATTAATTATATTGTAGCTATATTAGGGTTTATTTTACAGGTAAGTATTTAGTTTTAAATAGGAATAATTTAGTTAATGATAGTGTAGTGTTAGGTGTAATTGTAACTTAGCTTAGTTTTTATTTTACAGGTAAATTTGTCATTATTTTAACTAGGTAGCTATTAGATAGTTAATAACTATTTAATAGCTTTTGTAACTAGTTAAAATAAATTGAAATTTGCCTGTAAAATAAAAATAAATCCTAAAATAGCTACAATATAATTATTAGTTAGATTGTAGCTATATTAGGGTTTATTTTATAGGTAAGTATTTAGTTTTAACTAGGAATAATTTAGTTAATAATAGTAATTTTATTTAGATTTATTTAAATAATATTTAAGTTAGGGGGGTGTTAGGGTTAGGGTTAGACTTAGGCTTAGGGGTTGATAATTTTATTATAGGTTGCGGTGGTATAGGGGGGCAGGATAGGGGTTAATTAATTTAATATAGGTGGCGATGGTGTAGGGAGGGCAGATTAGGGGTTAATACGTTTAATATAGGTGGCTGCTGGGTCCGGGAGTGGCGGTTTAGGGGTTAAACAATTTATTTCGTTGTGGCGAGGTCCGGGATCCGCAGGATAGGGGTTAATAAATTTATTATGGGTGGCGGCGGTTTAGGGGGGCAGGATAGGGGTTAATAGGTATAATGTAGGTGGCGGCAGGGTCCGGGAGCGGCGGTTTAGGGGTTAATACATTTATTATAGTTGCGGCGGGGTCTAAGAGCGGCGGTTTAGGGGTTAATAACTTTATTTATTTGCGGGGAGCTAAGGGGGCGCCGGTATAGGGGGTAGAACAGTATAGTTTAGTGTGAGTGCTTAGTGACAGGGGTATTAATAAAGCTGTAGAAAAGCCGAAGAGCAGCGAGATTGATGTGTGATAACTATACTTGGTGCGCGTATTTTGGACAGCTTTTTTAATAACTTTGGCGAGTGTATTCAGGTCCGCGGCGGAGATGTGAGGCTAGCTTAGGTGGGCGTATTGGGCCGGCGAATGCAAGCAAATTACGGAGCTTGATAACTAGAGGCCATGGGCTCCATTCATCTCATTTTCCTACTATAAAAGGAAGCACTTAATGATAGGGGCCATGTTGCATGCTGGTCATGTTTTCAAGGTTTTTGACTGGATGTGTGACTATAACGAGATGTTAGGTAAAAAGAGCAAAAATCCCCTATTTTATAATTGTGCAATTATTTTGTTTGCTCTGTGATTGTTGATCAACAGCAATAATTGTTTGATAATGTTGCTATTGTGGAGACTGAATTTTATGGCAGTCATCAAGCTTGGCTATGTTTGAGCGGGGAAATTAGTAATCTTTTTTATAATTAAAGAACAATCCCATTTGTCTGATATTGAATAAAAAAATCAGAAAGGGTGGAATCGACTTCAATATTTATAACAATGTTAAACATATTCGCCTAGATTACGAGTCTTGCGTTAGCCTTAAAAAGCAGCATTGAGAAGTCCCAACGCAGCTTTTTAACGCCCGCTGGTATTACGAGTCTGGCAGGTACAGGTGTACCGCTCACTTTTTTTCCGCGACTCAAGCTTACCGCAAATCCCCTTACGTCAATTGCGTATCCTATCTATTCAATGGGATTTTCCTAACGCCGTTATTATGAGTCTTGGAAAAAGTGAGCGGTACAGCCTCTCCTGTCAAGACTCCTACCGCATTTAAAAGTCAGTAGATAAGAGTTTTATGGGCTAACGCTGTAACATAAAACTCTTAACTAAAGTGCTTAAAAGTACACTAAAACCCATAAACTACCTATTAACCCCTAAACCGAGGCCCTCCCACATCGCAATCACTTAAATAAAATTTTTAACTCCTAATCTGCCGACCGGACATCGCCGCCACTTTAATAAATATATTAACCCCTAAACCGCTGCACTCCCGCCTCGCAAACACTAGTTAAATTTTATTAACCCCTAATCTGCCGTCCCTAACATCGCCGACACCTACCTTAATTTATTAACCCCTAATCTGCTGCCGCCAACGTCGCCGCCACTATACTAAAGTTATTAACCCCTAAACCTAAGTCTAACCCTAACCCTAACACCCCCTAACTTAAATATAATTTAAATAAATCTAAATAAAATTACTACAATTAACTAAATTATTCCTATTTAAAACTAAATACTTACCTATAAAATAACGCCTAAGATAGCTACAATATAACTAATAATTACATTGTAGCTATTTTAGGATTTATTTTTACAAGCAAGTTTGTATTTATTTTAACTAGGTACAATAGTTATTAAATAGTTATTAACTATTTAATAACTAGCTAGCTAAAATAAAGACAAAAGTACCTGTAAAATAAAACCTAACCTAAGTTACAATTACACCTAACACTACACTATAAATAAATTAATTAACTAAATTAAATTAAGCTAATTACAATAAAATAAACTAAAGTACAAAAAAACAAACATTAAATTACAAAAAATAATAAAATAATTACAAGAATTTTAAACTAATTACACCTAATCTAATCCCCCTAATAAAATAAAAAAGCCCCCCAAAATAAAAAAAAGCCCTACCCTATACTAAATTACAAATACCCCCCCAACATTAAAACCCACCACCCACACACCCAACCCTACTCTAAAACCCACCCAATCCCCCCTTAATAAAACCTAACACTAACCCCTTGAAGATCACCCTACCTTGAGACGTCTTCACCCAACTGGGCAGACGTGGTCCTCCAGATGGCTAGAAGTCTTCATCCTATCCGTGCAGAAGAGGACCTCCAGACGGGCAGAAGTGTTCATCTAGGCGGCATCTTCTATCTTCATCCATCCGGAACGGAGGGGGTCCATCTTCAATCCAGTCGTCGCGGAGCATCCTCTTCCAAAGACATCCAACTGAAGAATGAAGGTTCCTTTAAATTACGTCATCCAAGATGGCGTCCCTTGAATTCCGATTGGCTGATAGGATTCTATCAGCCAATCGGAATTAAGGTAGAAAAATCCTATTGGCTGATGCAATCAGCCAATAGGATTGAGCTCACATTCTATTGGCTGATTGGAACAGCCAATAGAATGCGAGCTTTTCCTACCTTAATTCCGATTGGCTGATAGAATCCTATCAGCCAATCGGAATTCAAAGGACGCCATCTTGGATGACGTCATTTAAAGGAACCTTTATTCTTCAGTTGGATGTCATTGGAAGAGGATGCTCCGCGTTGGCTGGATTGAAGATGGTCCCGCTCCGCTCCGGATAGATGAAGATAGAAGATGCCACCTGGATGAAGACTTGTGCCCATCTGGAGGTCCTCTTCTGCCTGGATAGGATGAAAACTTCTGGCCGTCTGGAGGACCACTTCTACCCAGTTGGGTGAAGACGTCTCAAGGTAGGGTGATGTTCAAGGGGTTAGTGTTAGGTTTTATTAAGGGGGGATTGGGTGGGTTTTAGAGTAGAATTGGGTGTGTGGGTGGTGGGTTTTAATGTTGGGGGGGTATTGTATTTATTCTTACAGGTAAAAGAGCTGATTACTTTGGGGCAATGCCCCGTAAAAGGCCCTTTTAAGGGCTATTTGTAATTTAGTATAGGGTAGGGCTTTTTATTATTTTGGTTTTTTTTTTTATTTTATTAGGGGGATTAGATTAGGTGTAATTAGTTTAAAATTCTTGTAATTATTTTATTATTTTTTGTAATTTTGTGTTTGTTTTTTTGTACTTTAGTATATTTTACTTTATTGTAATTAGTTTAATGTAATTTAGGAAATTATTTTAATTATAGTGTAGTGTTAGGTGTAATTGTAATTTATGTTAGGTTTTATTTTCCAGGTAAATTTGTCTTTATTTTAACTAGGTAGTTATTAAATAGTTAATAACTATTTAATAACTATTGTACCTAGTTAAAATAAATACAAAGTTGCCTGTAAAATAAAAATAAACCCTAAGGTAGCTACAATGTAACTATTAGTTATATTGTAGCTAGCTTATGGTTTATTTTATAGGTAAGTATTTAGTTTTAAATAGGATTAATTTATTTAATTGTAGTAATTTTATTTAGATTACTTTAAATTATATTTAAATTAGGGGGGTTAGGGTTAGACTTAGGTTTAGGGGTTAATAACTTTTTTATAGTGTCGGCGACGTTGGGGGAAGCAGATTTGGGGTTAATAATTGTAGGTAGGTTGCAATGACATTGGGGGTGGCAGATTAGGGTTTAATAAATATAATGTAGGTGTCGAGGGCAGCAGATTAGGGGTTAATAAGTGTAAGATTAGGGGTGTTTAGACTTGGGGTTCATGTTAGGGTGTTAGGTGTAGATATAAAATGTATTTCCCCATAGGAATCAATGGGGTATGTTAGGAGCTGAACGCTGCTTTTTTGCAGGTGTTTTTTTTCAGCCGGCTCAGCCCCATTGTTTCCTGTAGGGAAATCGTGCACGAGCACGTTACACCAGCTTACCGCTACCGTAAGCAGCGCTGGTATTGAGGTGAGAAGTGGAGCTAAATTTTGCTCAACGCTCACTTTTCTGAGGCTAACGCCGGCTTGCAGAAAACTCGTAATATCAGCGTTGTCTTAAGTGAGCGGTGAGAAAATAAGGAGCGTTAACACTGCAAGCCTTACCGACAAAAACTCGTAATCTAGCCGATTGTTTTTAAGACACATGCATGCTCCTGGGTCTACCTCAGTATGCTTTAATGAAATAGAGACCAAGATAAATTTGACAATAGAAGTTAATTCGATTTTTTTATATATATATATAATTATACATCCTGAGTCATGAAAGTTTCATTTTGGCTTCTATGTCCCTTTAAATTATGGCTAAAATGTATATTGTAGCATTCCAAGAATGGTTCTCATTACAATCCCTATGTAAAGTGCCTTGTAAGTATTTCAGATTCAAACCCACTTTGAAGATTTTAAAACACATTCCTGGCACCGTAACACCCCTTATACCTTGTTTGTATGGAGCATCCAGGCCATAAGAAACACTTTTTCTAGCTGCTTTTCTCCGGATTATTTTTTAAGAAGCATATGTTGGCTGTTATGGCTGTTTGCCCTGCTTTTTTCAAAGTTAAAGTTTTTGTGCATGCTCAGTTCCAAGCATAATATTTTTAACAAATTTCTAATTTACTTCTAAAATGAAACTTGCTTCATTCTTTTGTTATCCTTTGTTGAAGGAGCAGCAATGCACTATTTAGAGCTAGCTGAAAGCATTGGTAGAACCAATGACAGGAGGACAATACGTATATCAAGAGAATGAAGTAAATTATTTAACAGAAGTATATTGTAAAGTTGTTTAAAATTGTATGCTCTTAAACATGAAAGAACAAATTTGGGTTTCATGTCACTTTAATAGAATAACCAAACAGATATGTATTATTTCTCCCACTTTATTTTACAGTCTGTGTTGACAAACAATTTTGAACTAGTGTTTTTTCGCACAGTGCTAAGCCAGTACCATTAGGTGTTTCCTCCCCAGTGACCCGTCCTCAGTCATGCATATCTCCAGCGTGCATTTCACTTTACAATTACAGGTTTTTCAAAAAGCCAAACATTAATGTATGGTAAAAAATTTTTTGAAGCCCTTTAATTCTTAGACATGGCTAAGGGGCCAATTATAAAGCATTTGCCAGCCTAAACATGGTTTTCCACGCCAACACTTGCAGGGAATTCTATTTAAAAAAAGGGGCTGTCCCTGCAAGTGGCAGATGTCTACCATAGAAATAATAAGAGCTATCTGCTTTGTAAAAGTTTGCAATGGAGGACGAAGTATACAGAGAGAACACAACGTATGTTTAAACTTTAATATTACGCCTAATAAAAATTAAATCAAGCTGTTTTTAGTACACTGTACCTAAAAATCAATCAGCTAGATTACGAGTTTTGCGTCATGACTCAAAAAGCATTGTTATGGCCCATAACGATGCTTTTCCCTAATGCCGCTATTACAAGTCTTGTCAGTATAGCTGTACCTCACACCTTTTAGGCCGTCATGCAACGTCAGTACCGCACTTTTAAAAAAGTCCTTTTTCAATGGGACTTCCATAGCGCTGTTATTACGAGTTTTGTGGTGAGGCCAAAAAGTGAGCGGAACAGCCTAATATGACAAGATCCATACTGCCATCTAAAGTCAGTAGGTATGAGTTTTACGTTACAAATCTGTAGCTAAAAACTCATAACTAAAGTGTCACAAAGTACACTAACACCCATAAACTACCTATTAACCCCCAAAACTATGCCCTCCCGCATCGCAAACACTAAAATAAAATTATTAACCCCTAATCTGCCGCTCCGGACATAGCCGCCAATTTTAAAATGTATATTAACCCCTATTCCGCCGCTCCCCGACATCGTCACCACTATAATAAACCTATTATCCCCTAAACCGCGGCCCTCCCGCATTGCAAACACTATTTAAATATTAACCCCTAATCTGCTGTCCGCCACACCACTAACCACTAAATCGCAATCCCCCCACAATGAAATATACTAAATTAAACTATTAACCCCTAAACCTCTGGCCTCCCACATCACTACATAAATATATTAACCCCTAAACCTAACCCTAACGTAACCCTAACCCTAACGTAACCCTAGCACCCCCTAACTTAAATATAATTAAAATAAATCTAAATAAAACTTACAATTATTACCTAAATAATTCCTAATTAAAACTAAATATAAACTTACCTGTAAAAAAAAAACCTAAGCTAGCTACAAAATAACTAATAGTTACATTGTAGCTATCTTAGGTTTTATTTTTATTTCAAAAAGTACAGATTTTTCAAAGACTTTCCTGCGCTGCCTGGTGTTGACTAGCCCTAACTCTTGAAATATCAACCCCTGATTGATATTGGATTAGTTTGTGTAGAAGAGAGTTTAAGAGTTTTAGGGCGCAAATAAATGCTGCAACTAAAAAAATTGGTTGGAATATGTTACTATATGTTTGAAATTTATTAAATTTGTATTCGGTCAGTTCATTACAATGATAGACATATAGTTGGTAAATATAATCCTTTATTTTAATACAAGTTTATCTATAAAAAGTTGATCTATAAAAAGTACAAATGTTCTTCTAAAAAAAGTTCATCAGAATTTTGTAAAAATCTGTTAAAATATATATTTTAAAAAATAAAGATACATAAAGATCAAGTGATTGTGAGAAGTATATAAGAAGGGTTTCTTATTGTGTATATCTTGTCTATGTATGTAGGGATCTTACTCAGAGAAGTACATAAGTTTTCAAAAAATATTTACCTATAGATGTAGTCAATAGTGATCTGTTTA
The DNA here is from genome assembly GCF_027579735.1 of Bombina bombina. Lineage (NCBI taxonomy): Eukaryota > Metazoa > Chordata > Amphibia > Anura > Bombinatoridae > Bombina > Bombina bombina. The sequence continues at coordinate 716,372,667 of NC_069499.1, read as the reverse complement.
GTTATATATGCATAACACCTAGTTCATCAAAACCTAGTGTAGTGTAGACAAACTTTCAATTCACAATAGTTGTACGTCAGTAGGAATAGTTTGTTAATAATTGTTAATATGTACTGATTCTGCTCCTCTAGGTATACATACATGTAGTCGATGTAAAAAGCATGTGTGAAAAACGATCAGTTTAAAAGCAAGTTTCTTTTGGTTGTAATTGTTAAATTCTTATGTAAACATAATTATTATGCAGCAGAATGCAGTCGGCCGACTGAAAAGGATAGCTTGTTCAAACTGAAAAACTGTTTGTAGTCTTTATCACAGTATGATGAATTTTCTATTTGTTAACAATAGTCTGATGTACGTTGCCCGTGTAGTCTATTATTACGTTGCCAGAGCTCTACGGATTAGGAGCAAATAGTAAACAGTAAGGAACGATGGTTTTACTTACTTGAATGCTCCTAACCGATTCTGGAGCCTGGATGTAGATGAATGAAAATGTTACTTTGTATATCCTTCCGCTCAGTAGATGTTGCTGAGGGTAGCTTCTTTTTTCTTTTCTCAATGTCCTCAGATGTTTTAAATCCGTCTTTGCTTACAGCTTTGGTGTGACGGCTCAATTGTAGTCCTCCAGTCCGCTCACAAATAGCGGCTGCTTTGTTGCAGAACTGTAAGTGCTGGTTTTTTAAAATCGCGGTCTCTTACTTAAGAAAGTTCAGAGTAGTTTTATAACAGCGATAGTATTGTAGGTATCCTTGGGCACACAATAGAAAGTGTTTTTAAATGGCAGTAGTGTGCTACGCGTTTCGGCCGGTAACTTTGGCCTTTTTCAAGCTTTTTTAGCTTGAAAAAGGCCAAAGTTACCGGCCAAAACGCGTATTTGTATTTATTTTAACTAGGTAGACTAGTTAGTAAATAGTTATTAACTATTTACTAGCTACCTAATTAAAATAAATACAAAGTTACCTGTAAAATAAAACCTAACCTGCCTTACACTAAAACCTAACATTACAATAAAATAAATTAAAATACAATTATCTAAATTACACAAAATAAAAAACTAAATTATCAAAAATAAAAACGAATTACTACTAATCTAATAGCCCTATCAAAATAAAAAAGCCCCCCCAAAATAAAAAACCCTATCCTACACTAAACTGCCAATGGCCCTTAAAAGGGCCTTTTGCAAAGCATTGCCCCCAAAAAATCAGCTATTTTACCTGTAAAAAAAAATACAAACAACCCCCCAACAGTAAAACCCACCACCCACAGAACCAAACCCCCCCCAAATAATCTAAATAAACCTAAGATAACCATTGCCCTGAAAAGGGCATTTGGATGGACATTGCCCTTAAAAGGGCATTAAGCTCTTTTACATTGCCCAAACCCTAAGCTAAAAATAAAATCCACCCAATTAACCCTTAAAAAAACCCAACACTAACCCCCGGCGATTCACTTACAGTTTTCGAAGACCGGACATCCATCCTCATCTAGGCGGCAGAAGTCCTCATTGAAGCCGGCAGAAGTCTTCATCCAAGCAGGCAGGAGTCCTCCTCGAAGCCGGCAGAAGCCTCCTTGGAGCGGGTCCATCTTCAAGACATCTGGCGCGGAAGATCCTCTTCTTCCGATCGCCGCTGGTAAATGAAGTTTCCCTTTAAGTGACGTCATCAAAGATGGCGTCCCTTACATTCCGATTGGCTGATAGAATTCTATCAGCCAATAGGAATTAAAGGGGAAAAAATCCTATTGGCTGATCCAATCAGCCAATAGGATTGAGCTCACATTCTATTGGCTATTCCAATCAACCAATAGAATGCAAGCTCAATCCTATTGGCTGATTGCAACAGCCAATATGATTTTTTTTCCCCCTTTAATTCCTATTGGCTGATAGAATTCTATCAGCCAATTGGAATGTAAGGGACGCCATCTTTGATGACGTCACTTAAAGGGAAACTTCATTTACCAGCGGCGATCGGAAGAAGAGGATCTTCCGCGCCGGATGTCTTGAAGATGGACCCGCTCCACGCCGGATGGATGAAGATAGAAGATTCTGTCTGGATGAAGTCTTCTGCCGCTTGGATGAAGACTTCTGCCGGCTTCAATAAGGACTTCTGCCTGCTTGGATGAAGACTTCTGCCACCTGGATGAGGATGGATGTCCGGTCTTCAAAAAACTGTAAGTGGATCTTCGGAGGTTAGTTTTTTTTTTTTTTTTTTAAGGGTTTATTGGGTGGGTTCTATTTTTAGCTTAGGGTTTGGGCAATGTAAAAGAGCTAAATGCCCTTTTAAGGGCAATGCCCATCCAAATGCCCTTTTCTAGGGCAATGGTTAGCTTAGGTTTATTTAGATAGTTTTTTTATTTGGTGGGTTTGGTTGTGTGGGTGGTGGGTTTTACTGTTGGGGGGGGTTACAGGTAAAAGAGCTGATTTCTTTGAGGCAATGCCCTGCAAAAGGCCCTTTTAATGGCCATTGGCAGTTTAGTGTAGGCCAGGGTGTTTTTTTTTATTTTGGGGGGCTTTTTATTTTGATAGGTCTATTAGATTAGGAGTAATTCGTTTTTATTTCTGATAATTTCATTTTTTATTATGTGTAATTTAGTGTTTATTTTTCTTTGTAATTTAGATAATTGTATTTGATTAATTTAATTTATTTTATTGTAATGTTAGTTTTTAGTGTAAGGCAGGTTAGGTTTTATTTCACAGGTAATTTTGTATTTATTTTAACTAGGTAGCTAATAAATAGTTAATAACAATTTACTAACTAGTCTACCCAGTTAAAATAAATACAAACTTAACTGTGAAATAAAAACACCTAAGATAGCTACAATGTAACTATTAGTTATATTGGAGCTATCTTAGGTTTTATTTCACAGGTAAGTAAAAAAAAGTATTTAGTTTTAAATATGAATTATTTAGGTAATAATTGTAAGTTTTATTTAGATTTATTTTAATTATATTTAAGTTAGGGAGTGTTAGGGGTTAATATATTTATGATGGACCCGCTCCGCGCCTGATGGATGAAGATAGAAGATGCCGTCTGGAGGACCACTTTGTCCGGCTTGGATGAAGACTTCTCCCGGCTTCGTTGAGGACTTCGGCCTGGCTTGGATGAAGACTTCTCCCAGTAAATCGATCTTCAGGGGGTTAGTGTTAGGTTTTTTTAAGGGTGTATTGGGTGGGTTTTATTTTTAGGTTAGGGACTTTAGGCCTGCAAAAGAGCTAACTGCCCTTTTAAGGGCAATGCCCATCCAAATGCCCTTTTCAGGGCAATGGGGAGCTTAGTTTTTTTTAGATAGTATTTTATTTGGGGGGTTGGTTGTGTGGGTGGTGGGTTTTATTGTTGCGGGGTTGTTTGTATTTTGTTTTTACAGGTAAAAGAGCTGATTACTTTGGGGCAATGCCCCGCAAAAGGCCCTTTTAAGAGCTATTGGTAGTTTAGTTTAGGCTAGGGTTTGTTTTATTTTGGGGGGGGGCTTTTTTATTTTAATAGGGCTATTAGATTAGGTGTAATTAGTTTAAATATCTGTAATTTGTTTATTATTTTCTGTAATTTAGTGTGTGGGGGGGGTTGTACTTTAGCTAATTTAATTTAATTTAATTTAATTTAGGGAATTGTATTTAATCTAGTTAATTTATTTAATTATAGTGTAGTGTTACAGTGGGACAAAAAAGTATTTAGTCAGCCACCAATTGTGCAAGTTCTCCCACTTAAGAAGATGAGAGAGGCCTGTAATTTTTATCATAGGTATACCTCAACTATGAGAGACAAAATGTGGAAACAAATCCAGACAATCACATTGTCTGATTTGGAAATAATGTGTTTGCAAATTATGGTGGAAAATAAGTATTTGGTCAATATCAAAAGTTAATCTCAATATTTTGTTATATATCCTTTGTTGGCAATGACAAAGGTCAAACGTTTTCTGTAAGTCTTCACAAGGTTGTCACACACTGTTGCTGGTATCTTGGCCCATTCCTGCATGCAGATCTCCTCTAGAGCAGTGATGTTTTGGGGCTGTCGCTGGGCAACACAGACTTTCAACTCGCTCCAAAGGTTTTCTATGGGGGTTGAGATCTGGAGACTGGCTAGGCCACTCCAGGACCTTGAAATGCTTCTTACGAAGCCACTCCTTCATTGCCCAGGCGGTGTGTTTGGGATCATTTTCATGCTGAAAGACCCAGCCATGTTTCATCTTCAATGCTCTTGCTGATGGAAGGAGGTTATCACTCAAAATCTCATGATACATGGCCCAATTCATTCTTTCATGTACACGGATCAGTCGTCCTGTTCCCTTTGCAGAGAAACAGCCCCAAAGTATGATGTTGCCACCCCCATGCTTCACAGTAGGTATAGTGTTCTTTGGTTGCAACTCAGCATTCTCTCTCCTCCAAACACGACGAGTTGTGTTTCTACCAAACAGTTCTACTTTGGTTTCATCTGACCATATGACATTCTCCCAATCTGCTTCTGGATAATCCAAATGCTCTCTAGCATACTTCAGACGGGCCTGGACATGTACTGGCTTAAGCAGGGGGACACGTCTGGCACTGCATGATCTGGGTCCCTGGTGGCGTAGTGTGTTGCTGATGGTAGCCTTTGTTACGTTGGTCCCAGCTCTCTGCAGGTCATTCACTAGGTCCCCCCATGTGGTTCTGGGATGTTTGCTCACCGTTCTTGTGATCATTTTGACCCCACGGGGTGAGATCTTGCATGGAGCCCCAGATCGAGGGAGATTATCAGTGGTCTTGTATGTCTTCCATTTTCTAATTATTGCTCCCACAGTTGATTTCTTCACACCAAGCTGCTTGCCTATTGCAGATTCAGTCTTCCCAGCCTGGTGCAGGTCTACAATTTTGTTTCTGGTGTCCTTCAACAGCTCTTTGGTCTTCACCATAGTGGAGTTTGGAGTGTGACTGTTTGAGGTTGTGGACAGGTGTCTTTTATACTGATAACAAGTTCAAACAGGTGCCATTAATACAGGTAATGAGTGGAGGACAGAGGAGCCTCTTAAAGAAGAAGATACAGGTCTGTGAGAGCCATAAATCTTGCTTGTTTGTAGGTGACCAAATACTTATTTTCCACCATAATTCTTTCTAAATCAGACAATGTGATTGTCTGGATTTGTTTCCACATTTTGTCTCTCATAGTTGAGGTATACCTATGATGAAAATTACAGGCCTCTCTCATCTTCTTAAGTGGGAGAACTTGCAGATTTGGTGGCTGACTAAATACTTTCTTGCCCCACTGTAGGTGTTATTGTAACTTAGGTTAGATTTTATTTTATAGGTACTTTTGTATTTATTTTAGCTAGGTAGTTATTAAATAGTTAATAACTGTTTAATAACTATTCTACCTAGTTAAAATAAATACAAACTTGCCTGTAAAATAAAAAATAAACCTTAAGATAGCTACAATGTAACTATTAGTTATATTGTAGCTAGCTTAGGGTTTATTTTACAGGTAAGTATTTAGTTTTAAATATGAGTAATTTATTTAATGATAGGAATATTTATTTATATTTATTGTAATTATATTTAAGTTAGGGGGTGTTAGGGTTAGATTTAGGTATTAATAACTTTAATATAGTGGTGGCAACATTGGGGGTGGCAGATTAGGGGTTAATAAATGTATGTAGGTTGCAGCGACATTGGGGGCGGCAGATTAGGGGTTAATAAATATAATGTAGGTGTCGGCAATGTTGGGGGCAGCAGATTAGGGGTTCATAAGTATAATGTAGGTGGCGGGGGTGTCCGAAACGGCAGATTAGGGGTTAATAACATAATGCAGGTGTCTGTGATTTTTGGGGCGGCAGATTAGGGGTTAATAAGTGTAAGATTAGGGGTGTTTAGACTCGGGGTTCATGTTAGGGTGTTAGGTGTAGACATAAATTTATTTCCCCATAGGAATCAATGGGGCTGCTTTTTTGCAGGTGTTAGACTTTTTTCAGCCGGCTCTCCCAATTGATTCCTATGGGGAAATCGTGCACGAGCACGTACGACCAGCTCACCACTGACTTAAGCAGCACTGGTATTGGAGTGCGGTAATGAGCAAAATTTTGCTCAGCGCTCACTTCATGTCTTTTAATGACGGGTGTCTGAAAACTCTTAATACCAGCGCTGCAGGTAAGTGAGCGGTGAGGGAAAACTGCTCGTTAGCACCTCACAGCCTCTAACGCAAAACTCGTAATCTAGGCCTATGACAGTAATCTTGCCGGGCCAGATAAATGGTGGTATCATTGACTGTGATATAGGTAGTTAAAAGATAGCCATGTTTAGGAGGGAATATAATTACATTTCTTTTTAACATGTTTTCAAGACTTTGAGAGTCATTGAATGTGATGGTTAGGCAAATGCAATATATACTTGTCTGAACTGCAGATATTAGGACAGGGGAGAAAGTAGTAATTGTCATTAGCATAAAGAAGATATTGCTATCCAAATGACGCATTGAGCTTCACTAAGTATAAAGATTGCTACAAACATTGTTGCAACCCCTCATGAAGACATATGCAGACTCCTCAGCCTTCCTTTATATACTCACATGGAAAGGTAAAAAATGAAGGTCTGATCTTGACTTCCATGCCTCTATAAGATAGCATCTGAGGAAGATGCCATGGTTACATATAAGTAAGTTTTCAAGTCTAAGATTCTTTATCTTTCTTGCTCATGAAAGTAGAAATAATATCAAAATCTCATAATCAATAGCTTGTAAGAACTGTTGACAGCTCATGGTTTCTATAAGATGTGCTAACTCTGCTACTAATAATTCACACAGTGCCATCTGAATCCTGGTGCATTGTCAGAATTAAGAAAAGCACAACTGGGCTAAAAGAAGCTGCTTCCAGGTGGTAATTTACCGAAGAACAAGCTGCTGAGCTGTTGTACATTCTTGGTTGAGCGCTTCTCTTTCTGTATGTATTGGTATGCCTATATTAGTTACCTTTTTTTAAGATCAACAATGAGCTTTTGTTAAACTCTAACACTGAACACTATTCAGGTGAAAAAAGAAATAGATAGTGACTAATGGAAGAAAGTTTCCAAATGTATGCAATAATGAATTCCCTTAATGCAAAAAAAAAAAAGCAAAATTAAAAGGGACATGAAACCCAAAATATTTATTTCATGATTCAGATAGAGAATACAATTTGAAACAACTTTCCAATTTACTTCTATTATTTAATTTGCTTCCTTCTCTTGTTATCATTTGCTGAAAGGTTTTAGGCAAGTTCATGAGCAGCAGAGAAACTAGGTTCTAGCTGTTGATTGGTGGCTGCATATGTATATATATTGAATGTGATTGGCTCACCCATGTGTTAAGTTAGAAACTAGTAGGGTATTGCTGCTCCTTCAACAAATGATACCAAGAGAATGAAACAGATTAGATAATAGAAGTAAATTAGAAAGTTTTTTAAAATTGTATTTTCTATCTGAATCACGAAAGAAAAATGTTGGGTACCTTTAAAGGACTGCTAAATACAGTAGACTTGCATAATTAACAAGTGCATAACAAAATGACATTACAATAACACTTACTCGGAATTTCACAAAAGCAGTAGTTTTTTTCTGGCAAATTATTTTTTTTCTCCAATTTGCAAGCCCCCTTTATCATGTGACAGACATCAGCCAATCACACACTAGTAAACGTATACCCTGTGCGCTTGTGCACATGCTTAGTAGGAGCTGGTGGCTCAAAAAGTGTGTATATTAAAAAAAACGCAAAATGTGATATGGAAGTAAATTGGAAAGATTATTAAAATTGTGTGCTCTTTCTGAATAATGAATGTTTCATGTTGACTTGAGTGTCCCTTTAACATATTCATAATCACTGTTAATTTTAAATGACAAATAATGATGTATATTTCAGTGTTTCCCCTTTTCAACTTATTTTGTTGGAGTTTCTTGACTGTACTAATGTATTAATGCTGAGTTTGCTAATTAATAAGATCCTCCCTTCCACACCCTAATTTGTGTCAGGAAAAACCATCAGCTGCACACACAGCATTGTAAACAGGTTTTTCGCCCCAGGACACAAACACTGATTTATTATTTTTATTTTTAAATTTAAATTTTTATTGAGGAAGAAAAAATGAAAACATTACATAAACAGGATAAAACAAATGGTAACAATACAGAAGGTCACTGTAATATATAACATTGTAAGATGTTCAAATTGTAGTAGTGCACATATAGCAAGGTAACATTAGATCAACCTCAGTTTTTCTTAACTGTAGCAAGTAAGTTTCACCGTCCATAGAACTGAAACAGTACAGAATATAATATGAAATATAGGATGTAATGTATAGTATATAATATAAACTCCCCTAGTAATAAATAGAATCCGTAGTAGAGCCTTCAAGCTAATATATCTAGACACTGTCCTAATCTCAATGGTCTGAAAGGAGGCCCCTGAGAAATGCTTTAGGAATGAAGACTTAGTTGGTAAGTACTGTTGATCAGACCTGCTGATCTGAGTAAAGTTAATGGATTCCGTACTATGGTATTATGTACAAAATAGAGAAACCGCATATTTAGTCCTCCTAAATCAAGGAGGCTTATTACTTGGGGGGGGGGGAAGGCTTTATATTAGTTGTGGTGAATTGCAGGGATAAAAAGATTGGACTATTATACAGCTAGAGCAGAGGAAGATTACTTGAAATCGGACTTGTCAGTATGCCATACGCATGGAGAGGAAGAGATATGAAGTCAGCTGTACAACGCTGAAGAATAACTCCTGTAAGGCCCACTAATACAAGGGATACCAGTGGGCTTGTTGTACTATATATGTTTACATATTAATGATCAAGAGGTGGAAATCAAAATGTGTATAATCTCAAGATGCAATAGAGGGCTAGAGTCTCCTCTAAAAAAAAGGTAGTGTTACCTCAATATGAAAAGATTATTATAGTCAATACTACAACAGCAAACTTTTATTTTCTATTTTATAAACTACATTGGACTTGATGTCTGTGTACGGGCCCTATACCCCGCAAAAAAGTACCTGCTCCAAACAATAAAAGAGTATTATTACAAGAGGCAACAATTACAACACTTAGCCGAATAGCAATCATCTAATCAAGCCATAACACCCAATGCTACATTTATAACATAAGGTTAATATCTGAGAGAACTGCGTATGCATAAATGAATAAAGTATAAGAGACCATAAATATGAAGATATTATACAGGGCCAATGAATGGCTAAATCTCCAATTAGTAGATATATTAGTAACAAAGCAGGCTTGTAGTATGGACAAATACAAAGTCTGATCATAAACAACCCACCCAGTCTGATTTATTTTTTTAATAAGGTTACATATGTATGTATGGGTATGCTTGGCTAAAAAAAAAACTTTAATGTCTCTTTAAAGGGCCAGTAAACCAACAAAATAATGTTATATAATTCTGCACATAGTGCAGAATTATTTAGCATTAGCTTAGCCTTAGCGCAAACTTTATAACTAAAAGGATTTCAGAGATATATTTTTTTTTAAATTGCATTTTAATGACCGCCGCTCCTGGCTCTACTTAGCGGGTCTTAACATAAGCACATCACTCTGGTCTGGTAGCGAGCTACATTCAGTTTAATGGCGCGATCGGGCAGGCTGTGACTAGACAGCGTGCGTGCGATGAGATTATGTTAATTAAGACCTGCTCAGTAGAGCCAGGTGCGGCGGTCATTAACCCCTTAATGACCGGACCATTAATGACCGGACTATTTTTACATTTCTGCAGTGTCTGTGTTTAGCTGTAATTTTCCTCTTACTCATTTACTGTACCCACACATATTCTATACCGTTTTTCTCGCCATTAAATGGACTTTCTAAAGATACCATTATTTTCATCATATTTTATAACTTACTATTAAAAAAATATAAAATATGAGGAAAGAATTGAAAAAAACACACTTTTTCTAAATTTGACCCCCAAAATCTGTTACACATCTACAACCATCAAAAAACACCCATTCTAAATAGTTTCTAAATTTTGTCCCCAGTTTAGAAATACCCAATGTTTACATGTTCTTTGCTTTTTATAGGGCAAAAAATACAAGTAGCACTTTGCTATTTCCAAACCATTTTTTTTCCAAAATTAGCGCTAGTTACATTGGAACACTGATATCTTTCAGGAATCCCTGAATATCCCTTGACATGTATATATTTTTTTTAGAAGACATCCCAAAGCATTGATCTAAGCCCATTTTGGTATATTTCATGCCACCATTTCACCGCCAAATGCGATCAAATAAAAAAAATTGTTGACTTTTTCACAAATTTTTTCACAAACTTTAGGTTTCTCACTGAAATTATTTACAAACAACTTATGCAATTATGGCATAAATGGTTGTAAATACTTCTCTGGGATCCCTTTTGTTCAGAAATAGCAGACATATATGGCTTTGGCATTGCTTTTTGGTAATTAGAAGGCCGCTAAATGCCGCTGCACACCACACGTGTATTATGCCCAGCAGTAAAGGGGTTAATTAGGGAGCTTGTAGTGAGCTCTTAGGTTTAATTTTAGCTTTAGTGTAGTGTAGTAGACAACCAAAATTATTGATCTAGGCCCATTTTGGTATATTTCATACCACCATTTCACCGCCAAATACGATCAAATAAAAAAAAAAAAACTTACATTTTTCACAATTTTAGGTTTCTCAATGAAATTATTTACAAACAGCTTGTGCAATTATGGCACAAATGGTTGTAAATGCTTCTCTGGGATCCCCTTTGTTCAGAAATAGCAGACATATATGGCTTTGGCGTTGCTGTTTGGTAATAATAAGGCCGTTAAATGCTGCTGCGCACCACACTTGTAATATGCCCAGCAGTTAAGGGGTTAATTAGGTAGCTTGTAGGGTTAATTTTTAGCTTCAGTGTAGAGATCAGCCTCCCACCTGACACATCCCACCCCCTGATCCCCCCTGACCCCCCTCAAACAGCTCTCTTCCCTCCCCCACCTCACAATTGTCACCGCCATCTTAAGTACTGGCAGAAAGTCTGCCAGTACTGAAATAAAAATATATTGTTTTTTTTTTTCATACAGTCTGCAGTGATGGATCCCCTCTTACCCCACAACCTCCCTGACCCCCCCCCCCATACATCTCTCTAACCCTCCCCCTCTACCAATTTGCCGCCATCTTGGGTACTGGCAGTTGTCTGCCAGTACCCAATTTGCCCCCCAAAATAGTTTTTTTTAACTTTTTTATATAAAATATTTGTTTTCTGTAGTGTAGCTGGCCCCCCTAAATGATCTACATCCCTCCCCCTCCCAGATCCCATACTAAAGAATGGAGATACCCCTGTATCTACATACGTCTTTTTTTTTCTTCACTGTTGCCTGCATATTTTGCGTGCGTGCGGAATTATATAACATTATTTCTTAGGTTTACTGGCCCTTTAATAATAGTCACAAAACACATTTGCGCTGTTACACCACTTTCTCCTGCAATGCAGAGCCCTCAACATTATAAAAATAAAATTAAAAAATTGCCACCATTGATGACAGGAGAAGACCAGGCCTCAGATGCACAAAGCTAAATATCAAGGGTAAAATGCCCCTTCCCTTCCCTTACATGTTTTCTTTAGAGGTTTAGAGGGCTACAGTTAAGAATGAGGGGCATCGCAGCCTCCTAGTATAATTATTAAAGCACAACATACATTTAGAAAGTGGAAATGTTTTTTCAAAAGTTAACCTATTGTCTGAAATACTATACAATATATAATACATAGCATCTTGATAAAAATATTTAAAAGGTACATGAAACCCAGATTTTTTTCTTTAATGATTTAGAAAGAGTATGTAATTTTAAACAGCTTTCTAATTTACTTCTGTTATCTAATTTGCTTCATTCTCTTGACATCCTTTGCTGAAAAGCATATCTATATAGACTCAGTAGCTGCTGATTGGTGGCTGCACATAGATGCTTTGTGTGATTGGCTCACCCATAATGTTGATATTTCTTTAACAAAGTATACCTAAAGAATGAAGCAAATTAAGTAATAGAAGTAAATGAGAATGTTGTTTAAAATTGTATTGACATTTAATTTTGGGGTTAAATGTCCTTTTAACATTGTAAGTAATGCATTGTTTGCTACCTGAATAATGTGTTGTGATTATTATTTTTCTTCCTAATAAATCTGGAACATGGTGTACTCACAGAAAGCATTGTCATTATTGTTGTAAAAAAGGGGTCCAAAATGAAATCATCCACGTCTTTTTCAATGCACAGAATGCACAGTACTGGCACAACACAGCAGTCAGTAAACTGGGTTCTGCATAGTGTAAATTAAAAAAGCTTTATTAAAGTAAAAGTGTATATTAATGCTAAAAGGTTACATAATTTGTTTTACCATAACTATTTGTCCTATTTGTTCTCAAATCACTACAACTAGGAACGCATTTTTATACCTTTCCTTTATTAACACATTTGTTATATAATATAGTATATCACATATCGGTAATGCGGAAGGATCAGTGACTTTGCACCCTTTTAGACTTTATTTACATACACAGATCACTGATTTTATCCCATTTTAGATGTCCTTACACACAGAGAAATGCTTTAACCTCTTCAAGCCCAGATTAGTGACTTAACCCCTTTGTTCCAGCAGAAAAATTATAAGTAATTGTATGCAAATCAGAAGCCAGTAAATTAAGTTAAAGGGATGCCAATCACAAATTGTAAACTGCATGATTACGAACCTTCATATATAAGAATAATCTTGCAATGAAAACTGCAGCTTTATTTTGTCAAATGACTATATTGTTTTAGGTTTATTCTTTTCTCTGATTTCCCTGTCCCCCAGAACAAAAGAACCCCTGATAACCAATCACAAACTAATAATCAGATATAGCACAAACTCTCGGCTAGATTAACAGTTGTGCGTTAAGGTAAAAAAAGCAGCGTTAAGAGGTCCTAACGCTGCTTTTTTACGCCCGCTACTATTACGAGTCTTGAAGGTTTAGGGTCACCGCATACTTCTTTGGCCTTACCGCAAAACGACTTACGTAAACTTCGTAAAGTCTTTTTTCTATGGGACTTCCATAGCGCCGGTATTACGAGTCTGTCCTGGGAGGCCAAAAAGTGAGCGGCACACCCTACCATGTCAAGAGTCCTAACGCATTTAAAAGTCAGTAGTTAAGAGTTTTATGGTACAACGCCGTAACATAAAACTCATAACTAAAGTGCTAAAAAGTACACTAACCCCCATAAACTACCTATTAACCCCTAAACACTAAAATTAAATTTTTAACCCCTAATCTGCCGCTACGGACACAGCCACCTCCTACATTATATTTATGAACCCCTAATCTGCTGCCCCCAACATCGCCGACACCTACATTATATTTATTGACCTATAATCTGCCGCCCCCAACGTCGCTGACACTATAATAAACATATTAACCCCTAAACCGCCACACTCCCGCCTCACAAACATTAGTTAAATATTATTAACCCCTAATCTGCCGTCCCTAACGTCGCCGCCACTATACTAAATGAATTAACCCCTAAACCTAAGTCTAACCCTAACACCCCCTAACTTAAATATAATTTAAATAAATCTAAATAAAATTACTATCATTAACTATTTAATAAACTGCCTAGCTAAAATAAAACCTAGCCTAAATTACAATAACACCTAACACTACACTATAATTAAATAAAATTTACTAAATTAAATACAATTAAATAAATTAAATACAATTAAATAAATTAAATTAGCTAAAGTACAAAAAAAATAGCACTAAATTACAGAAAATAATAAACAAATTACAGTTCAATCCTGTTGGCTGATCCAATCAGCCAATAGGATTGAGCTTGCATTCTATTGGCTGATTGGAACAGCTTAGGGTTTATTTTACAGGTAAGTATTTAGTTTTAAATAGGAATAATGTAGTTAGTGATAGGAATTTTATTTAGACTTATTTAAATTATATTTAAGTTAGGGGGTTTTAGGGTAAGGGTTAGACTTAGGTTTAGGGGTTAATACATTTAGTATAGTGGCGGCAACGTTGGGGGTGGCAGATTAGGGGTTAATAAATGTAGGTAGGTGGCGGCAATGTTAGGGACGGCAGATTAGGGGTTAATAATATTTAACTAATGTTTGCAAGGTGGGAGTATGGCGGTTTAGGGGTTAATATGTTTATTATAGTGGTGGCAACATTGGGGGCGGCAGATTAGGGGTTAATAAGTGTAGGTAGGTGGCGGCGACATTGGGGGTAGCAGATTAGGGGTTAATAAATATAATGTAGGTGGCGGCGATGTTGGGGGCAGCAGGTTAGGGATTCATAAGTATAATGTAGGTGGCGGCGGTGACCGGAGTGGCAGATTAGAGGTTAATAAATATAATGCAGGTGTCGGCGATGTCGGGGGCGGAAGATTAGGGGTTAATAAGTGTAAGATTAGGTGTGTTTAGACTCAGGGTTCATGTTAGGGTGTTAGGTGTAGACATACATTTTATTTCCCCATAGGAATCAATGGGGCTGTGTTACTGAGTTTTACGCTGCTTTTTTGCAGGTGCTAGACTTTTTCTCAGCCGGCTCTCCCCATTAATTCCTATGGGGAAATCGTGCACAAGCACGTACGACCAGCTCACAGCTGACTTAAGCAGCGCTGGTATTGGAGTGCGGTAACAAGCAAAATTTTGCTCTAACGCTCACTTCTTGTCTTTTAATGACGGGTTTGTAAAAACTCGTAATACCAGCGCTGCAGGTAAGTGAGCGGTGAGAGAAAACTGCTTGTTAGCACCGCATAGCCTCTAACGCAAAACTCGTAATCTAGCCGTCTGTTTGCACATGTGCAGACTGGGGTAGCCTGCACTCTTGTTTAGCACTGATTCAACTTAGTTACTATTGTAAAGAATGATTTGCCTATCATGATTATTGATGCAAAACTGATAATCCACCTTTTAAAAGCATGTGACACCATATAAGCTTAGGGTTGGAGAGAAAGGTAAACAAAAGCTTGCATTAATTGCTTTAAAGTATTAACCCAAGCCTTATGGGAGAAAGTGAAACAAACACATTTTTTAGATGTATTTTGTAACAAAATGTTTCACTTACAATAATGAAACATTTTATGCATTGTTGAAATGTCAAGTTTAATGGTCCTTTAAAGGGACATAATACTCATATGCTAAATCACTTGAAACTGATGCAGTATAACTGTAAAAAGCTGACAGGAAAATATCACCTGAGCATCTCTATTTAAAAAAGGAAGATATTTTACCTCACAATCTCCTCAGCTCAGCAGAGTAAGTTCTGTGTAAAAAGTTATACTTCACCTGCTCCCAGCTGCAGGTAAAAAAATAAATAATGAAGAAATGAACAGCAGCCAATCAGCATCAGCAGTGCTGAGGTCATGAACTCATTTACTGTGATCTCATGATATTTGACTTAACTCTCATGAGATTTCATTGTTACACTAAATAGGGAAAAAACATGAGAGTGCACGAGGCTCATCCTTTCAGCTGTCCCGGGACAGACATACTAATATGCTGCTTAGAAATCCTTTACAATGGGAGGTGGCTACTGAGGAACTTTTGAGGTAAAATATATTTCTTTTTTACATAGAGATGTTCAGGAGATATTTTCTAGTCAGCTTTTTACAGCTATGCTGCATTACTTTCAAGTGTTTAAACATTTGGGTATTATGGCCCTTTAAGCAATAACTTTCTTGTGATTTTTTTAGCCAGTGGTGGTGTTTAATCAACACTGCAATCTTTGTTACATACTATGTACAGTGCCTCTATAAGTCTTGGTTCATCTTTTATTGATATTTAAACAATAAAAGAACATATTTTAGGCGATTATGTGTTTTCACACCATACTGACTTAAAGGTAAAGTTAGAGCGTTCTTATTGCAGTATTCTATTTATATGCATATGAAATACAGAGTCGCTAAGTTATTTTTTATAATTATTAGGTATATATATAATATTGTGCTTTTCTTTTTACCTACCGTTCCATTTGAAACTCCTCCCATTAGTAATTTCCTATTTTTTGATATTGTGACGTATAGAGCGGTCCCACCTGCTCTATACGTGTATACAAGGCTTGTGCATTGCGAATATCCAAACTGCGCATGTGCATCAAGTCGCTGACTCTCAACAATGCACATGCGGTACTCCCGTCCAGTGTTATGTAACACTGCCTGAAACAGAACATTTTTAATGAGCATGCGCGAAAAGGGGCCGTGCTCGCCTTGCCAGTGTGAGCCGAAACTACAAACGCATTCGCATAGCGTCCAAGACCATGCTGGCATCAAATGACGGCCGCCTAATGGCCAGAAAGTCAATTGGCTGGCTAAACAATGTGACCAGCATGTAGAAAAAAAAATAACGGGTTAATTTCGGATATAGCGAGCTGCAAAAGAAAAATGGAGATATCAAAGGATCAAAGTAAAATTATAAATTTTCATGAATGAAAGTGCCATTTATTTATATTTATAAACTATCAAACTTCACCTTCACTTTAATGCTAATTTCATGACCTCTTTTTTTGTTTGGTCAAGGGACAATGAAACAACTATGTTAATAAGTAAAATTATTTTTCTCCGTATAATCTGAAAACATTACAAATGAAGTAAATTCTGGAACATTTTATCCTCAGATTACAATTTGGGTGTGGCATTTAAGGTTGTCCTCTAATGAGATAAAAATCTGAAGGATCAACATGTGAGAGTCAATCCAGCAGCCTGCTACATTACTAAAACCCAGAGGCGGCTCTAGCGTTAGGCCAAATAGGCAAAGACCTAAGGCTTTACTCATGATGGGGCCCCACACAGGGGCCAAGAAATTATAGTATATAATATATAGAAATTATAGAAATTATAGTGCGTACTTCTGAACTCACTGAATTCTTTAGGAAAAAGGAGAGAACCTGTAAGACCCAGGGAGAAGAGAGCTGCCCCATGTAGAAGCAATACAGGTATAACAGAATACCGCACTTTGGCACTAAAAGGACAGCCTTTTACACTTAAAATAAATTCTCAATTTGAACAAATTTTGCATGAATGCAATTTGTGAGGTAAGCCAGTGTGATGTGCAGGTGTAAAATTAGAAAATATAGTGAACTTCAGACAAACCCATGTAACACCCGTTTGGTCACTGTCCCCGATTAGGCTTAAAGGGACAGTCTACACCAGAATTTTTATTGTTTTAAAAGATAGACAATCCCTTTATTACCCATTCCCCAGTTTTGCATAACCAACACAGTTATAATAATATACTTTTAACCTCTGTGATTATCTTGTACCTAAGCCTCTGCAAACTGCCCCTTTTTTCAGTTCTTTTGACAGACTTGCAGTCTAGCCAATCAGTGCCAGCTCCCAGATTACTTCACGTGCACGAGCACAGTGTTATCTATATGAAATATGTGAACTAACACCCTCTAGTGGTGAAAAACTGTTAAAATGCAATCTGAAAGAGGTGGGCTTCAAGGTATAAGAAATTAGCATATGAACCTCCTAGGTTAAGCTTTCAACTAAGAATACCAAGAGAACAAAGCAAAATTGGTGATAAAAGTAAATTGGAAAATTGTTTAAAATTACATGCTCTATCTGAATCATGAAAGTTTATTTTGGCCTAGACTGTCCCTTTAATTTAAATAGAAAAATACAAAGTGCAATGCAATTTGTAAAAGATGCGTAGAAATATCCTAACTGGTTAATGTTACGGAGAAACTTTCAAAGCATATGCAGAATTTGTAAAATTGCACTGCTGTTTACAGCATTTAAATGCAATAACAACAAAATAGAAAGTAGAAAGCTTAAATCTAATAAAATGTAAAGGCTAAAATCAATATTTTAAAGTAAATTCAATTACAAAGCAAAAAGTGTATTTGAAACAAAACTCACATGTCTATATTATACTGTACTTGCTTCTCCTTCACTTGCAGAAATGCTGGAACAGATATAGCAAAATTTGTTGTTTGTTTTTTCTATTATCTTGCAGTGCTGAGGGATCATTTTAGATAATCTTATCTGAGCAGTGAGCAGCAGAACATTGGGCCCCTATATGTGTCTTTGTGTCTCTACGGTTGCCACTAATGTTGTGTTCTTGCTACCTCTCTTGTTTTGTCCGTCCTTCTTGTCCTGTGTATTTCATTCTCTTTGTATGGTGGTTTTGTGTTTCCGTTTCATTTTCCTTAGAGACTCAGGTCTTGTTCTGTTTACTGATAGTAAACACTTTCATTCAATAAATGTGCAATTTTTTTGTAAAATAATGTGGTCATACAGAATGTCTTCCCTGTCTTCTAGAAAATACTCATGGCTTCTGTAATCTGTATCACTCAATTTGAAAAGTTTGAGACAGACCAGTTGCTACAAAGTTGGATTCTGGTTGGATCTCATAACAATCTTGGTTATGTGCTCATAGGCCTAACACAGTCATCAAATCATCAAAAACTTGTTGTAGCTGCAAAGCATTTCCAGAGGCATTTGCAGGTGATGCCGTATAGATATGGCACTCCCAGAGGCAGTAACTTATTACAGATGTGGCCTTCTGTACCCATTGGGTTCAATGAAAGCCATGTTAGATGATTAGAAATGTATGTGACTTGTTTGACTGGGTAATGTGTTTGATGACTGTTTTTATAGCCTACTAACAAACTGGTGACAGGGGTATAATTAAACCATTTAATATTAATCTTAGCAGAATTAGCTTTATTGCAATTAATAATGAATGAATATTCAAAAGCTAGCATTTATTTCTAATCATGTTACATAGTTTAAAACTGTTTGATAGCTCTTTAGTACATTTTAATGAAACTAGGAAGTTGCTATTTTGTTAAAATGTGTACCAAAGACTTGTGAAATTGATAGCCAAAAAGTAGCAACAACAACAACAAAAAAGCTGTGAAGGTAAAGGGTCTTGAAAAATATTTTTTAGGAATGTCATAAAATGCTGTGAAAAGTGTTTAATGGAAGATTGGAAATTGAAAATTGGCTTACAGTACTTCATGAGTCCATGCAAAAAGTTTTATTGAGAAGATTAGAATATGCTTTATTACTGGAAGTCTTAGAAATAAGAACACTAATGTTTGTGTTAACCTAAATGTATAAGAAACTCTGGCATGAGGTTTGTGTGTGTAGCATTTTCAAACCACCAGTAAAACCTATGACATTAAGGTGCATAAAAAAAAACAATATGGTGGTGACTGCTAGGGCAGTTCTTAAATGTAAACTTTAAGTGAGCAAACAGTTATCGTAAAGAGCTCCATGCATAGGACCAAGAGGTAAGTGACTGAGTGAGAGAGGACCATTGGTGTAGTTGCAGGTGTTCCCTTGGTGGCAACAACTATCCAATTTACTTCCATTAACAAAATGTGCACAGTCTTTTTATATTTAAACTTTTTGAGTCACCTACAGAGCATGTGCAAGAATAAGTGTGTATGCATTTGTGATTGGCTGATGGCTGTCACATGGTACGTGTATGCATTTGTTATTGGCTGATGGCTGTCACATGGTACAGGGGGAGTGGAAAAAGACATGGCTTTTAAAATTGTCAGAAAAAAAATCTACTACTGATTTGAAGTTCAGAGTAAGTGCTATTGCATTGTCTTGTTATCTTGCATTTGTTGATTGTACAAATCTACTGTGTTGACTGGTCCTTTAAGTGGGCATATTCTGGGCAGAGATGTTACGAAGGAGGGAACAGCGGAAGGATAAATATTCCCCCTCCCCCTCAGGTCACCAAGAACAATCAAGATGCAAACTAAAAGATAAGTATGATTTATGAGGCCAGTGCATTTGATAATTAGGAAGGTACCTACAGCCAAATAGCAAACAAGTATTTTTTGGCTGAATTTGAAGGTGAGAGGTGATAAAGAATGGGAGGTATAAAACCATTAATAGTTAATATCAGTTAATTAAAGGGACATTAAATGCATAGAATACATCAGCCATTTACGACTAAAAAAAATATTTTAAAATGATTCAACACTGCCATTTTGTTAGCTCAATTTACAAGATTTTGCTAATCAAGAGTAGTTCTAGTATATGTTTTATTATAGTAGTAATAGTATTGACTCCTCCTTATAATTCATAACTCCACATACTCCTCTTGAAAAGCCTGGTGGAATCTATGTATATGGTCTCTTTAGTTGTGACCAATTAGGGACAGTTATAATGCCCCTATAAAGTAAATACTAAATTCTATAATAGAGATATTACTGACTGCTGAATTTGCCTTAAATTGCCTACCATCAGTTAAGCTTTATTTAAAGGGACATTTCGGTCAAAATTGAAATGCACATAGGTATATTACATTGTTGAATAGAAACATATTTGCAATATATACTGTATGTATTGGCAAAAATGCTTCTAGTAAAAGTTATCACTCTTAGAGTTAACATTTTTCTCTGCACGTGCATGTAAAGCATAGCTAGATATTCTCAGTTCACCAGCATTTAAAATACTGCAGCTGCTCAGAGCACCAGTGGGGTTTGTATCATGTCAGCAATTAACAAATTCAGTCATTACCAGATGGTACAAATTAAGCACCTTAGGCTCTCTGAGCAAGTGTTGTATTTCAAATGCTGGTGCATGGTGCATACATTTGAAACAGCTTTATCTTTTATTAGAAGCATTTTTGCTAATACATGTATATTACAAAAAATGCTTCTATTCAAAACTGAAATTCATCCATTTTTTGGCTGAAATGTCCCTTTAAATATGCTTCTATAATTAATGGAATATTTTTAACCAAATCTAGAGGATGGTATTTTAGAACGTATTACAGTTTTTTTTTATTAATTTATTGGTTTATTTTTTTGACAAAGGGATATTCCCACTTTGAATAAAACTCCTTTTGTGTTTGCATGTTGCCCCCCAGTAGTAATGCAGAAGTTTTCCTCAATAGTCAGTGAACAATTTGCTTGTAGGGATGAGTTCTGCGGTAGCATGAAATATCTGGGTGTGGGGGGGGGAATTCAACATGAATCTAAACATTTTTAACAAAATCTATTTACAATAAAGCAACAATATTTAGCATGTTTTATTACTGCTCTTTCAGGTGAATAAAATACATTTGAATGTTTCCTTAAAGTTTATATTTAAAATGAGATTTCCTATGAAGATGCACTGGTTTTGCAAAGCAGCTTTATTCTTCTGACCAGTAAGGCACTTTATTGTGGAATACAATTTATCAGATTGCACAGTAGATTTAAATCGGCTGCGCTCACCTGACTTTGTGGCATATACAGAACAGCACATCCTTTTGTGGCTGTCAGCAGGCTTTGCTTTAGGGTATGAACAGATCTTCAGTAAAAGCCATATCAGAGGCAAAAGCTCAGACAACTCTAATTGCTCTTGACATGTTTTAGCTTTGTGTCATATCTTGTTAAATGTGTTTTTCTGCTCCTTTTCAGTGGAAATCATTTTGCCTGGCTTGTCTGAACAGAAACTGAAAAGAGAACACACTATATTTAAATGTTAAGGAACAGATGAAGCTTCTTTTTACTGTATTTAGTGTGTGTGTGGGGGGGGTCAAAATCTGTGCACCATACAAAATGTAACTTTAAATTTATATTTAACTCATTGTGTTACAACTCAACAACTGAACCTTTTAAATTATGTAAATATAACAAATTAACTACTCTATAGCCCTAAATATAAAAGTTAGTAAACAAAATGCCATGTGTACCCAACCCCCAATTGCTTATATGAATAGATCAGCCAACCCATTGTTGCAGCATAATTTGCAGCTTGACCTCTGCATGTGTATAAAGTCAATTTATTTGCAATTGTTATCAGTGAAAGCCAATTAGGGGCAGATATGTAGCAGGGTTAGCCTTGAAGAGTCAGCAGGGTGCAATTCAGGTTCTGAGTATTAGACCCTGCTCAATTTTCAGAGCTAAATTACATAAGAGGCAAAATAAATAATTTAAATAATTTTGCAAAGTAGTTTCATTATGCATAGCTAATCATTTTATATAAAAATTCCAAAGTGTTTACTGTTCATTTAAAGGGACAGTCTAGTCAGAATTAAACTTTCATGATTCAGACAGGGCATGTCATTTTAAACAACTTTCCAATTTACTTTTATCATCAGATTTGCTTTGTACTCTTGGTATTCTTTATTGAAAGCTAAACCTAGGTAGGCTCATTTGCTTATTTCTAAGCCATTGAAGGCAGCCTCTTATCTGAATAAATTTGACAGTTTTTCACAGCTAGGGGGCATTAGTTCATGTATGTCATATAGATAAGCATTGTGCTCACGCCTAAAATGCAAGTCTGTCAAAAGAACTGAAAGATGAGGGCAGTCAGCAGAGGCTAAGATACAAGATAATCATGGAGGTAAAAAGTATATTAATATACCGTATCTGTGCTGGTTATGCAAAACTGGGGAATGGGTTATAAAGGAATTGTCTATCTTTTTAAACAATAAAAATTCAAGAGTAGACTGTCCCTTTAAAGGTAAATCCTTCATATAAAGACCACTAATATAGTTCACACAGCTTCGGGATATCTGGTCCAGTGAAACCTCTTAGATAATCATCTCAAACAATACAAATAGACCAAGGCGCTACATAGTGTAGTATCTTAGCAGTGTGTAATTCAAAGGTGTAATTGCTTGTGAGGGTATCTATACTTATCTTTCAATTATACAATATTGTTTAGATACTATACTACATGGTGAATTGGTCTATTTGTATTGTTTTAGATGATTAAATATTTAATTAATGTCAACTATTTAGTATCCCTTTCACTATAACAGCGGATAACTGAAATTTAAAAATAGATTTATTTTAAAAAAAACATACATGGGAACTTGCTGAATATGACTTGTAGCCTCTGGGTTATAACTTGTAGCCTCTGGGTTAATCATTGGCCTCAGTCTAAGATCCTTACGGCTAGATTACGAGTTTTGCGTTATTAGTAAAAAAGCAGCGTTATGGGTTATAACGCTGCTTTTTCACTATCGCTGCTATTACGAGTCTTGTAGGTACAACTGTCCCGCACACTTTTTTGGCCGTACTGCAAATTAACTTACGCAATTTTCGGAAAGTCTTTTTTCAATGGGACTTCCATAGCGCAGGTATTACAAGCTTTTTTTGGAGGCCAAAAAGTGAGCGGTATAGCCTATCCCGCAAGATTCGTAACACATTCTAAAGTCAGAAGTTATGAGTTTTACACTACAAAGCTGTAGCATAAAACTCATAACTAAAGTGTTAAAAAGTACACTAACACCCATAAACTACCTATTAACCCCTAAACTGAGGCCCTCCCGCATTGCAAATACTAAAATAAAATAATTAACCCCTAATCTGCCGCTCCCGACACCACCGCCACTAGAATAAACATATTAACCACTAAACCGCTGCACTCCTGCATCGCAAACACTAGTTAAATATTATTAACCCCTAATCTGCTGTCCCTAACATCGCCGCAACCTACATTACAGTTATTAACCCCTAATCTGCCGCCCCCAACATCGCCGCCACTATACTAAATTTATTAACCCCTAAACCTAAGTCTAACCCTAACACCCCCTAACTTAAATATAATTCAAATAAATCTAAATAAAAATTACTATCATTACCTAAATTATTCATATTTAAAACTAAATACTTAGCTGTAAAATAAACCCTAAGCTAGCTACAATATAACTAATAGTCACATTGTAGCTAGCTTAGGGTTTATTTTTATTTTACAGGCAAGTTTATATTTATTTTAACTAGGTAGAATAGTTACTAAATAGTTATTAACTATTTACTAACTACCTAGCTAAAATAAATACAAATTTACCTGTAAAATAAAACCTAACCTGAGTTACACTAACATCTAACATTACACAACAATTAAATAAATTACATAAATTAAATACAATTACCTAAATTACAAAAAAAAACACTAAATTATACAAAATAAAAAAACAAATTATCAGATATTTAAACTAATTACACCTAATCTAATAGCCCTATCAAAATAAAAAAAGCCCCACCAAAATAAAAAAAAAACCTAGCCTAAACTAAACTACCAATGGCCCTAAAAAGGGCCTTTTGCGGGGCATTGCCCCAAAGAAATCAGCTGTTTTACCTGTAAAAAAAAATACAAACAACCCCCCAACAGTAAAACCCACCACCCACACAACCAACCCCCCAAATAAAATCCTACCTAAAAAACCTAAGCTCCCCATTGCCCTGAAAAGGACATTTGGATGGGCATTTAGCTCTATTGCTGCCCAAACCCTAATCTAAAACTAAAACCCACCCAATAAACCCTTAAAAAACCTAACACTAACCCCCGAAGATCCACTTACAGTTTTGAAGACCGGACATCCATCCTAAACAAAGCCGGGAGAAGTGCTCAGCGAAGCGGCAAGAAGTCCTCAACGAAGCCGGGAGAAGTCTTTATCCAATCCGGCAGAAGCTGATCCAATCTGGCTGAGCCTGATGAAACAGCCACTAGTGGCTGAGAAACGCGTTGCACAATTTTTACTTTTTTAAATAAAGTAAGTTATTTTACTTACCACTTGCTGCCTGCTTTTTGCCATACCATCTATTCCTCACATCTGCTTATGGACCCTTGAGAGTTCCTGGATGCCATTGATCAAGTCTACTGGATGACAAGATTAATCCCAGACTGCCCCTATAGCACTAAGGGAGGTGCTTCAACAAATGTGAGTGCATTTCATATATTTTTTATTACAACTCACTTGCCCTAGCAATACTAGGCCATATAGGCACTCTCTTGTGCTTTGTATCGTTTTCTACAGAATAATACACATTCACTGGAGGTCAGTCTTCTGGGTGATTGTTTGTGATCCCAGACCGCTTCATCTACACCACTAGGGGTGACTTATCTCATGTGAGTGTAATCCTTACACCTTTCTCAATCCAAATATTCTCTACAATTTTGGGCCATGTGGTGCTTCGGTCTTCTATTTTCTGCGGATTACTGATTTTGGGTCGTGGCCTTGATCCTCTACAGACAGCTGCCTGATTGTGTCCTCTCATCTACCTATACTGAAACTTACCACAGTTTATTTAAAGACTTTACAAGTTCTATTATCTAGTTTGTATCTTTGGAATTCATGTCATTTTGCAATTGTTGATACACATTGTCTCTAGTGATTTAATACCATAATTTTGTAGACTGATACAATTATATCATTGTTATACACTTTTTATCACTGTTTTTATTATTTACCAATATTATCTCAAACACTACTATATCCAATCACCATTTTCTCATATTTATGCAATATTTCATATTTAATAAAGTGTTTAACTATGTATTTACTGTAATTATTTCACATTCCATGTTCTTTACATAGGGAAATATGTTCTTTGCATTTTCAAGTATATATTATTTATTTATTTTTTATATATATATATATATATATATATATATATATATATATATATATATATATATATATATATATATATATATTACCGGAAAACATTATATACTATATATATTTATTTATTTAGGAATAAAGAAATTCTTCTATGTGAAGAACATTGGAATGGGAAATATTAATATTTCATGTTGAGTTTGCGCACTTGAGAAAGTGCTATCGGGTTTGCGCATGAGTAAGGGTGTTAGATTTCTTCCACGTTTTGCACTCCATTGACTTCTATGGGGGAATACTTTAACTCTGTGATGAAATTCAAAGTTTGGCTTTTTGTGTGCGTCTGGGTAGCGCGCAAGCATAAAATTTTGACTTTCAACTTTTAATACGCACACTAACCGAGGCAAAACCCCGAAATCTAGTAGAGTTAATCTGGTAGCAATAAACAGCGCTCCACTCGTACCTTTTTTTTTTTTTTTTATTTTTTTTTTTTTAAACATATGTTTTTATTAGAGGAGAAAGTATGAACAAAAATTCAGAAATACAATACACACTAACCGTGTAATATTTGACACATCAAAAACTTAACCAATCAAACCTAACTGAAAAGATACATTTCTCAACAGCTTGAACTTTCTGTGTCAGATAAAATATTAGAATTCCTTTTTATCAGGATGACTTATCTGTTACCTCCTATCTTAATTGTCTGATCACTTATTTATTTTGCCGGAACAGTTATATACAATCTCTAATCCTTGACCCATTTTGATCTGTCCCTTAACCTGAATCTAGAGTTCATCTACCTTGTCTGATTCTTGAACCAGTCGTGACCTTTTACTAATACTGTGCAGATCCTTCCCTATCTACTCTGACCTGTACTCAAGATTTCTCACAAAAATTTTAAAAATAAAATATTATTACAACTCAGGGAAAGGGGGGGGGGGAAGGAGGAAAGAGAGAAAGAGAGAAAAGAAAAGAAAAGAAAAGAAAAGAAAAAAAAAAGAAAAAAAAAACACAGAGGAGATCCCCTCACTTGAAAACTGCCGGTGAATTCCATCTTGCTTTTATATGTATGCTGACCCCGCCTTAGCGACTGTGTGCAGTTCTCCTTCTTTACTCATTATATATTGGTACCAGATCGATATGGCTCTAACACCTGCTTTGTATAGAGATATCCCTGCCTCAATCTTTAATTGCGCCCAATGCTTACTAAACCTTCTATTATAATCATTTATAAAGTGGCGTATCTGTAGATATGCATAGAAATGCTGGGATGGTAGACTGTATTCACGTGCTAGATTCTCAAATGTCCTGATGTGCCCAGTGAGTGGATCTTTCAACTGTGATACATATATCAGGGCTTTAGTTTCCCAGGTTTGAAATATACTATTGCAGTGTCCTGGTGGGAAAACTGGGTTACCAATAATCGGCAGTAATCTAGAAGTCTGAAATTCTATCCCCAATGTTTTACAGTATTTCTGCCAGGCGATCACTACGTTTGCAATTGTTACTAATCTAGTTATATTGCTTGGTAGTTTTCTATGTGGGCAGTGAAGTACTGCCTGCAGGTTAAAATGTTTAATTAATTCTGAAAGAAACTTCTTGTGAATTTTCCTGTAGGGGTTTTTGTTTTTTATCCCTCCTCTGAGGCATGGCTGGGGATTTATTTTTGGGATTTGTGATGTATTTCTCCATTTATTATGTAAATGCAAACTTCCCTGTTTAACCCCTAGATGAATGTATGGAGAAGTTTTACTGGTTCAGTGATCCTAAATATGAAACAGAAAAAAGCAGATACTGTGCTAGTCCACTATACCCCTGTTGAAACTCGGCAATAGACCCTCTCTGGTCTGCAGCCTAACCTCTGTGTACAGCTTTATCTGAGCAGATTCTTTATTTTTAAAGTTGCTCAGTCGGAATTGATTTTGTAAGAGAAAAAAACAGGGCCTAGATTAAAATGTCAGTTTGGCCTTTCACACTTTCAGATACAGTATGACACTTGACTGTCCAGAATTACTAATACCAGAAACTATATACAAAACAGCTCCAGTCTTTCAGAGTAACACAATTTCATAACATCAAGATATGAACATTTGGCGATTTTAAGTCTCCTTTAACAGATTATACATAGAGAGATTTTAAGCTATGCAGACTGAATTTAACCAGAATACCCTGAGGGTTGGGCAGCAGATGTCCCAATATGTAAACCTCTAGTCTGTCTTATAGTGGTATCCTATGCTATGGGGGCTAAATATTTGTCACCTCCTTTTCTAGGGAGGCTCTTCCCAAATGAATTTAAAGGCCTGATTAGTCGCATAACCTTCCTCAATAATCAAAGTAAGGGCCTCTGGCCTCAGCCTCAGTCTGCCACACACCAAGCATCATAGACACTCTCTTTCATCTGCTGTACTAACTTCTATCTGGCCTGTGTAGACTCTGGGTATATAAAAAGTGCGCCCTGCTTTATTATTGCTTCATGCACACGTAATGGGATAAGGATCAGCCACAGTAGCCAGACTGACCTAGTAAAGTGTTTGTCACCTTTAGTTTACTTTGTACAGCCTGCTAGCTCTAGCATCCTGGTATTTATCTATTTGACAGAAAGCTATTCGGACTCTTGAAAGCAAGAGCCCACACCATTAAATATATCGAATTTCTCTGACAGATACAAGCTAGCAGAGAATGGCACCAGTGAATTTGGTAATATTCTGTCCTCTGTAGTTAAAGAACTCAGAGTCCACGTGTTCTCGGACACAATTATTAATGGCAGGCTTTTCCAGTTTCCAGGTTACCCCCTTGAAATATAATACAGTCTTATACAGAAAAATAAGAGCAAAAAACAGGAACGGTCTTCCTCCTGCTGTGCAAAGTAACTCTCTCTAGAGGCTGTAACCGCTCCAAATTAAGTATATACCGACATAGTGAACAATAAGTCCAGCTCCACACTAAGGTCTATCTTCAATTGCTTATTGGCTTCCCACACACCCCTGTCCGTGTTTGCTCAGCCGGGACTGATTTTACCCTTTGGCTTAGACTCCACTATAAACTTTCCCACAGTGTAGGATACCTCTGTATTAATGTACTTACCCCCCCCTCGACTTCACGGCACGTCGTGTCAGCACCTTGGTGGCCAGATTTCTCGGGGTGCTCTCTCATCGAGCTCCAGGCATTCTTAGCCACCCTGCAAGACCAGCTGACAGCTCCGGACACACCAGCGTCTGGCGTCGCGCTCTGACGTCAGAGCAACTCGCCGACTTACTGGAGGGGGGGAGAGCGGTGTTCGAGTAGCTGATCCTCAGTATCCACCGGCCGCTTCCAGCCTGCAGGTAGGTATATGGTGGGTGTGTGGTTGCCTTCGCTCCGACTCCTGCTCCTGAGCTCCAGCTCCTGCTTGTATTGCCAGGGGATTATATCGCCCCTGCTCTTTGGGCTGACTTGAATGTCTCGCAGCCCCTAGCTGTATCGCGTCTCTCAGGGCAGCACTGTAAGATGGACCTTCCTGGGCTTGTCCGGTACTTCCACCAGTATCACTTAGGGTACTTTTCACAGTCTTAAGGGGAAGCGTAAAAATGGCAACTTATGAACTTGTGAATTGGCTGTTCCCAATCAGCCTTATGGGACTCAGAGAGTTTCCTATAGCCCTCTTTCTGCCTCCGGCGAGGCCTGTAACAATACACCCTCGCAATAAGGCTCTATGACTTGGGAGAGAAAAAGCTGTTGTTGCTCACACCGATCCACACAGGTGAGCCTGAGCGTGCACCTCCACCCTCACGCTCCTCCCACAGGAAACTCCCAGCGCTCCACTCATAATCTAGCCCATAGTGTCTATAAAACAATGGACGCTGTCATATTGTAACTTATGTTTCTTTCTCTGCTGTGGCCAATTAGGGACATTTATAAATAAGTAATTAGAGTGTGCACCAATGGCTGTGTGAAATATAACAGTGTTCTGCACTTCCATTTCTAACAGGAACTGAAACCTCACAATTTCAGAGTGAAACTACAGGAAAAGGGGACAAATTAAATAAAGTATAATTTTATCAATCTCTAAATGTTCAAAGGGATAGTAAAGTCCCAATTAAACTTTCAAGATTCAGATAGGGCATGTAATTTTAAACAACGTTCTAATTTACTTTTATAATCAAATTTGCTTTGTTCTCTTAGTATTCTTAGTTAAATGCCAAACCTTGGTAGGCTCATTTGCTCATTTCTAAGCCCTTGAAGGGTGCCTTTTATATGAATGCATTTGGCGGTTTTTCACAGCTAGAGGGCATTAGTTCATCTGTTTCATATAAATAACATTGTGCTCATGCACGTGGAGTTATTTAAGAGTCAGCACTAATTGCCTAAAATGCAAGTCTGTCAAAAGATCTGAGATAAGGGGCAGTCTGTAGAAATTTAGATACAAGGTAATCACAGAGGTAAAAAGTATATAATATAACAGTGTTGTTTATGCAAAACTGGGGAATGGTAAATAAAGGGATCATCTATCTTTTTAAACAATAACATTTTTCGTGTTTACTATCCCTTTAATGTCCTTTTAGGTGTCTCCTGTTGAAAGTAAATGGAAAAAAAAGGGGTGCAAATCTCTGCTGCCTCTACTGGCCTAATCTGGTATAAACTGCAGCACACAGAACAGATAACTCGTAGAAAACTTTTGACTTGTTCCTCGATGGGACGTGCAGAGTGGCAGGCGTTTGGTACTCTGCCAAAAGGAAGCAAAATGTTTATTAATCATTTCAATACACCCACACAGGAGTATGCTCGGCACTTACTGTAAATGGAAGCAAAATGCAAAATCTTGAATCACAAGTATTAACCAAGCACTGGTTACGCTTACAAAACATGCAAATACAAGGTTCAGTAAACACCTTGTAATTACAAGACATTTCTGCTGTGCTGCTATAGAACAACAAATCAGCCAAGTCTCAACATTTTTAAAAGAAATTAACATAATTTTTACTGAAACTGTTTTTCTATAGCCAAATTTCATCCACCGTTTGCCTTATTTGGAGGATCCAATCTGAGCTTTTTTCTGCAGACAACAAAGCAAGCCTGGGCCATAAAGTATAAAATGCATTGTTTTGAAGTTCTTATCAGTCAACTGGGGAAATATATGTAGCAGGTTTAGCCTTAGTAAATTAGCTGGGTGCATTTGAAGTTCTGAGAATTAGAAAATCCTCAGTTTTCAGGGTTAAATTACATGCAAAGTGGCCAAAATAAATAATGAAAATATATTGCAAAGTTTTTTTCATTACAACTAACTAAACATTTTATTTAAAAATCTCAAGGCATTTACTGTTCCTTTAAATAAAAAGATACAAAGACACATAGCATAACACTATACACAGAAAAAATCTAAATATTTGAATTTTTGAAACAGAAAAAAAACAAACTTTAGAAATTGCCTTGTTAAAGGAATAAACAATAAGTAAATGCTGTGTATTCAAAGCAAAGGTTAGCCTAAGAATATGTAGATTTATTTTTAAATTGTATTAATTGTTTTAATATTGCAAATATAAGTGCAAAGGTTCAGTTTCTATAAAGTGATGGTTACTGCTACATTGGAACCTAGGTTCCCCTTATCTATCTCTATTGGGCTAGACTACAAATTGCGCGCTAATGATAGCTCGGGATGTGATCAGCAGTATTGCTTGACCTCGCTAATATTAGATATGTATATTACAAGTCCATGGTAAATCACATTTACCAGCAAAGGGTTAACAAGGCCAACATCACTCTAGGGCACTGGTTTTCAAACCTGTTCTCAGGCCTCCCTAACAGGCCACATTTTGTGGATATCTGAACCAGAGCACAGGTGAAATAATCAGCAGATTAGTAAACATGGTTATTTTACCTGCTCTCATCCAAGGTAATCCTGAAAACCTGGCCTGTTGGGGAGGCCCAAGGACAGGTTTGAAAACCGAGTGCTCTACCGCAACTTATACTTTCAATGGTTAATGTGACCATATGAAATAGCGCTGATATTGCAAGTTGAAAGTTATAGGTTGCACTCAAGCACAAGCAGAAATTGCACTAGAATATTTAGTGACTTGAGACCTTAAGTGTTACAAAAATGTTTTCACAAAACACATCTAAACATTAAAATAAACTATTACACTCATATATACACTGTTTCAATATATTTATAAATATATATATATATATATATATATATATTTATAAATATAAAAAGGTTTCAAAAAGGGTTAAAAGAATTTATGGCATATGGCAAAGTGTTTGACTGGAAAGGGCTTTAATATCTACTGTGTATATATATATATATATATATATATATATATATATATAGAGAGAGAGAGAGAGAGAGAGAGAGAGAGAGAGAGACACCCAGCACTCACCAGCTAGCTCACAGCTAAGATTAAAATCACAACTGGAAAGGTTAGTTACCGCATCTGGCCAAATGGGAAAATCTCAGGCACCACGTCAAGGTCCTTTCCACTGCCTGAGTCCCTAACACAGCCACACAATACGAGCTCACAGAGTCAAACAAACTGAGAACAAAGGAGGGGTGCACAGGTATATGTAATCACCCAGAGAAATACAAAACACGGAAGGAGACTGCACTCCAAGACCGGACCGGGTACACATCCAATGGCTCAGCAACATCCCAGCCCTGGGTGCTTAAATAGCACTCCCAAAAAGCTGTGATGTCACCAGAGTCACAGGCAGTTAACCCCAGTCCGGAGTGGGTGCAAGAAACATAGGGGGGTTACAAACAAATAATAATACAACACATAGAGACACCCAGCACTCACCAGCTAGCTCACAGCTAAGATTAAAATCACAACTGGAAAGGTTAGTTACCGCTTTTTAAAAAAAAAAAAACATATATATATATATATATATATATATATATATACAGGGAGTGCAGAATTATTAGGCAAGTAGTATTTTTGAGGATTAATTTTATTATTGAACAACAACCATGTTCTCAATGAACCCAAAAAACTCATTAATATCAAAGCTGAATAGTTTTGGAAGTAGTTTTTAGTTTGTTTTTAGTTATAGCTATTTTAGGGGGATATCTGTGTGTGCAGGTGACTATTACTGTGCATAATTATTAGGCAACTTAACAAAAAACAAATATATACCCATTTCAATTATTTATTTTTACCAGTGAAACCAATATAACATCTCAACATTCACAAATATACATTTCTGACATTCAAAAACAAAACAAAAACAAATCAGTGACCAATATAGCCACCTTTCTTTGCAAGGACACTCAAAAGCCTGCCATCCATGGATTCTGTCAGTGTTTTGATCTGTTCACCATCAACATTGCGTGCAGCAGCAACCACAGCCTCCCAGACACTGTTCAGAGAGGTGTACTGTTTTCCCTCCTTGTAAATCTCACATTTGATGATGGACCAAAGGTTCTCAATGGGGTTCAGATCAGGTGAACAAGGAGGCCATGTCATTAGATTTTCTTCTTTATACCCTTTCTTGCCAGCCACGCTGTGGAGTACTTGGACGCGTGTGATGGAGCATTGTCCTGCATGAAAATCATGTTTTTCTTGAAGGATGCAGACTTCTTCCTGTACCACTGCTTGAAGAAGGTGTCTTCCAGAAACTGGCAGTAGAACTGGGAGTTGAGCTTGACTCCATCCTCAACCCGAAAAGGCCCCACAAGCTCATCTTTGATGATACCAGCCCAAACCAGTACTCCACCTCCACCTTGCTGGCGTCTGAGTCGGACTGGAGCTCTCTGCCCTTTACCAATTCAGCCACGGGCCCATCCATCTGGCCCATCAAGACTCACTCTCATTTCATCAGTCCATAAAACCTTAGAAAAATCAGTCTTGAGATATTTCTTGGCCCAGTCTTGACGTTTCAGCTTGTGTGTCTTGTTCAGTGGTGGTCGTCTTTCAGCCTTTCTTTCCTTGGCCATGTCTCTGAGTATTGCACACCTTGTGCTTTTGGGCACTCCAGTGATGTTGCAGCTCTGAAATATGGCCAAACTGGTGGCAAGTGGCATCTTGGCAGCTGCACGCTTGACTTTTCTCCGTTCATGGGCAGTTATTTTGCTCCTTGGTTTTTCCACACGCTTCTTGCGACCCTGTTGACTATTTTGAATGAAACGCTTGATTGTTCGATGATCACGCTTTAGAAGCTTTGCAATTTTAAGAGTGCTGCATCCCTCTGCAAGATATCTCACTATTTTTGACTTTTCTGAGCCTGTCAAGTCCTTCTTTTGACCCATTTTGCCAAAGGAAAGGAAGTTGCCTAATAATTATGCACACCTGATATAGGGTGTTGATGTCATTAGACGACACCCCTTCTCATTACAGAGATGCACATCACCTAATATGCTTAATTGGTAGTAGGCTTTCGAGCCTATACAGCTTGGAGTAAGACAACATGCATAAAGAGGATGATGTGGTCAAAATACTCATTTGCCTAATAATTCTGCACTCCCTGTATATATATATATATATATATATATATATGTATATATATATATATATATATATATATATATATATATACAGTATATACATAATTTTAATGAATTTTTATATATATATGTCTAAATATGTGTATGTGCATGTGTACATGTCTATATGTGTATGCATGTGTAGTTATGTGTTTATATATAAAAATATGTAGGTGCACACATACATAATATACATAAATACACACATATGTAGTAGACATAAACAGTATCTCACAAAAGTGAGTACACCCCTCACGTTTTTGTAAATATTTTATTATATCTTTTCATGTGACAACACTGAAGAAATGACACTTTGCTACAATGTAAAGTAGTGAGGGTACGGCCTGTATAACAGTGTCAATTTTCTGTCCCCTCAAAATAACTCAGCACACAGCCAATAATGTATAAACCGTTGGCAACAAAAGTTAGTACACCCCTAAGTGGAAATGTCTAAATTGGGCTCAAAGTGTTAATATTTTGTGTGGCCACCATTATTTTCCAGCACTGCCTTAACCCTCTTGGGCATGGAGTTCACCAGAGCTTCACAGCTTGTCACTGGAGTCCTCTTCCACTCCTCCATGAAGACATCCCGGAGCTGATGGATGTTAGAGACCTTGCGCTCCCCCACCTTCCATTTGAGGATCCCCCACAGATAGGGGTTAGGTCTGGAGACATGCTTGGCCAGTCCATCACCTTTACCCTCAGCTTATTTAGCAAGGTAGTGGTCTTGGAGGTGTGTTTGGGGTGGTTATCATGTTGGAATACTGCCCTGCGGCCCAGTCTCCGAAGGGAGGGGGATTATGCTTTGCTTCAGTATGTCACAGTACATGTTGGCATTCATAGTTCCCTCAATGAACTGTAGTTCCCCAGTGCCGGCAGCACTCATGCAGGCCCAGACCATGACACTCCCACCACAATGCTTGACTGTAGGCAAGACACACTTGTCTTTGTACTCCTCACCTGGTTGCTGCCACACACGCTTGACACCATTTGAACCAAATAAGTTTATCTTGGTCTCATCAGACCACAGGACATGGTTCCAGTAATCCATGTCCTTAGTCTGCTTGTCTTCAGCAAACCGTTTGTGGGCTTTCTTGTGCATCATCTTTAGAAGAGGCTTCCTTCTGGGATGACAGCCATGCAGACCAATTTGATGCAGTGTGCGGCGTATGGTCTGAGCACTGACAGGCTAACCCCCCACCCTTTCAACCTCTGCAGCAATGCTGGCAGCACTCATACATCTATTTCCCTAAGACAACCTCTGGATATGACGCTGTGCACTTGCACTCAACTTCTTTGGTCGACCATGGCAAAGGCCTGTTCTGAGTGGAACCTGTCCTGTGAAACCGCTGTATTATCTTGCCAACCATGCTGCAGCTCAGTTTCAGGGTCTTGGCAATCTTCTTATAGCCTAGAGAGTTCTTTGCCATGAGGTGTCATGTTGAACTTCCAGTGAAAACTTGCTGGTATGCAGAGAAATCCCACAAATTCTTGGTCTTTTTTTTGGGCATTATATTGTAATGTATGTGTTTTTCCTTCACCCCCAGAACCCTACATAGGACCAGAGCATGCTATATATATATATATATATATATATTATTTTTTTTTGCTCACAAGCTAAAACTAATGAAAGTACATTTTTAACGAAGGCGGGTTAGCATGCGTATTACAAGTTGAAGGACTTAAAGGGACAGTATACACCAATTTTCGTTTAGCTGCATGTATATGAATAGATACTACTATAAAGAAGAATATGCACAGATACTGATTTAAAAATCCAGTATACAACCTTTTAAAAGCTTACTTAGAATCTCACAGTTTAGCATTTTTGATGAGGTAGTCTGGGACACAAACTGAAAGGGGCTGGGTAAATAAAAAGAGCAGACCCCCCCCCCCCCCTTCCCTGCATAAGAAAAGACAGATAACATAAACAGGAGCCAGCAGTAGTCTGTAAACACGTGTATACATCTGGCACTGTGGGGCTTGGTTAGGAGTCTGAAAATCATCACTTTCAGCTAGATTATGAGTTTTGAGCGCTATAGGGAAATTAACGACCGCCACAAAAGCGGCGTTAATTCACCTCCCTATAGCGCTGCTATTACATGTTTAGAAAAAGCAGGATTGTGCGAGCGATATGGTGGCGTTGAGCTTCATACTGCACCGAAATACAAGTGCTGCTTTGACGTGCTTGTGCACGATTTCCCCATCAACATCAATGGGGAGAGCCGGCAAAAAAGAAGCCTAACACCTGCAATTGCGGAAACAAAAGCTCCGTAATGCAGCCCCATTGATGTCTATGGGGAAAGAAAAAAAGTTATGTTTAAACCTAACATCCTAACATAAAAACCACGTCTAAACACCCCTAATCTGCTGCCCCTAACATCGCCGCCACCTAAATTACAGTTATTAACCCCTAATCTGCCGCCCCAATGCCGCCACCACCATACTAAACCTCTGGCCACCCACATCACTAACACTACATAAA
Organism: Bombina bombina; assembly: GCF_027579735.1. Taxonomy (NCBI): domain Eukaryota; kingdom Metazoa; phylum Chordata; class Amphibia; order Anura; family Bombinatoridae; genus Bombina; species Bombina bombina. Next base: position 716,336,437 of record NC_069499.1, on the reverse strand, counting down.
TATATTAACCACTAAACCTAACCATAACCCTAACATAACCCTAAGCATAAGTCTAACCCTAACCCTAACACCCTCTAACTTAAATATAATTAAAATAAAGCTAAATAAACCTTACAATTATTAACTAAATCATTCCTATGCCTACAACAACAAATTACTCCTAATCTAATAGCCCTATCAAAATAACCCCCCCAAAATAATAAAACCCCTAGCCTACACTAAACTGCCAATAGCCCTTAAAAGGGTCTTTTGCGGGGCATTGCCCCAAAGATAATAGCTCTTTTACCTGGCAATAAAAATTACAAACACCCCCCAACAGTAAAACCCACCACCCACCAAACCAAACCCCCCAAATAAAACTCTATCTAAATAAACCTAAGCTAACCATTGCCCTGAAAAGGGCATTTGGATGGGCATTGCCCTTAAAAGGGCATTTAGCTCTTTTACAGTGCCCAAACCCTAAGCTAAAAAGAAAACCCACCCAATAAACCTTTTTCGAAGACCAGACATCCATCCTCATCCAAGCGGCCAGAAGTCCTCATCCAAGCGAGCAGAAGTCCTGATCGAAGCGGGCAGAAGTCTTCATCCAAGCGGCCAGAAGTCTTCATCCAAGCGGGCAGAAGTCTTCATCCAAGCGGGCAGAAGTCTTCATCCAGACGGCATCTTCTATCTTCATCCATCCGGCACGGAGTGGGTCCATCTTCATGACATCCTGCGCGGAGCATCCTCTTCGCCGCTGGAAAATGAAGTTCCCTTTAAGTGACGTCATCCAAGATGTCTTCTTTAACATTCCGACGAGCCGGATGGATGGAGATAGAAGATTCTGTCTGGATGAAGACTTCTGCCTGCTTGGATGAAGACTTCTGGCCGCTTGGATGAAGACTTCTGCCCGCTTGGATGAAGACTTCTGCCCGCTTGGATGAAGACTTCTGCCCGCTTGGATGAGGACTTCTGCCCGCTTGGATGAGGACTTCTGGCCACTTGGATGAGGATGGATGTCCGGTCTTCGAAAACTGTAAGTGGATCATCGGAGGTTAGTGTCAGGTTTTTTTAAGGGTTTATTGGGTGGGTTTTAGTTTTAGCTTGGGGTTTGGGCACCGTAAAAGAGCTAAATGCCCTTTTAAGGGCAATGCCCATCCAAATGCCCTTTTTAGGGCAATGGTTAGCTTAGGTTTATTTAGATAGAGTTTTATTTGAGGGGTTTGGTTGGGTGGGTGGTGGGTTTTACTGTTATCTTTGGGGCAATGCCCCGCAAAAGGCACTTTTAAGGGTTATTGGCAGTTTAGTGTAGGCTATGGGTTTTATTATTTTTGGGGGGCTTTTTTATTTTGATAGGGCTATTAGATTAGGAGTAATTTTTTTGTGGATAATTTCGTTTTTTATTTTGTATAATTTAGTGGGGGGGGGGTTGTAATTTAGATATTATTTTAACTAGTCTACCTAGTTAAAATAAATACAAACTTACCTGTGAAATAAAAATAAAACCTAAGATAGCTACAATATAACTATTAGTAATATTGTAGCTTGCTTAGGTTTGTTTTTACAGGTAAGTTTGTATTTAGTTTTAAATAGGAATTATTTAGGTAATAATTGTAAGGTTTATTTAGATTTATTTTAATTATATTTGAGTTAGGGGGTGTTAGGGTTAGACTTATGCTTAGGGTTAGGTTTAGCGGTTAATATATTTATGTAATGATGTGGGAGGCCAGAGGTTTAGGGGTTAATAGTTTAATTTAGTATATTTCATTGTGAGGGGGCTTGCGGTTTAGTGGTTAATAGGTTTATTATAGCAGCGTTGTGGGTGGACGGCAGGTTAGGGGTTAATAATATTTAAGTAGTGTTTGCGATGCGGGAGGGCGGCGGTTTAGGGGTTAATAGGTTTATTATAGTGGCGGCGATGTCCGGAGCGGGAGATTAGGGGTTAATAATTTTATTTTAGTATTTGCGATGCGGGAGGGCCTCGGTTTAGTGTACAATGTCCCTTTAAGATATTGTGAACACTTTAACTACTTCTCCCCATAGACTTTAATGGAATGTTTAAAAAAAAAACTAACACTTATTACTTGTTCACAAACCTGACAATGCGTTAGACCTACAGCTATAAACCCGAAGTTATGAATAATTTACATTTCAATGTTCTTCACTAAGAAGAAAATTTTCTTTTTATATGCAGTGGGGCAAAAAAGTATTTAGTCAGCCACCAATTGTGCAAGTTCTCCCACTTAAGAAGATGAGAGAGGCCTGTAATTTTCATCATAGGTATACCTCAACTATGAGAGACAAAATGTGGAAACAAATCCAGACAATCACATTGTCTGATTTGGAAATAATTTATTTGCATATTATGGTGGAAAATAAGTATTTGGTCACCTACAAACAAGCAAGATTTCTGGCTCTCACAGACCTGTATCTTCTTCTTTAAGAGACTCCTCTGTCCTCCACTCATTACCTGTATTAATGGCACCTGTTTGAACTTGTTATCAGTATAAAAGACACCTGTCCACAACCTCAAACAGTCACACTCCAAACTTCACTATGGTGAAGACCAAAGAGCTGTCGAAGGACACCAGATACAAAGTTGTAGACCTGCACCAGGCTGGGAAGACTGAATCTGCAATATGCAAGCAGCTTGGTGTGAAGAAATCAACTGTGGGAGCAATAATTAGAAAATGGAAGACAAACAAGACCACTGATAATCTCCCTCGATCTGGGACTCCACGCAAGATCTCACCCCGTGGGGTCAAAATGATCACAAGAACGGTGAGCAAACATCCCAGAACCACACATTGGGACCTGCAGAGAGCTGGGACCAACGTAACAAAGGCTACCATCAGTAACAGACTACGCCGCCAGGGACTCAGATCATGCAGTGCCAGACGTGTCCCCCTGCTTAAGCCAGTACATGTCCGGGCCCGTCTGAAGTATGCTAGAGAGCATTTGTATGATCCAGAAGCGGATTGGTAGAATGTCATATGGTCAGATGAAACCAAAGTAGAACTTTTTGGTAGAAACTCAACTCGTCGTGTTTGGAGGAGAGAGAATGCTGAGTTGCACCCAAAGAACACCATACCTTCTGTGAAGCATGGGGGTGGCAACATCATGCTTTGAGGCTGTTTCTCTGCAAAGGGAACAGGACGACTGATCCGTGTACATGAAAGAATGAATGGGGCCATGTATCGTTAAATTTTGAGTGCAAACCTCCTTCCATCAGCAAGGGCATTGAAGATGAAACGTGGCTGGGTCTTTCAGCATGACAATGATCCCAAACACACCGCCTGGGCAACAAAGGAGTGGCATCGTAAGAAGCATTTCAAGGTCCTGGAATGGCCTAGCCAGGTAAAGTCAGAAACTGGGTAATCCTAGGATTACCCTGTAATCCTAGGATTACCCTGTGGCTGTGGGTAAAGCCCATTGTAAGATCATACTTTGGATTACCCAAACGCTTATGGATAAAGCTAATAAAAACAAAATTTATGATTACCTAATAAATTTCTTTCTTTTTTGACACAGTGAGTCCACTGATCAATCATCAATTACTGTTGGGAATATCACTCCTGTCCAGCACGAGAAGGCAAAGAGCACCACAGCAAAGCTGTTAAGTATCACTTCCTTTCCCACAAACCCCAGTCATTCGACCAAGGGAAAGGATAGAAAGTAAATAACACAAGGTGCAGAGGTGCCTGAGGTTTATATAACAAACACTGTCTGAAAAACAGGGAGGGCCATGAACTCACCGTGTCAAGAAATAAATAAATTTATCATCAGGTAAGCATAAATTTTGTTTTCTTTCTAATGACACAGTAAGTCCAAGGATCATCATCAATTACTGTTGGGAATTAATACCCAAGCTAGAGAACACAGATGATAAGGGAGAGACAAGACAGGTAACCTAAACAGAAGGCACCACCGCTTGAAGAACCTTTCTCCCAAAAGAAGCCTCAGCCGAAGCAAAAGTATCAAATTTAGAAAATTTAGAAAAGGTATGTAAAGAGGACCAAGTTGCAGCCTTGCAAAACTGTTCCACAGAAGCTTCATTTTTGAAAGCCCAGGAAGAAGAAACAGCCCTCATTGAATGAGCTGTGATTCTCTCAGGAGGTTGCTGTCCAGCCGTCTCATAGGCCAAACGAATAATACCCTTCAGCCAAAGTGAAAGAGAAGAAGCCATAGCTTTCTGACCCTTGCATTACCCAGAGAAATAAACAAAAAAGACAGAAGACTGGCGAAAGTTCTTAGTCGCCTGCAAGTAGAATTTAAGTGCACGCACAACATCTAGGTTGTGTAGCAAACGCTCCTTAGGAGAAGAAGGAGCAGGACACAAAAACAACTTTAGGAAAAAAACCTAACTTAGTACGAAGAACCACCTTATCAGAATGAAAGATAAGGAGAATCACACTGCAGTGTCGAGATTTCCGAGACTCTTCAGGCAGAAGAAATAGCAACAAGTAACAAAACCTTCCAAGATAACCTCTTAATATCTAAGGAATCTATAGGCTCAAACAGAGCCTGTTGTAAAACTTTAAGAACAAGGTTAAGACTCCATGGAGGAGTAACAGGTTTAAACACTGGCCTAATTCTGATCAAGGCCTGAATAAAGGTTTGCACGCCTGGCATATCCGCCAGACGCTTATGCAACAAGATAGACAACGCAGAGATCTGACCCTTCAGAGCACTTGCTGACAAACCCTTCTCCAGACCCTCCTGGAGAAAGGACAAAATCTTAGGAATCCTGATTCAACTCCAAGAGTAGCCTCTGGATTCACACCAATACAGATATTTACGCCATATTTTATAGTAAATCCTTCTAGTCACAGGCTTGCGAGTCTGTATCAAGGTCTCCCTGACCGATTCGGAAAACCCACGCTTTGATAAAATTAAGCGTTCAATCTCCAAGCAGTCAGCTTCAGAGAAACGAGATTTGGATGAAGTAGAAGATACTTCCGTTGAGGAAGCCTCCAAGGTGGAAGAGATTATATTTCCACTAGGTCTGCATACCAGATCCTACCATGCCGGTGCTATGAGGATCACCAACGCCCTCTACTGCTTGATCCGAGCAATGACTTGTGGAACAAGAGAGAACGAGGGAAACAGGTATGCAAGACCGCCAGGGCATCTATCAGAACGGCCTGTGGATCCCTTGACCTCGAACCATACCTCGGGAGCTTGGCATTCTCAGCCACCAGCATTTGAGGGTCAAGCTGGAAAACACCTCTGGATTAAGTTCCCTGTTCCAGGGATGAAAAGTCTGTCTGCTCAGAAAATCCACTTCCCAATTGTCCACTTCTGGAATGTGTATCGCAGGTAGACATCAGTTGTGGGTCTCCACCCACTGAATAATTCTGGCCACATCTGTCATGGCCAAGGAACTCCAATGTTATGTTGTCCGACTGGAACCTGAAAACCTGAGGCCAGGCCAGTAGAACATTGAAGATCGCTTTCAGCTCTAGGATGTTTATGGGGAAATCTGACTCCATAGAGACCATAGACCCTGAGCCTTCAACAAGCCCCAGACTGCTCCCCAACCCAGCAGACTGGCATCCGTGGTCACAATCACCCAGGAAGGTATGTGGAAGCAAGTTCCCTAGGAGAGGTGTTCCTGAGACAACCACCACGGAAGAGAATCTCTTGTCGCCTGATCCAGATCTATTCGAGGAAACAGATCCGCATAGTGTCCGTTCCACTGTCTTAGCATGCATAACTGCAGAGCTCTGAGATGAAAACAAGTGAACGGGATGATGTCCATGGAAGCTACCATCAGACCAATTACCTCCATACATTGAGTCACTGACGGCCGTGGAGAGTACTGAAGGGCAAGGCAAGAGTCGAAAAGCTTGGACTTACTCACCACTGTCAGAAATATCTTCATTGATAGGGAATCTATTATGGTCCCTAAGAATACTACCCTTGTAGCTGGAACCTGAGAACTCTTTTCCAGATTCACCTTCCAGCTGTGGGAGTGAAGAATTAAAAACAACAAGATCTCTGTATGAGAGCTTGCTTGTTGAAAAGATGGTGCCTGAACCAGAATGTCATCCAGATAGGGCGCCACTGCAATTCCCCGAGACTGGATCACTGTCAACAGAGCCCCCAGAACCTTTGAGAAAATTCTGGGAGCTGTGGCATGGCCAAATGGAAGAGCCACAAACTGAAAGTGCTTGTCTAGAAAAACGAATCTCAAAAACTTGTGAATGGGAACATGAAGGTACGCATACTTTAGGTCTATGGTCGACATGAACTGACCCTCTTGGACCAAGGAAAGAATGAAGCGTATAGTCTCCATCTTGAAGGACAGTACTTTGAGGAACTTGTTTAGACATTTCAGGTCTAAATTTGGCCTGAAGGTTCCCTCTTTTTTGGGAACCATGAACAGATTGGAGTAGAATCCCAGACCCTGTTCCTGCGTTGGAACTGGAACTATTACTCCCAGAGTGGAAAGATCTTGGACACAATTTAAGAATGCCTCTCTTTTTATCTGGTCTACAGATAATCTTGAGAGGAGGAACCTACCTCTTGGAGGAAAAGTCTTGAACTCTAGTTTGTACCCCTGGGATATGATGTCCACCACCCAGGGATCCGGGACATCCTGTATCCAGGCTTGAGTGAATTGAGACCCTTCATGCTGACTTGGAATCAGCTGCGGGTTTCTTAGATTGCTTCCCCTTGTTCCAAGACTGATTGGACTTCCAAGAAAGCTTGGACTGTTCCTGTTTAGAAGAGGGAATGGAAAGCTTACCTCTGAAGTTTCGAAAGGAATGGAAATTATTCTGATGCCCTTTCTGATTATTCTTCCTATCCTAAGGAAGAAAAGAACCTTTTCCTCCTGTAATATCTGAAACTATTTCAGCCAACCCAGGCCCAAACAAGGTCTTACCCTTGTAGGGGATGAAACCCTTGTAGGGGGTGAAACATCCGCAGACCAGGATTTCAACCATAAGGCTCTGCAAGCTAGTATGGCAAAAGCAGACATTTTTGCTCCCAACCTAATCACTTGTAAGGAAGCATCCGTGATAAAGGAATTGGCTAACTTAAGAGTCTTGATCCTGTCCTGGATCTCCTCAAGAGGAGTATCTGTCTGAAAAAAATCAGACAACGCATCAAACCAGTAGGCTGCCGCACTGGTGACAGTGGCAATACACACCGCAGGCTGCCATTGGAGACCCTGATGAACATACATCTTCTTTAGCAAGGCCTCCAACTTCTTATCCATAGGATCGTTAAAAGAGTAGCTATCCTCTATGGGATTAGTGGTTCTCTTGGCCAAAGTGGAAATCACTCCTTCCAGCTTAGGAACCATCTGCTACGACTCCTTAATGGAGTCAGTTATTGGAAACATTTTCTTGAAAATTGGAGATGGAGAGAAATGAATTCCAGGTCTCTTCTACTCCCGTGCAATAATCTCTGTAGCACGGTCTAGTACAGGGAATACCTCCACCGTGGAGGGGACATCAAAGTACTTATTTAGCGTACTAGATTTCTTAGGGTTGACTACGAGAAAGCTGCAGCATATCTGGTACAGCAGACACCTGAACAGCAACCACCCTAGCTAATGATGGCTCAGGATCAAAAAGTCTATCCCTGTAACATAAAATTCTTTCAATAGATGAAGAGCAAAAGGGTACTAGGGGTTCCACCTGGGAGTCAAAACATAGACTACATGTAACATTTTGCAAAGCTTCTTGATCCATCTATACCCACAAGAAAGTAAAAAAACTAAATAAAAAATATTTTTGTTCACCTTTATATTAATACAAGAAAACACGATATTTCTCCTTTAAAAAAATTGTTCTTGATAAAATTAAAATGGAGTAGTGATCCTACAATCCCCAGGCAACTCTCTACACCTCAGTAATTTTGCTGAGGTGCCTACCTGTCCTGCTGATCCGGCTTTACTTCAGGACTGCGGTAATAGTCGGTTGATGACTTTCTACAGCAGAGCTGCCGATATTACTAGTGCGTCACAATTCCGGAACTCACAGGAAGTGAGTCCGGAAAGCGTGCCTAAAATTGGTTGCCGCCTCTGAAAAGAACCACCTATTGTACTCAGGGGCGATCCCTGTGGCCGAGAAGGCTGAAACAATATTAATTTAGAAATAACACATGGTCGTGTAAGCAGTATGAACATAACACCTCTTCTTAGTAATTAACAGCACACCCCTCACACAGTCCTAGACCGGGATAAACTGGAGCTAAGGAAACAGACTGAGCCACCAATAAAATTAATTCAACTCTCCACATCGTCCACAGTGCCTGCTAGGCTGCCCCTGTAATTAACCCTTCATGGGGTCAATGATACTAACGTCCCTATACAGCATTTAAGCTGCTGAAGTGCCAAATTTTCCCTTATAATAAAAAAAATCTTGGCACTTACCTGAATGTTCATCTGTCCAGCAGCAGGACAGCTCACCTGGTTTGAGAGGGTGCCATCCCTCACATGGACCTGTGGAAAAAGATACTCAGACTTTCTGAATAGGGCAGCAAAACTGTTTGAGAAAGTGCAGTGCAGATTGTACCCTACAAGTTCCCAATTGCTTAAATGCCACCATTGCTCTACTGAAGAGACTGACGTGGGCTACGGCTAGACCCAAGGAAAGATCAGAGCAAACCTACTCGGCTTTAAAATAACAAAATCTTGATTGAAGAAAATTCTTATCAGACACCGAATACTTCACCTCCTCCTTGCACAGCAGGCAAAGAGAATGACTGGGGTTTGTGGGAAGGGAAGTGATACTTAACAACTTTGCTGTGGTGCTCTTTGCCTCCTCCTGCTGGCCAGGAGGGATATTCCCAACAGTAATTGATGATGATCCGTGGACTCACCGTGTCATTAGAAAGAAATCAAACATTGGGCTTTAACTGGGTAATGCTATGAGGGTAATGCTAGGAAAACACACCAGCAGTAAATTAAACAATTTTATTTTAGATTACACAAACATATGTTTTGTACAATATTTTTGTTACAACAGGAAATTAAAGATTTTTATATTTCATATGTGGATTTTTCATATGTTTTGTATCATGAAACTTTTTTATTCATGAAACATTTTTATTTTTCAAAATTAAACATTTTTATTTTTCATATGTTTTCTACCATGTTTTTTTACAACAGGAAATTAAGCATTTTTGTGTTATTGTGTTCTTGGACAGACCGGACTGTTATCCGACGGACATTTGTCTGTCAGATTATTATCTGTTGCACACACATTCTGTCCGAGAACTTTTAAAAGCACGTTGTGGGGGTGAGACACATGGTTAAGTTCCCAGAGGCAGTTGCGACGCTCTGATTAGAACAGAACTCTCTGGAGCGTATCTGCCCTTGGCCGTTAATTAGGGTGACCATATTGCCGCTTTAAAAAGGGACACATGAAAAATACATATGTCAGGGTTCTTATACAAAACATTTATTGAAACAGCTCTGAAAACAGCCCTGACATATGTTTTTTTCATATGTGTCCCTTCTTAAAGCGGCAATATGGTCACCCTACCGTTAATGCATGATCTGATTGGTCCGTGGCTCTGTCAGGTCACTGGATGCACAACCAATCAGATAAGATTGTGCATTAGCAGCCGAGGGCAGATACGCTCCAGAGTGTTCTGTTCTAATCCAAGCCTCGGGCGCCACAACTGCCTTTGGGAACCTAACCATGGGTCCCAACCCCCACAACGTTCTTTTAAAATTTCTTGGACAGAATGCATGAGCAACAGATAATAATCTGACAGACAAATGTCTGTCGGATAACAGTCTGGTCTGCCCGAGAACCTTTAAAAGCACGTTGTGGGTGTGGGACCCATGGTTAGGTTCCCAGAGGTGGTTGCAGCGCCCAAGGCTCTGATTAGAACAGAACTCTCTGGAGCATATCTGTCCTCGGCCGTTAATGCATTATCTGATTGGTTGTGCATCCAGTGACCTCACAGAGACACGGATCAATCAGATCATGCATTAATGGCTGAGGGCAGATATGCTCCAGAGAGTTCTCTTCTAATCAGAGGCACCGCAACCGCCTCTGGGAACCTAATGGGTCCCACCCCCCACAACGTGCTTTTAAAGATTCTCAGACAGAATGAGTGTGCGACAAATAATCATCTGACAGACAAATGTCCGTCGGATAACAGTCCAGTCAGTTCAAGAACACAATAACACCAAAATGTTTAATTTTCTATTGTAAAAAAAAAAAAAAAGCATGGTAGAAAACATATGAAAAATCCACATATGAAAAATAAAAATTATTCATGAATAAAAATGTTTCATGTTGTTGGTGTAAAAAGGTTTAATTTCCGGTTGTTGTAACAAAACATGGTACAAAACATAAGTGTTTGTGTAATCTAAAATAAAAATGTTTAATTTGCTGTTGGTGTGTTTTCCTATCATTACCCTCCTAGCATTACCCGGGTAAAGCCCAATGTATGATTTTATTAGCTTTAGCCAGAAGTGTTTGGGTAATCCTAGGATTACCCGGGCAAAGCCAAAAGTATGATCTTACATTGGGTTTTACCCACAGCCACTGGGTAATCCTAGGATTACCCGGATTTCTGGCTTTACCCATAACATATACATATATAAACACATAGATAGACATGTATATACATATATGTACATATAAATAAACCCATATACATGTTTAAACATTATATATATATATATATATATATATATATATATATATATATATATATTAATTATAGCTCTTTCCAGTCAAACACCTTGTCATACATCATATATCTTTTTTTATTTATAATAAATATTGACAGAATATTACATTGATGTCTTACATACATATACATGTTCATGTACTTAAGGATCACAACAGCTTGTCTACAGCTTTACAATAAAAAATGAGAATAACTAAAAAAACAAACTGTTACAGGTTGTATCTTTCATAGAGGCACTATAGTTATTGTAAGTTTGCAGTCCATTTCATATGCTTTAATATCCTCCATTTAACATGGCTAGACTTAAACATTGTATAGATACAAATTATCTGTCATTAGGAACATGGTAGAGAAACTGGGGAGAGAAAGAAGGAAAGAGAAGGGAAATGGCAGGTGGGGGGAGGGGAAAGGAAGGTTTGGAAAGAAAGGTTTTAGAGGTCAATGAATCAGACAGAATAGGATTATTCAATGTCACTTCATTTCTATTTCAGTAATTGCATAGTGAGTTTTACATAATACTTGCTTTCTCTAATTCAGGTGGTAGAATGTATTTATATATGTTCTTAATAGGGCTTCAGATATTGTTTGTTATTACTTTAGTTAGTCTATCAGATCTAGATGAATGTTGTGTTTCCCAGTAATATATCATTTCGACATAAAAGTCTAGCTTGTCAATAGAGTAGTAAAAATATCTTTCTAAATTCAAATTTCGGTTCATCTGGGTAGTCCACATGTTTAAGATAGGAGAGGTTTCTGACTTCTATAATCTTGGTATTATTTGCTTAGCGCTGCATATAGCTATTTGGAGGAGAGCTGTGTGTTGCTTGGAGGGTAATTTAGGGATTGTGTGGGACAGGTATATTAATGGATCTAAAGTGATTTCAAAATCTAAAATGGTGCTATAGAGGAATTGACATGCCAGAATTTCTTTACTTTCAGGCAGGTCTACCATAAATGATATGGTGTTCCTTTTCTTGAACATTTACGCCAACAGTGGTCAGATGCTTCTGGAAATATATATTGTAATCTCTGTGGGGTGAGATACCACCTGAGGAGGACTTTATAATTTGTTTCTAAAAGGGTGGTAGAGTGGGCAGATTTGCTGTTTTTAGAAAATATTGTGGACCATTCTTTTTCTGTCAGTGTGTATGGTAAATCTTTGTGCCATGAGATGACCATATTGGTGTGCATTATTGTTGAAGGGGTTATTAGGAGTGAATAAAGTATGGATATGGTATGGGGGTCGAGCAATGAGTTGGAGGACAGGAAGTGGGTTAGGCGATTGAAAACTAGTTTTTCAAGGAATTTTGAAGCTAGCGGGAGCAGTGATATGGGGTGGTAGTTTGCAGGGGCGTTAGGGTCAAGGGAGGGTTTTTTGAGGATGGGGGTGTCCTGTAGGCTTGTTCATTCTGTTGAGATATAAGTTTATCTTTTAATAATGTATCATCGAGGCGCCATTGAAAAGGCTTTAGGGGAGTTGCTGACCAATTTATTTCACATAAAACAGCTGAGGGGTCTGACCAAACTATGGGTAAAATGTGAGTGTCAAGTAAGAGAGATATCGTGATGTGATCTATGAAGAAATAATCAATGCATGTGTATGCATGATTAGGTGCAGAAAACCAGTACAGTTTTTGGTGTTGGGGTGTTGATATCTCCAGGTATCATGAACTCCCATTAATAAAATGGCGTCTTGTATAGATTTGAGAGTTCGTTTAGAGATGTGAGATTGGCTTGTTGAGTTATCTAGGATTTGATTTAAAGGAGTATTTAGATCTCCTCCAATAATCAGTGGACCTTTGTAGAAAGATAATATTGAATTAGTAATTTTATGGAGAAAAGGAGCTTGGTGGGTGTTTGGAACATATATATTTACTAAAGTTACTGGTCTACCATATAAAAGTCCTAAAATTTCTACCTGTTGTAATTGGAATAGGATATATCTGTGTATCAGAATGCTAACTCCACAAATCTTTTTGGACTTGCGTAGAATGGAGGCTCTTTTCCTGCTATAAAGTGTGTCTCTTGTATAAATAAGATATCTATTTGTTTGTGGTTGATATCTTTAAAAGCTATACATATATATACTATATAGTATTTTGTGGGGATCATTTAGCCCTTTAACATTCAGTGTAAGGAGTTGTAGTGGTTTTCCTCTTTCGTGGTTAGTAATTTATTCTTTATAATACCATGTAAACAGTGATGCTCTGTAATAATGTGTATTCTATAATACCATGAATTGAGAACTATAGAACATATACAAACAAAATTATCAAAATTAGAATGAAGTGGTCGACATTTTATCGATGTGTAATTTTTGTCAATAACAAACAAACTACAATTAAACAATAAGAACAAGAACAAAAAAAATTACATTGTTTGTCGCAAAATGAGGGGGAGAGTAGTCTATCTCTCCTTTTCCATTTAACTGTGTAATCATTTTAAGGGGATTACATATAATAAACCTATTTTAATTATAGAGAAAACTAAATAGAGAGTTATCTAAACAAATTGAACCTCTAGATACCCAGCAAAAAGGAGAGTCGGTGCTTCTTCTATAGATTTGCAGATATGTTTTCCACTTTGGTGTAGAACTGTGAGAAAGCAAGGGAATCCCCAATGGTATGGAATTCCTTGTGACCTTAAGATTGTGGTTAGAGGTTGGAACTCCCTTCTCCTCTGTAGGGTACGTGGTGCTAGGTCTGCAAAAACTTAAGTGATGGTTTTATGCTGTCTTGCAGCTCTTAGGATGCCTTCTTTTGCTTGATAATCTTTCAATTTTAATACGACATCTCTTGGTGGTGCTTGATCTAGAGGTTCAGGTATGAGCGCCCTGTGCGCTCTATCCATATTTGTGTCACAAGCTGTAGATGTAACGAGGAGGTGAGAGAATAGTCCTTGCAAAAATTCAGGGAGGGTGTTGGGAAGGATTGTTTCTGAGATGCCTCTTAGGCGTAGCTTTTGCTGCCTCTTCCTGTTCTCTAGATCCTCCAATTTATCTTGTAACTGGAGAATCTGCAGATTGTATGTGTTATTCACGGTTTGCAGGGTAGATATTTCAGACTGATTAAGGTCATTATCTTTTAACGCCTCTACTCTGTGACCTATTTCTGTAACCTCTTTTCTAAGGCCCACTATTTCTTCTTTAATACATTGACGAACTTGTACTACCAGGTTGTCAAAATCTTGTTTAGAGGGCATAGAGTTTAGCAGTGCTTTAGGGATTTGCATAGTATCTTCTGCGTCATCATCTTCTGATGGCGATGTTGTTAATTTCTGGGCTCTAGAGGATACAGGCGCAGTGGCTTGTGTTTGGTCAAATAGTTTAAAGCATGAGTTCACAGATTGATGTGGAGTAGAAGTTGTTTTACCAGGTTTATCTGCCTTAGTTAGCTTTTTAGGCGACATGTTAGCTGTTGCAGATAAAAAGTTTGTGGTTCACAAATCTATCTAGGTAGCACTTGCGGTGTTTGAGGCAGTAGTGAATAAGGTGCGTTTTTTATTTTGGGGGGGGTAGGTTCAGCTGAACTATTTCTTGTTAACAGGTTCAAGTTTCTCTGAGAGGAAAAAATTGGCAACTCCTCATGCAGTAAAAACATATCAGAGAGTCTCTTTAGTGTTAGGTAGTATAATTCGAAGGTATTAGTTTTATAAAGAATATCACTCCTTTTTAGTTATATGTGTGGAGAAATGTTATAAAACACACATAGGTAGCATTCAGCTGGTTTGTAGATATTATATTATATTCATGCTAACAGCATTTTAACTCTGCAGTGAGCCTTTGAGGTTCCAAATAATATTTCCATTGTCCCTGCAACATGTGGCTTACATGTTTAAACTGTCATTAGGGTGGATTGGTGGTCAGTTTATGTCCCAGGTTTTATAAGAAGGCCTGTACTTAGCCGTATGTCTGTTGAGAGGTTCCCAGCTTCTTTAGAGGTGCGGTTTGCATTCAGCCGTTTCAGGCTGCAAGATGCCGTCCACCTTGTAGGCCCCGGTATGGAGCTGCCTTTAAAATCTTTTTTTCGAGCTGATCACTGTGGCCTGTTTACTCACATCAGGCCCTATGTGGCTTCACTGCAGAGTATGGTGTTTTCACAGAAGATTATCCCCTTTGCTGCTAAGTTAGGAGATTCGACTTAAAGTGCGGCCATTCCTCACAGACGCCAGCTACACCCCCCCCCACCCCTCTACACCATATACCTTTTAACCATTGTACATTTTTTATTAATATTTATCTGAATAGTTTTTATAAGAAACTGTATATATGAGTGTAACACTCTATTTTAATGTACTTTTGTTATGTTTGGTGCACATTATTTTTTTACCCCCTTACACTTTATGCTAGGGGGTAGATTTACCATTATGTGGATGGACATGACCACTGTAGCGATCAAGTCCGCCGCACATCGACAAATGCCGACAGCATACGCTGTCGGCATTTATCACTGGACAAGCAGTTCTGGTGAACTGCTTGTGCAATGCCGTCCCCTGCAGATTCACGGACAATCGTCCGCTAGCAGAGGGTGTCAATCAAGCCGATCGTATTTCTTTCATGATTCAGCTAGAGCAGTGTTTTTCAACCAGTGTGCCGTGAGAGATCCTCAGGTGTGCCGCGGCAGACTGACAACAGTGTGGGGGGTGTCCCTCTTTCAAATTTTGAAATATTGGGAGGTATGTGACAGGCTCATCAGGCATCATTTACAACCATGACATTGACATTCATTCACAGACAATCATTATGATTGTTTGTGAATGAATGTCAATATGTCATGTATAGTTTGTAGGAGGCATGATATGACAGCACAGTACAGTGTGTGTGTGTGTATGTATATATATATATATATATATATATAAATAAACTGTATATATATCCTGTATTAGGCTATGTGTGATTTTGTAAAATTTTGGGATGGTGGTGTACCACAGGATTTTTTAATGTAAAAAAGTGTGCCACGGCAAAAAAAAGGTTGCAAATCACTGAGCTAGAGCATGTCATTTTAAATAACTTTACAAATGAATCAGATAGAGCATGTCTTTATATATATATATTGAACAAACCAAAATAAAGAGAAAGAAAAAGAAAAAAAATAGATTCCAGTATAAAAATTGAATTTTTAAAAGGAAGAATAAATGATTTCTGAGTATTGATGTCTAATGACCTAATATATTTTCCCCATTTGGCGAAAAATAACTTTATATTGATTTCCATTTCCATATGTAATTTTGCTTGTTCTAGAAACATGTGATATAACATTCCATTCTTGAATTCTGAGAGTTTAGGTTCTTTGTGAGACTGACAGTTTCTCAAAATTATTTTCCTTCCAAGAAGGATAGCTGTATTTAGTAACAAATGGCTAGATTACGAGTTTTGTCAGTAAAGCTGTGCGTTGCTAACGCTCAGTTCCAGCTCACCGCTCACCTACAAACAACGCTGGTATTAAAGGTTTTTTCCAACCCGGCGTTACCCTCTAAAAAGTGAGCGTTGAGCAAAATTTAGCTCCACATCTCACCTCAAAACCAGCGCTGCTTACGGTAGCGGTAAGCTGGCTGAACGTGCTTGTGCACGATTTCCCCATAGGAAACAATGGGGCAGATTCGGCTGAAAAAAAACCTAAGACCTGCAAAAAAGCAGCATTCAGCTCTTAACGCAGCCCCATTGTTTCCTATGGGAAAAAACTTTTTATGTCTGCACCTAACACCCTAACATGAACCTTGAGTCTAAACACCCCTAATCTAACACTTATTAACCCCTAATCTGCCGCTCCAGACACCGCCGCCACCTACATTATACCTATGAACCCCTAATCTGTCCCCCCAACATTGCCGACACCTACATTATAGTTATTAACCCCTAATCTGCCAATCCCAACGTCGCCGCAACTATATTAAATTCATTAACCCCTAATCTGCCGCCGCCAACGTCGCCGCCACTATAATAAAGTTATTAACCCCTAAACCTAAGTCTAACCCTAACACCACCCTCAATTAAATATAATGTAAATACATCTAAATAAATTTACTAGTATTAACTAAATTATTCCTATTTAAAACTAAATACTTACCTATAAAATAAACCCTAAGATAGCTACAATATAACTAATAGTTACATTGTAGCTAGCTTAGGTTTTATTTTTATTTTACAGGCAACTTTGTATTTATTTTAACTAGCTACAATAATTATTAAATAGTTATTAACTATTTAATAACTACCTAGCTAAAATAAATACAAATTTACCCGTAAAATAAACCCTAACCTAAGTTACAATTACACCTAACACTACACTATAATTAAATTAATTACCTAAACTAACTACAATTAATTACAATTAAATTAAATAAGCTAAATTACCGGAAAAAAACACTAAATTACAGAAAATAAAAAAGAAATTACAATTTTTTAAACTGATTACACCTAATCTAATCCCCCTAATAAAATTAAAAAAAAAACCAAAATAAAAAAATTCCCTACCCTATACTAAATTACAAATAGCCCTTAAAATGGCCTTTTGCAGGGCATTGCCCCAAAGTAATCAGCTCTTTTACCTGTAAAAAAAATACAATACCCCCCAACATTAAAACCCACCACCCACACACCCAACCCTACTCTAAAACCCATCCAATCCCCCCTTAAAAAAACACTAACCCCTTGAAGATCACCCTACCTTGAGACGTCGGAAGTCCTCCAAGAAGCCGGGCAGAAGTGGTCTACCAGATGGCAGAAGTCTTCATCCGATCCGGGCAGAAGAGGTCCTCCAGATGGCAGAAGTCTTCATCCAGGCGGCATCTTCTATCTTCATCCTTCCGGCGCGGAGCTGGTCCATCTTCAATCCAGCCGACGCGGAGCATCCTCTTCCATCGACGTCCTAACGAAGAATGAAGGTTCCTTTAAATGAAGTCATCCAAGATGGTGTCCCTTCAATTCCGATTCTATCAGCCAATCGGAATTAAGGTAGGAAAAATCCTATTGGCTGATTCAATCAGCCAATAGAATTGAAGTTCAATCCTATTGGCTGATCCAATCAGCCAATAGGATTGAGCTTGCATTCTATTGGCTGTTCCAATCAGCCAATAGAATGCAAGCTCAATTCTATTGGCTGATTGCATCAGCCAATAGGATTTTTCCTACGTTAATTCTGATTGGCTGATAGAATTCTATCAGCCAATCGGAATTGAAGGGACGCCATCTTGGATGACGTCATATAACTCTAGAAACCAATCTAGAACATATTTCACATTTTCCGCAATGTGATAAGTTTCAAAATCTGGAATAGCCAATCCCATACCCTTCTTTCCCGCAAACATGCGATTTGTGGCTATTTTAGGCTTTTTATTTTTCCAAATAAATTGTCTTATATATTTGTTAATTACAAGACTGTCTCTTTTTAATAATGAGAGTGGTAAGGCCTGAAATATATATAAAAATCTGTGCAACGATACCATTTTAATTAGATGTATTCTACCTGAAAGAGACAGAGGTAACTTCATTCATCTCTCTATGTCTTTCTTAAGGGACATGATCAGTGGTGAGAAATTTAAACTGTACCACTTTCTCGAGTCCCGTGCAAATTTCAGCCCCAAATACGTTATGTGTTCTTTTGCCTCCCTAAAAGGTGTTGAGGGTGAATTCCTATGCTTAATTAGACGCAATATTTCAGACTTCTCTTTATTTATTCCAAAGCCTGTAAATGCTTGAAATAAGTCTAGGGCATTGATATTTAAAGGTAAATTCTTTTGAAGATATTGGGTAAAAAAAAGGAGATCATCAGCATAGATAGCTTGCTGAATTTTATACTGCCCAATATCAATGCCCTCAAGATTATCCCTGAAATATATAGCTAAAGGTTCTAAAGATAAGTTAAAGAGGAGAGGTGAAATAGGACACCCCAGTCTTGTCCCACGCTGTAGGAAAATGTATCTGATATAGAGGAATTAATAACTAAAGCTGCTAAGGGAAGAGAGTATAGTAATGATATAATATTTAAAAAAATTACCTATGATTCGAAAGTTCCTAATCGTAGTAAACATATGGTCCCACAGCAAGGAATCAAAGGCCTTTTGTGTATCTATAGATATAACCGCTGCATCTTCTCCTAAAAAGATTCCTCCCTTCCCCACTGTTTCATAATAGTTTATCACTATTTCCAATTTCCTATTATTATTATTCACTAGCATCCTTCCTTTAATAAACCCTGTTTGGTCTGGGTGGATAAGAGTACCAATAGAGACTTGGAGTCTATTAGTCAAAATTTGTGTTAAAAATGTATAGTCGGACTTCCGGGTGGGCGGCGATCCAAGATGGCCACAGGATTGTGAAGCTCTGCAAATTGTCTCAGACGTTTTCTTTGAAAGTGGCCATTTCTTAAGCCATCCTAATCTCCCTTAGCAAGCAAGTTGTTTGGGAACCTTATGGGATCAGAATTGTTATCATCTGGCCCCCGCGAAGTCAGAGAAAGTAGATTATAAGAGGAGAAACGGAGAGAGAAATACTACACGTTGTACAAATATAGAGGGAGATGGCAGCAAGAACAGTTACCTTCCCCACTGAAACAGAACTCAGAGACAAAGTTGTGCTAACTGCTTTAAAAGATTTATTTCTACCAGCGCTAGAGAAGCTGGAATCTGCACTGCAGGAATTACTGCCTCACACTCGAGCCGACAACCCCCTACGCTCTCCTGTAAAATGGTGTCGGCTTCCCGCGAGGTCAGGCTGCATTAATAACTGCATGATTCCTGGATCCCCGACATTAATGGATCATCGCCTCACAGTAAGCGCTAAAGGAACTGAAGTCCCCACAGCTGTTAAGGACAAAAGGCTGATCACCATAACTGAGGGTAATCCATTTCAGCTGCAGCGGGACCAGGGCACTTACTCTTCTGCCAATCAGCTCCGGAACAGCGCAATCCCCCACGCTGTACTCCATCAGCATAGTCAAATCTTGTGCAGGGGATTGCAGTTGTTGGAGACTCAGCTGCTGCAGGACGCAGATACAGAGCCGTTTACAGACGTCGACGGCGTCAACTCACAGAGGAATGGCAAAGTACAATATGCTTGTGGCACAAAGGGATTCCTGCTGTGGGATCTACACTCCTTGGTCTCATTGCTTTCAAGACCGGACGCTAGCCTGGCCTTGCTGAGAGCTGGATCCGCACCACTAATGAAGCCTAACACCCGCTTCTTTCCCGGCAACCGTCCACATCAAGGGACTTGGCAAAGGGCTTTAAGGGAGAGAGCACTGAATCCACACTGCGCCGTAGGAATCGGCTGAGCTGCAGATTTATGAAAATATACCTGGATGCGCTGTTTAGAGACATGGGTGGTTTTCTTTCTGAGTGCAGTCAGACTTAACCTGGCCTCTAAGTATCATGCCATGTTTCTTTACTGTGTTTATTTCCCTGCACCATGTTTACATTTATAGCTCGCTTAAGCAACATAGCTAGCAACGTTAATGACGCTTCTCAGCAAAATAAGTTTGGGGTTTATTGTTCTCTTAGTTCATTTGTTTTTGTTTTGTTTTCTATACTGTTCATTAAGATTAATGCTAGTCCGTTTGAGGTTTGTGATGACATTGGCATAGACTGTGGGTACACAATGAAAAGGGATATTCAGATGTAATAGTGCTGTTTTGATTATATCTGCTCACTGACATGTTGAGGAACAGACCATGCTTGGAACTTATTGCTTGCAGAACTCAAGGTATGATTGCATTTAATTGTATTAATCCCCACAGAGGTTTCCCAGACCTGACACATTGCACATATAAATGATTGCATTGCATCTGCCTCCTTAGAGATCCAACTAAGCTTACTTTTCTCAGGCTTGCCATAAATATTGTTGTGCAAGTATATTCATACGCTCAAAGTCATACAGATACAGAGTTTTCTCTATCAATTAGCTCAGTGGAGTAGGTTCAGAGTCAGCTCTGCTTATCCCTATAGCTATCATGTTTCTTTATCCTATTACTCTTTTGGGTTAAACCTTTAATGAGTATGATCATTGTGCTTTTATGAGTGGCAAACTGTTGCCCTTATACTTGTCTGTATATGTCACACCACTCTGTAAGATTTGGACACTCACATATACCATTCATACATTCTGACAGCGACTAGGTAACTGCACACATTTTCTTATTATTAAACTTTGGAAATTAACATTAGGACCCCCTCAAGGTTGCTTTCACCAGCGAGTTTTTGGCAGTCTGGCATGAGACTACTCAGATTACTTATGTGTTATTCATTAGGTAACATGCTCCTGTCAGCAAGTAGAGTCCAACCTTATACTTGTCTAGCTAGACACTAGCATAACCTAAAGCAAAGGGTCAGTGGATCCCTTTGTAACCAACCTTTTGGTAACTGTCAGCACTCTTCCATATTACATGCTCTTATTGAGAACATAGAGATCCAAACGTTATCCACCCCTTATTACTACTACGGGCTAGTCTAGACCAAACTATAAAATATACGGCAGTCTTACTGTGCTGAGCAATATATTCTCTTGACCATACCACTTATACCCGACTAAGAATTGCGCAGCTATGATCTTATCTCGCCACAGTATCTCTGATAGAAATTTGAAAACTCTCTACTAATATAAGTGACCCAACACTATTACTGGCCTAATATTGTATTGTACTTGTACCAATGTTACTGCACTAACTCATAGATTATTCTGGGGAGCATGCAGGAATGGTGTTTGCTGGTCTATACACACTTGTTATGTCCCCCCATCCCTCACCACTATGCCCCTCCCTCTCCCCTGGCTTCCCTTCCCCGCTTCCTTCTGTCTCCCCTGTTTTATGTCTTATGTTCGTTTGTTCCCCCCTCCCCTTTCTATTCTACCTGTCCCTTTCCCCGGTGCCCTCCCCCTTTCTGACTTCCCTGTTCTATGTCTATTTGTTTGTTTGTTAATAATGTTTAAAACCCCAATGTGGTGGTGCAAATGCATATTTATGAGAGTAATGGTTACCTACTGATAATTCTCGAAATTACATGTATGTTATTGTATGAAATTGCAGCTGCTTGTATTGTCTTACATGCCTTCTTGGCCCACCCTGCGAGGTGGGTTGGAGAGGCAACTTGTAACTTTGCACCCCTTATTGGTTATAAATAAAAGTTTAAAAAAAAAAAATGTATAGTCCACATTCAGAAGAGAAATGGGCCTATCAGAATCCATTAATTTCAAGTCTTTCCCCTGTTTTGGGATCAGAATTATTCTGTATTAAAGTATTTAGATGAGGATTTTCCCTCTAAGAGAAAGGAGTTATATACCTTATTTATTACTGGAGTCATTTTATCTTCAATAATTTTGTATAATTCTCCTGGTATATCATCCGGGCCTGGAGCTTTATTAAAATTGGCCCCTAGGTCTTCAGTGGCACTAACCTGACAAGCACAAAACAACAAAACATGTCCAAAAAAAATTTTCTTTCATGATTCAGCTAGAGCAATTACAAATGAATTAGATAGCGCATGTTATTTTAAATAACTTTACAAATGAATTAGATAGCGCATGTTATTTTAAATAACTTTACAAATGAATTAGATAGCGCATGTTATTTTAAATAACTTTACAAATGAATTAGATAGCGCATGTTATTTTAAATAACTTTACAAATGAATTAGATAGCGCATGTTATTTTAAATAACTTTACAAATGAATTAGATAGCGCATGTTATTTTAAATAACTTTACAAATGAATTAGCGCATGTTATTTTAAATAACTTTACAAATGAATTAGCGCATGTTATTTTAAATAACTTTACAAATGAATTAGATAGCGCATGTTATTTTAAATAACTTTACAAATGAATTAGATAGCGCATGTTATTTTAAATAACTTTACAAATTATTTCTTTTATCTTATTTGTTTAGTTTTCTTTCTGTAGGCTCAGAAGCTGCTGATTGGTGGCTGCACATATACATCTTTTCATTGGCTTTCAGCTAACTCCTAATAGTGCTTTGCTGCTCCATCAAAGAAATTATTTAAAATTGTATGATCTATCTGAAATATGACAGAAAAATGTTGGGTTTCATGTCCCTTTATAGGCTATTGACAAGCATGTTCCCTCTAATATTTTTGAGCACTGTGCACAAAAATGATGACGTTTGCAACTTTCAGCTAAATCCCTTTTATTCCAACTATTTGTTTACATCACACCCCAAACAAGATGAATTTCATTGTATTCATTTTTTGCAAGCTATATGCCCCTTAAGAGACCAATGATAAAAAACATTTTTAAAATTTTAAGTACATTTGACTTAAAACTCTCCAGCAAAACAAACTGCCGAACCAATGTTTAGGAAATTTGGTATGCAGATAGATTATTATTTGGTAGGTACTTTTTAATGAGGAGATAAAAATGTTTTAATGCTCATGAAACTTTCATGGTTCAGATAGCACATGCAATTTTAAACAACTTTCCAATATACTCCTATTTTCTAATTTGCTTTGTTTTTTGGTATCCTTTGTTGAAAAGCATACATAGGTAGGCTTAGGGACAGCAGTGCACTACTTGGAGCTAGCTGCTGGTTGGTGGCTGCAGATGTTAGTAGTGCAAACTTGTATGAAGAAGCCAAAGGGGCATATTTATCAAGCTCCGAAAGGAGCTCGATGCCCCGTGTTTCTGGCGAGCCTGCAGGCTCGCCAGAAACAGCAGTTATGAAGCAGCGGTCACAAAGACCGCTGCTCCATAACCTGTCTGCCTGCTCTGAGCAGGCGGACAGACATCGCTGGAAATCAACCTGATCGAGTACGATCGGGTTGACTGACACCCCCCTGCTGGCGGCCTAATGGCCGCGAGTCTGCAGGGGGCGGCGTTGCACCAGAAGCTCTTGTGAGCTGCTGGTGCAAGCGTATTGCTCGCCGTATTCAGCGAGGTCTGTCGGATCAGGTCCGACAGACCTTGATAAATTGGGGCCACAGTCTCACATGAAGGAACCCTGACAACAGTTTGATATTATGACAACTTTATAACTCTCCCACGTGGTGCAAAAAAATGGTTCTAAACACAAAGCTATGCATTAAAGGGACAGTCAACACAAACATTTTTATTGTTTAAAAAGATAGATAATCCCTTTATTACCCATTCCCCAGTTTTGCACAGAAAACATGGTTATATTAATTTACTTTTTACCTCTGTAATTACCTTGTATCTAAGCATCTTCTGACAGCCCCCTGAACACATGACTTTATCTATTGACTTGCATTTAAGCCAATTAGTGCTGTGTTGTTAGAATCCACGGGCGTGAGCTCAATGTTATCTATATGGCTCACATGAACTAGCACTCCCCCACTGTGAAAATCTAATACAAAGCATGTGATCAAGGGGCTGTCTTTAGTGAATTAGAAACAGAGAGAAATTTAGAGGCTTAAAGTTTATTAAGTATATTAATATAACTATGTTTTTTGTGAAAAGCTGGGGAATGGGTAGTAAAGGCATTATCTATCTTTTTAAACAATAACAATTTTTGTGTTGACTGTCCCTTTAAACTAGTATGTTAGTATCTGCACTGAGACCTAACGTTACTATACTTTCAACAACATACCCTCTATATACAGAAATAAAGATTAACTTCTCACTGAGACAGAAATATTCCTATCTGATATACTGCCTGTGTTCTTGCAACCTACGGCTACCCTTGTTAAACTATGTCGGCTAGAAAGCAGAATAAGCCTGCCCAGGGGCCTAAACCGCCTGCAGCTAATTAATTCTTTAAACCTGCCAGGGGTGAGAAAACAGTAGAATCTGTCAACATAGCAATAGAAGAAGAAGACATAGACTCTGAAACAGATTCACAGATTATTAAAGAAGATGCTATCCCTGCTACAAGAGCGGATCTTAAAGCTCTAGTGTCTAAGCAAGACATTAATAAGAACTTTGATAAACTCTGGGAAAAAATTGATGCATTTCAGAACACCGTGACCAACAGTCTAGCAGACATAAAGCAAGATATCTCAGAACTGGGTTCAAGAGTGGCTACTTTGGAAGAAAATTAGACCTCTGCCACAGAAGAACTATCTAATCTAACACATAAGATCTCCTCACAGCAGCAAGAGGTTAGTGAGATGCAAGACAAGTTGGAAGATCTTGAGAACAGGAGTCGCAGGTGTAATCTGCGCCTGAAGGGGATACCGGAAGTCTCGACGGAAGAATTACCCATTTACTTACATCAATTATTTCAAGCTATCAATGGAGAAGTGGGCAAAGAGAAATTTCAAATGGAAAGAGCACACAGAGCACTGTGGGCTAAACCAAAAGAAGATGCGCCTCCCAGAGATGTTATTATTACGTTTCTTAGCTTTCCAGAAAAATAAGTAATTCTCTCTGCAGCAAGGAAGCATCCCACTTTCAAGTTCCAGGGAATGGTAATACAGTTTTATCAAGATCTTTGTATAAGAACGCTCCAAAGAAGAAGCTATTTGAAACCTCTCACTACACTCTTGAGAAAACACCAGATTGGATACCGATGGGGTTTCCCCTTCAGTCTACATATCCTACACAATGGCAGATCTCTAAACCTGAAGGAGGCGATAGAAATTCCAGATATATGTTGCAAACTGCAAACTGCAACTGGAACCTCATGAGATACCACAGATGAAGCAATTAGAGGACTCGTCCCAACTATAGACGAATCCGACTCAACAGCAGAGACAAAGGTGGACCAGAGTACCGAAGAGAAAGGCCAAGTCTTGATTCTCTATTTTCTAACTTGTATATGAGACAAACCATTCCATCTCTAATTGGAAGAGGCGGACGAGGAACTTATCTTTTCTCTACTCAATTTTCTTGAAATGTTAAGGTTTGATATGTGAAGTGCTTTTGTGGGTATTGGACCTTAGCAAAGAGGTTCTGGGAAGGGTGGAAGGTAATGAGGTTGATAGATCAGAGGTTACTTTGCCCTATTAGCGGGAAGTGTAACATGCAGTGTTCAGAAGTTAATAATTGTAATTTACCTGAAGCCAATTTTTTGAGCTTTTACAGTTAAACTATTAACAGTTATAGCACAATGTGCTTTTAGACCATAATCTATTTTTTCAGGGGGGAGGGGGGGGTTGAGGTTGTTTTTTCTTTTTTTCTTTTCTTAATTTCTCACCACAGAAAGAATAGGTTTTTTTATCCCCGAACAATATGACTGTGCTGGGTTTTTGAGTAGATTGTTATTTAATGAAAGTTCTCATGTTCTTGTTTTTGTTTTTGTTCTGTCACGTTGCCTTGCTTGCCTGCATGGACCATCTAACAGAGGAAAAGCCATGCCTACAATGCCTATGGGTAATCATGTTGAGCGAAGAGAAGGAGGATCCGGGGGGGGAGCCCCACCTACAGATTTGTGAGTAATGACTGGTAACATTCGACTGATATCACATAATGTCAGGGGCCTTAATACTGACCTTAAGCGTAGGACGGCATTAAGCCAATACTCTAGATTGAAAGCTAACATCATATTCCTACAAGAAACACATTTCACCAGGGAAGTCATACCAAAATACTGGGATAAAGGTTACACTCAACATTTCCACTCTATAGCAGATAAAAAAAGAGGGGGGTATCAATATTGCTGCATCAATCGGTGGGTTTCGTGGTAGATGAAACAACTAGGGATCCCGAAGGTAGGTTTTTGATACTCCGAGGGAGACAACACGATAAGCAAATAGTTTTATGTAATGTATATGCACCGAATGAAAAACAAACAGCCTTCTTTTTCCTGTGTTTCCCACTTATTAAGCCAATGGTCACAGACCAGGATTATTTTAGGAGGGGATTTTAATGTGTCAATGTATGCACACCAAAGTAAAGTCAAAACCCCGTTATCTCAGAAACAAATGAGACACAACTCCATAATTAAAAAAATAAAAGAGTTTTTTTTGTCACATAACATTCTAGACTCATGGGACGGTAAAACAAATGACTACACATATTACTCTTTTGCACACAGAACTTACTCGAAATAAGATTATATTTATTTAAGTCAAACACTGATTCCAGATCTGACCTCTTTCACGATACATGCGTGCGCCTGGTCGGACCACTCTATAGTTCAAATTGACATTAAAAAGACATTCCAAATTAGCGCGACACATTCCTGGAACTATGACCCATACGTCCTTAAAACCCCAAATACACGCAAGTCCATTTCTAAAGCATTAACAGAGTACTGGGATTTTAATGTAGGGACAACTTCTAATCCTATTACTATTTTGGCTGCACATAAACCTTACATCAGAGGATTACTTATTAAGGAAAAGGCGGCTCTAACCAAGGCTACTAGACTTCAAACAGACACCCTACAGAAACAAATAGACACCCTTACTAGGTTACACCAACAGAATTTATCGACAGGAATATTTGCACAACTGCAGGCTAAAAGATTAGAATTAGCAACAATTATGAACAAGACATCTGTGAGGGCAGCCCAAAGACTAAAATCACAATACTTTTTATACTCTAATAAGCCATATAGGTATTTGGCCCACAAGCTTAGGGAAAAGACTAGATCTTTCACGATACCGCATCTCCAGAAAAATGACGGGACTTGTACCTCAAATCCCCAAGAGATAGCCGATAGTTTTGCCCAATATTACACTCGTCTTTATGACGGGGAAAAAACTATTCAAAATGATCAGACAAAACAACTCTTAGCTAGATTCCTAGATGAAGCTAAACTTACACCCTTAGATAAAGAGACTAGCAAAGAGTTAAATGCTGGGGTTACGACCAGGGAGGTCGTTAATGCCATTAAAAAACTTAAGCCAGGAAAAGCTGCAGGCCCCGATGGGTTTCCAGGTGAATACTACCAACTCTATAGATCTGTTTTAATCCCACATGTAGTTTCATTGTGCAATGATATATTACAAGGTAAAGAAATTCCCAGAGAAATTCTACAAGCCAAAATAGTAGTTATACCCAAACCAGGGAAAAACCCAAAACTATGGCAAAGCTACAGACCCATATCCCTAATTAATCAAGACATTAAGATTTTTACCAAAATTCTAGCGAATAGACTTAAAATACACTTACCAGCACTGATCCACCCTGATCAGGTAGGCTTTATCTTAGATAGAGAAGCCCCAGATAATACGAGGTGCATGATCTCCCTGGTTGAATACCTCAGCAGAACAAGAACACCTTCTCTGGTCCTTTCGTTGGATGCGGAGAAGGCGTTCGACAGAATAGATTGGGACTTCATGTTAGAAGTTTTAGATAGACTAGGCTTCCACGGTTCATTTGTTCAGGCTATTAAAAGCATTTATTCTCATCCTACAGCTAATATCAGGGCAGCAGGTTATCAGTCGCAGCTTATAGAGATTTTAAACGGAACGAGACAAGGTTGCCCACTCTCACCACTTTTATTTGCAATCTGTATAGAGCCATTAGCAGCAACAATTCGCTTGACCCCAGATATACATGGAGTCTTAATTATAGGGCATGAATTTAAGGTGTCCTTGTTTGCAGATGATGTTCTTCTTACATTGACCAAGCCATTGGTGTCTCTCCCAAACTTATACCGGGTATTGCAAGATTACTCCGATATTTCGGGATACAAAGTCAACCTAGAAAAATGTGAAGCTGTCCCTATTGCCCTTCCAGATCACACTAAAAAACTCATTGAAACTAATTTTGAATTCTCATTGGCTAAAGAGGCAATCAAATATCTAGGGATCAAAATATCAAACAACATAGCGGAACTTTACAAATTGAACTACATCACTTTATATAAAACAATTCGGAAAGATATCAACACGTAGAAAACAGGAGGCTTCTCCTGGTACGGCCGATTATCGGCCTTGGGAATATCCTCCCAAGGCCCTCCCAATTAAGGTACCCTTGGTTGATCTTAGTAAACTACAAACGGATCTGGTAGGTTTTTTTGAGAAGCAATAAAAAGGCTAGAATTCCCTCCCACATTTTACAACAGCATAGACAATTGGGGGGGGGGTGTACCAAACTTAACACACTACTATCAAGCGGCTAGGTTGGCACAAACTACCCTGATGAGCAAGAAACCAGATGAATTGGTGTGGGTGCGGGTAGAGACACTGATGGCAGGCTACAAACGCCCAGATGATATACTTTGGGATCAATCGAGACAATCCCTTAAAGGGGCTTCTGCCTCGGGACTTACGATAGAGATGATGCAGGCTTGGACCTCGCTGTCCAGATCTTTGCACCTAATACCAGAGGATTCGGTGGTAAGGCCAATAAGGACTCTCTTGAGTGCAGACTTCCATACGCAGATTAGGAAGTGGGAAAATAAAGGGCTATATAGAGTAACAGATTTTCTATATAAAGGTAAAGTAGCTACATTTCAACAAATACAGGAGAAAATTAAACCAGAGAAATTGCAATGGTTTTTATACATACAAGTGGCTTCAGCTGTCGCCAAATTTAGACCACATAGCTCTGAGAAAAGCTTGACAGCACTCGAACATTTCTGTAATACGACTAAACGTCTTAAAAAACTAATTTCCGCCATATATCTAACACTACAGAAAGCTAGAATCACCTCTAAAACCTTCTTAATGGAGAAGTGGGAGGAGGATTTACACAAAGTATACTCAATAGAAGAATGGGAGGTAATTTTACATACAGCTAGTAAGGGATTAATTAGTGCAGATTTTAGGGAAAATTGTATTAAAACATCCTTTAGGTGGTATCTTACCCCTATAATCACTTCTCACTATACACAACGGGGTAATAAATTTTGCTACAGAGGTTGCGCGGAAACAGGGACATACATTCACATGTGGTGGGACTGCCCACAGGTTAAGCAGGTGTGGTCTAAACTTTCTGAGCTACTGAGTGAGGTACTTTCTGAAAATATTTCCCTAACGGCATCACAAGCATTGCTAAATGAACACATAAAGCCATTTAATGCAGCTACTAACACATTCAGACGCATCTTATGTACAGCCACTAGAATATGTGTAGCACGGTATTGGAAGACAGGGATACCTTCGTGGGGGGAAGTGAAGGAAAAGATTCAAATTACATACAGAATGTCAGAGACGGCAGCTTTCATACAAAATAATTATGACCAATTCTTAAAGATATGGAACTACTGGATCCTGATGGGGCATTAGAAAGACACTGAAGCAGATGAGGGACAACTTGTGGACTGTTGCCAAGGTCTATATACTGACATAAGACATTCATTGACTACAGAGGCCTAGATTGGGCTAAGAATTGGGGGGGCTCCTTTCCCGGATCTGATGAAGGAGGATTGATGTGACAGGCAAGTTGGATATAGTTTAATTGTATATTGTTTATTTTTATTATTAGGGTGTTTGGTGGGAGGGATGAAAGTATACACAAAACAAAAATGATGGGTAGGAAGAGGGGAGAGGAGAAAATGTGTGCTGTTTGTTCCCTTTTGCTGTTCTCTCTATCCTGCTATCATGATTTTGGATGTATAATTAGACACACGGTATTGCAAGTCTTGTGGACTGTAATAATGAAGTTATGTTTGTTCATTTCAAAAGTTAATGGACTTTTAGATATCACCTCAACAACAGAACAACGAATACTGGACTGGAGATCTCTTTTAGAGGTCAAGGGGGGTGATATGGTTCTCAATAAGGAACAATGTGATTTGTAATTGTTGTGTGTTCTGCAATAAAAATAATTTCAACTAAACTAGTATGTTAGATTTATAGTAGTGTTCATGCTCCCTTTAATGTCACTGTTTTCAATAAAAAGCAATGCATGAGCATCTTTTATTCATTCAGTGGTATAAACTGCTGACTTTATAGCATACAGAAGCACTATAACAGAGTAAAGATAACAAAAGATTTAAGCTTCACTGCCAAAAAGATAAATAATTAAGATGTATTAAAATGACACACTCAGACTACATGGGTAAAACTAGGTTGCAGTCACATGCTGCCAACAACTATATATCTTTATTGCTTTACAGCACTGACAACCTGTACAGCTACAATAATACAGTACAACATCTCAACATCTATAGGTCATAATAAATGTGTTCCCATTATAAGTGTATAATGGAGGCATATATAAAAATACATTAATAGTGAAACTTCTTCTATTTCATTCAAAAGGGAAAAATATCTAAAGAATTTACAAAATCATATATCACGTTAATTTGCAAAAACAATAAAAACCCAGAAAAGCTTAGAGTGTATTGTCCCATTTCACTTCTTAACGTAGATTACAAATTACTAACAGGGATTATAGCTAGGAGAATGAAAAACTTCCTCATGGAGCTAATTCACCCAGATCAGACAGGGTTTATGCATCATAGATCTTCTTTCTCCAATTTATGAAAAGTCCTTATTACACTGGACTATTTCTCGCACTATGAGAATAAGAAAAGGGAAGAAGTAAACATGGATAGGGCTAGAATATCAATTGATGCAGAAAAGGCGTTCGATCATGTGAGTTGAGATCATTTATATACGTTTTTTGAAAAATTTGGACTGAGGGGCCCCTTCTTGTCTTATCAAGACTCTTTATAGATGCCCTCTCTCAGCCTTAATTATAAACGGGAACATCTCTATAGATTTCCAATTAGCAAAAGGTACAAGACAGAGAAGCACACTATCCCCTCTATTGTTCAATTTAGCAATAGAATCACTAGCAATTATAATTAGAATTAAAATAAAAGGAATTAAAATAAGGAATAAGGAATTACAAGTAGCATTATACGCTGATGACCTGCTGATATTTATCATCAATACAAGAATAAATATGCCTATTCTTAGTCAAATCTTTAAGGATTTTGGCTCCTTCACGGGATATAAAGTACATACGTAAAAATCAGAGGTCTTATGGATAAATAAACTATTCAACTCAAGTTCCATTTTTAAAGACGCCAAATCATATATAAAATATTTAGGCATTAATATCTCCAGGTCTCCTGAAATCATTAATAAAATCTGTACGGACTTAAAACGGTGGGCGACTTTACTCTGCACTTACACTTATGGCTAAAATAAATCTGAAAAAATTGTAACCTTTCCTAAGCTTTTATATTTTTTTACAAAAATCTACCACTACTATTAAAATACACACACATTTTATATAAAACCTTTTGTGGGTTCCTATGGGGGAAGGGAAAGGCTAAAATGTCAATATATCATTTAAATCAATTACAAAATATGGCGGGATTTAACCTACCCGCACTACAAAAATAGAATTGGGTCTGTATGGCGAAGATAGCAGAAGACTGGGTAGCAGGAAAGGATCACTTTATGCTTAAAAATATCAAAGAAAATATGTTAGCTCCCTTTGCTGGAAAGGCATTAATTCATATACCAGTGAAAAAACTGCCAGACATTATTAAAAAAAAAAATAGTTTTCAAAAACCCCATCATTGCCTGGCAAAAGGTTTGCAAATCCCTAGATGTCCTCCCCAATTTTTCTAAGTTTCTTCTATTAACAGACAACCTGGCTTTCCTAGAGGGGATGACCTCAAATATTTTTAAGCAATGGAAACAGCAAGGTCTAGAATATACTGCTCAAATACTTGAGCCTAACTGGACTAATGTTAATTCTTTCGAACAAATTAAACAACAGTTAAATATTGACAATAAAAGCTTCATTGTCTTTCTTCAAGCTACATTATTGTACCTCCCACAAATTGAAATCCACACCACAACAGTGGATAGATATAGAATCAGGGATAAACTTATTTAAAATGGTATCTGCTTGAAATTATACTGGTACAGGTTAATTCTTAAAAAGGAAGGAAAGGGCAATATCACTAAATTAACTGCAAAATGGAGATTCTCATAGTGGGAGATGATCTGATTAGTAAAAGCATTGAAAGAGTGTATAAAGCTACGTGAGTCCCATAATTGAAATTGCTGAATTTTGCCTGCAGATAAGCTTACAAAATGGAATCAAGCTATAACAGTGGCATGCTATAGGTGTAACCTTCCAAATGCAAATATTGTGCACTGTTTAGGACTATGTCCAAAAATCAAAACATTTTGAGCCACGATCACACATTGGATTTCCAAAATTTTGAGTTCTAATATTGAGATTAATATGTTAGAGATTATCTTTAAAAAAGCAACGAGAGGTGACTTATCAATGCAAACTTTATTAACTTCATTATATTGTTCGGTCAAAATGTAATCTTCTCCAGCTGGAAGTCACAGAAATCGCCAAGTTTTAAAAAAAACTACTAGAGCTAGTCAAAAAAAATAAAAAATGATAATAGAACAATTTGATGCCCGATATAATAGTAAGACTGAGGTCCCCACGTTTTTTGCAAAATGGGGGGGGGGATTACATAACATCGCACTCCCCAGAAATACGAAAAGAAATTATTAGCCCATTTATAACACAATCTATCTACAGGAAGCCATTCTCAGAGGAGAATTTCCTATAAATCAATGATATTACTGAAAAGCTAGGTTGGAGGAGGTTCTGCGGGTGGTAGGGCGCCCTTCTCTCTATCCTCTTTTTTTCTTTTTTTTTATCAATCTCTCTCGCTATCTTCTATCTCTACTTTTTGTTTTCTGCTTTGACCCATGTTTGAGTCATCTTCCTTACAAGGAAAAGGAAGAAAAACCTTGAACAGTGTACTTCCATGCAATGTAATACAGTCTTATTTATTGTTTCACTTTTTCGACCAATGTGTTATTAATTGGATACCCAATAAGGCAATTTGTCGATCTACACTATTTTAGTTTTTGTACACAAATGTGGAAATGACCGATTTGTATTCTTTCTGTACATGTTTAAAGGGACAGTCAACACCAGAATTTTTGTTGTTTTAAGAGATAGATAATCCCTTAATTACCCATTCCCCAGTTTTGCATAACCAACACAGTTATAATAATACACTTTTTACCTCTGTGATAACCTTGTATCTAAGCCTCTGCAGACTGCCCCCTTATTTCAGTTCTTTTGACAGACTTGTATTTTAGCCAATCAATGCTCACTCCTTGGTAAATTCATGTGCACGAGCTCAATGTTATCTATATGAAACACATTAACTAACGCCCTCTAGTGGTGAAAAACTGTCAAAATGCATTTAGATTAGAGGCGGTCTTCAAGGTCTAAGAAATTAGCATATGAACCTCCTAGGTTTAGCTTTCAACTAAGAATACCAAGAGAACAAAGCGAAATTGGTGATAAAAGTAAATTGGAAAGCTGTTTAAAATGGCATGCCCTATTTGAATCGTGAAAGGTTTTTTTGGACTTGACTGTCCCTTTAAGTCTTCAGTCCCCACCACATTGCTTGTTTGATTTTCTTTGGACCCCCAATCACCCTGTGTGGTGAATGGGAGAAGCAATATGGGTTTTTTTCCCCTTCTTTTGTATTTTACTCTGTAGGTATATAAATAAAAGATTAAATAAAATAAAAAATTGTGAAACCTCTAATGGAAAGGACAACGTTCCCATAAGAGTTAATGCAATTAAGAAGTAATTTGAGTTGTGACAAAGAAAATGACTTCCATATCAATGGAAAAACTAAAAATGAAACTGATGATACAGAAATGTCATATCTTGGCTCATTATCCTGGCTAATATTCAACAGTGATGTCCCTATTCAGAACTGATCATTTACTATTTTACATCATTTAAAAGGTAGCTCTGCCTACTGACTCCCTCATTCTTATTGAATATTCAACATACATTACAACATATATTAGGGAAGGCTTCTGTTGAGTATTAGCTAGGATATAAGTCCTTTTGTACAAAAATGTCTCACAGGGCCGGACTGGGAAATCAGACCGGCCCTGGAAATTTGTATAGACCGGCCCCACCCTACCACCTCCAGCATAACCACGCCCCCCAACCCAGCCACGCCCCCTCCAAGCTAGCCAACTATGCTCTAGCTGGTTTTCCCTTCAACTCATATAGATATATAAATATAATATATATATATATATATATATATATATATATAATATATAAATATAATATATATATAATATATAAATATTATATATATTAGTCATTGCTACATACACATGTTGTTACATACATATATGTGTCTGTCACTAACACTGAGCAGCTATTTCCCCCCGCTATAGGGATTACACACCTACTGAAGACCTGTGTCTGTCAGATTGGAAATTACTATTAACAGGACTTTTATTTACCTCTCCAAAGATATATATTATAATTCTTGCGTGGATTATCCTTGTAAGAAATTTTGTGTTTGCTTTTTATACTACATTTTATGTCTGTGCTGTGATTCCCTCGCTTTTCACTTAATATTTCTGCTTCAACATTTTTGCTATTGACAACGTTGCTACAACGATGCTTTTTTTTCCTTCAATACTATTACAATTGAAGCAGCATGCACACTATACAATTGATCAAACCATGCGTTTATTATTATATGCTGTGTTTTTACAAAATTCAGATTATTTATTAGTTTATACTAGGAATGTGTTGTGCTGCATCAGCTATTGGGATACATTTCAAATTAAGCAAGAAGGTTGTTAGTTATATGAATGCAGTTGACAATTGTCTGATTCTGATCAAGCACACACTGCTGAATAAATAAACAATGTTAACAAATATAGGCCTAGATTTGGAGTTCGGCGGTAAAAGGGCTGCTAACGCTCCGCGGGCTTTTTTCTGGCCGCACCATAAATTTAACTCTGGTATCGAGAGTTTAATCAAATGCTGCGTTAGGCTCCAAAAAAGGAGCGTAGAGCATTTTTACCGCAAATGCAACTCTCGATACCAGAGTTGCTTACGGACGCGGCCGGCCTCAAAAACGTGCTCGTGCACGATTCCCCCATAGGAAACAATGGGGCTGTTTGAGCTGAAAAAAACCTAACACCTGCAAAAAAGCAGCGTTCAGCTCCTAACGCAGCACCATTGTTTCCTATGGGGAAACACTTCCTACGTCTGCACCTAACACTCTAACATGTACCCCGAGTCTAAACACCCCTAACTTTACACTTATTAACCCCTAATCTTCCGCCCCCGCTATCGCTGACCCCTGCATATTTTTTTAAACCCCTAATCTGCCGCTCCGTAAACCGCCGCAACCTACGTTATCCCTATGTACCCCTAATCTGCTGCCCTAACATCGCCGACCCCTATATTATATTTATTAACCCCTAATCTGCCCCCCTCAACGTCGCCGACACCTGCCTACACTTATTAACCCCTAATCTGCCGAGCGGACCTGAGCGCTACTATAATAAAGTTATTAACCCCTAATCCGCCTCACTAACCCTATCATAAATAGTATTAACCCCTAATCTGCCCTCCCTAACATCGCCGACACCTACCTTCAATTATTAACCCCTAATCTGCCGACCGGAGCTCACCGCTATTCTAATAAATGTATTAACCCCTAAAGCTAAGTCTAACCCTAACACTAACACCCCCCTAAGTTAAATATAATTTTTATCTAACGAAATAAATTAACTCTTATTAAATAAATGATTCCTATTTAAAGCTAAATACTTACCTGTAAAATACATCCTAATATAGCTACAATATAAATTATAATTATATTATAGCTATTATAGGATTAATATTTATTTTACAGGTAACTTTGTAATTATTTTAACCAGGTACAATAGCTATTAAATAGTTAAGAACTATTTAATAGTTACCTAGTTAAAATAATAACAAAATTACCTGTAAAATAAATCCTAACCTAAGATATAATTAAACCTAACACTACCCTATCAATAAAATAATTAAATAAACTACCTACAATTACCTACAATTAACCTAACACTACACTATCAATAAATTAATTAAACACAATTCCTACAAATAAATACAATTAAATAAACTAGCTAAAGTACAAAAAATAAAAAAGATCTAAGTTACAGAAAATAAAAAAATATTTACAAACATAATAAAAATATTACAACAATTTTAAACTAATTACACCTACTCTAAGCCCCCTAATAAAATAACAAAGCCCCCCAAAATAAAAAATTCCCTACCCTATTCTAAATTAAAAAAGTTACAAGCTCTTTTACCTTACCAGCCCTGAACAGGGCCCTTTGCGGGGCATGCCCCAAGAATTTCAGCTCTTTTGCCTGTAAAAGAATAAATACAATACCCCCCCCCCCCAACATTACAACCCACTACCCACATACCCCTAATCTAACCCAAACCCCCCTTAAATAAACCTAACACTAAGCCCCTGAAGATCTTCCTACCTTGTCTTCACCATACCAGGTTCACCGATCCGTCCTGAAGAGCTCCTCCGATGTCCTGATCCAAGCCCAAGCGGGGGCTGAAGAGGTCCATGATCCGGTCAAAGTCTTCATCCAAGCGGGGCAGAAGAGGATCTTCCATCCGATTGAAGTCATCATCCAGGCGGCATCTTCGATCTTCTTCCATCCGGAGCGAAGCGGCAGGATCCTGAAGACATCCAGCGCGGAACATCCATCCGGACCGACGACTGAACGACGAATGACTGTTCCTTTAAGGGACGTCATCCAAGATGGCGTCCCTCGAATTCCGATTGGCTGATAGGATTCTATCAGCCAATCGGAATTAAGGTAGGAATTTTCTGATTGGCTGATGGAATCAGCCAATCAGAATCAAGTTCAATCCGATTGGCTGATCCAATCAGCCAATCAGATTGAGCTCGCATTCTATTGGCTGATCGGAACAGCCAATAGAATGCGAGCTCAATCTGATTGGCTGATTGGATCAGCCAATCGGATTGAACTTGATTCTGATTGGCTGATTCCATCAGCCAATCAGAAAATTCCTACCTTAATTCCGATTGGCTGATAGAATCCTATCAGCCAATCGGAATTCGAGGGACGCCATCTTGGATGACGTCCCTTAAAGGAACAGTCATTCGTCGTTCAGTCGTCGGTCCGGATGGATGTTCCGCGCTGGATGTCTTCAGGATCCTGCCGCTTCGCTCCGGATGGAAGAAGATCGAAGATGCCGCCTGGATGATGACTTCAATCGGATGGAAGATCCTCTTCTGCCCCGCTTGGATGAAGACTTTGACCGGATCATGGACCTCTTCAGCCCCCGCTTGGGCTTGGATCAGGACATCGGAGGAGCTCTTCAGGACGGATCGGTGAACCTGGTATGGTGAAGACAAGGTAGGAAGATCTTCAGGGGCTTAGTGTTAGGTTTATTTAAGGGGGGTTTGGGTTAGATTAGGGGTATGTGGGTGGTGGGTTGTAATGTTGGGGGGGGGGGTATTGTATTTATTCTTTTAC
The DNA here is from genome assembly GCF_027579735.1 of Bombina bombina. Classification (NCBI taxonomy): domain Eukaryota; kingdom Metazoa; phylum Chordata; class Amphibia; order Anura; family Bombinatoridae; genus Bombina; species Bombina bombina. The sequence goes on along the minus strand of NC_069499.1, from coordinate 716,298,647 downwards.
AGGCAAAAGAGCTGAAATTCTTGGGGCATGCCCTGCAAAGGGCCCTGTTCAGGGCTGGTAAGGTAAAAGAGCTTGTAACTTTTTTAATTTAGAATAGGGTAGGGAATTTTTTATTTTGGGGGGCTTTGTTATTTTATTAGGGGGCTTAGAGTAGGTGTAATTAGTTTAAAATTGTTGTAATATTTTTATTATGTTTGTAAATATTTTTTTATTTTCTGTAACTTAGATCTTTTTTATTTTTTGTACTTTAGCTAGTTTATTTAATTGTATTTATTTGTAGGAATTGTGTTTAATTAATTTATTGATAGTGTAGTGTTAGGTTAATTGTAGGTAATTGTAGGTAGTTTATTTAATTATTTTATTGATAGGGTAGTGTTAGGTTTAATTATATCTTAGGTTAGGACTTATTTTACAGGTAATTTTGTTATTATTTTAACTAGGTAACTATTAAATAGTTCTTAACTATTTAATAGCTATTGTACCTGGTTAAAATAATTACAAAGTTACCTGTAAAATAAATATTAATCCTAAAATAGCTATAATATAATTATAATTTATATTGTAGCTATATTAGGATTTATTTTACAGGTAAGTATTTAGCTTTAAATAGGAATCATTTATTTAATAAGAGTTAATTTATTTCGTTAGATAAAAATTATATTTAACTTAGGGGGGTGTTAGTGTTAGGGTTAGACTTAGATTTAGGGGTTAATACATTTATTAGAATAGCGGTGAGCTCCGGTCGGCAGATTAGGGGTTAATAATTGAAGTTAGGTGTCGGCGATGTTAGGGAGGGCAGATTAGGGGTTAATACTATTTATGATAGGGTTAGTGAGGCGGGTTAGGGGTTAATAACTTTATTATAGTAGCGCTCAGGTCCGCTCGGCAGATTAGGGGTTAATAAGTGTAGGCAGGTGTCGGCGACGTTGAGGGGGGCAGATTAGGGGTTAATAAATATAATATAGGGGTCGGCGATGTTAGGGGTAGCAGATTAGGGGTACATAGGGATAACGTAGGTGGCGATTTGCGGTCGGAAGATTAGGGGTTAATTATTTTAAGTAGCTTGCGGCGACGTTGTGGGGGGCAAGTTAGGGGTTAAGAAATATAATATAGGGGTCGGCGAGGTTAGGGGCAGCAGATTAGGGGTACATAAGTATAACGTAGGTGGCGGTCGGCAGATTAGGGGTTAAAAATTTAAATCGAGTGGCGGCGATGTGGGGGGACCTCGGTTTAGGGGTACATAGGTAGTTTATGGGTGTTAGTGTACTTTAGGGTACAGTAGTTAAGAGCTTTATTAACCGGCGTTAGCCAGAAAGCTCTTAACTCCTGCTATTTTCAGGCGGCTGGAATTTTGTCGTTAGAGCTCTAACGCTCACTTCAGAAACGACTCTAAATACCAGCGTTAGAAAGATCCCATTGAAAAGATAGGCTACGCAAATGGCGTAGGGGGATCTGCGGTATGGAAAAGTCGCGGCTGAAAAGTGAGCGTTAGACCCTTTAATCACTGACTCCAAATACCAGCGGGCGGCCAAAACCAGCGTTAGGAGCCTCTAACGCTGGTTTTGACGGCTACCGCCGAACTCTAAATCTAGGCCATAGTGTATTTTAAAATTAATCTAATAATGCTGAAAAGCAATAATATAAATTTATATTTCTGTAATATATTTGTGTGATATTTGGCTTGAAAAGAATATTGCTGTAAACATTCCTAGTTTATTGTGTTTTTTTAAGGTGTTTCATAGCTCAGTCATGTTTAGAACCTGTACTTTTATTATGAAGATTTTTGTTTGTGCTTATGAGATCATTTTTGTTTTGCTTAGTAATCGATCATATTTAGAGTTTGGCAGGCTGACATTTCAGCAGTAAACACTGTAGACTTCTGTAAAGGTATGTACTACTGGACTTGTTCACATAATAATTAATAAAAAAATAATACATACATGATCGTGATCAATCCAGAGAGAGATGGTTCAGACTGTCTTGAACTGAACTGGCTGTACCTGCCTCTGAATTGCTGCCAAGTGAATTGCTGCCGGGCGCTGTGAGTGTCCCGCCATCTTTCTTCCGTCCCTCCAACATGTGACCCCACATGGCCTGCAACTTACTCAACAACGGCTCGGCTCGCTGACGCAGCCCGGTCCCAGGCTCCCTTCACTATCATGTCACATGACGTGGTGAGAACGGAAGAAGACAGAGTCAGTCAACTCAGTGACGTAAGCCACCGGCCCACCTGACCCGGCCCGAATAATCATTGCTCCCTGCCTGGCCGGGCCCGCCGCAGCCTCATCCAGTGACACTGTGACAGACTGAGCCTGTGACTGTGAGTGACAAGCAGACACAGACTCAGTCACTGTCTGAGTGATTTGCTATTTGGCCAGGCTAAGTTACTAGTTGTGGAAGGTTAGGTTAACTTGCGGAGGCGGAAGGGGTTATATTAATAGACACAGTACAGTCACAGTCTAGACAGTGAGAGTAAGTGTAAGGGACTATTAGATTAATAATTTACCGGTCACAATTATTATCGCAATAATAATATATAATATCACAAATAATGCATCATATACAGCAGCAGCCAGCCTGAGGCTGAGCCCAGCCCAGCTGAGCTGCCGGCCAGCGGCCCACCAGGATTTTTCCCGGTATCCTGGCTGCCCAATCCGGCCCACAGTGATGATACCTGAAATGGACAAATGTGATAGCCACTTAATCACAGCAGCAAATATATTCAGCATCTACATAAAAGCTTCTTTAACTCCACTGAAACCTGTATGTGGCAACAGCAGTTAAGTGTAAGTTAAATAACAAAAGGTTTCCCGTTGTTCTCCCTTAGGGCCTGATATTCAAAACCTTGCCAGCATGGAGAGAATTCACACAAAATCGTTACAATATTTTTTAGACCTTGTATTCTAATGTAGGAGTTTCTGTTTCACGTAGAGAATACTACAAATCAACATAAACATTTCTCAAAGATGAAATGTGTGTCTCTAAAAAAAATAAAAAAGGACTTCCGGTGGGCGGCTCTACAAGATGGCTGCAAGCTTCAACTGCTCTGAAGAAAACTACTTCTAATTCTAATATTGCGGCCACTTATCCACGCAAGCTGTTCAGGAATACTTGGCAGACAGAAGGAACAACAGCTCTTCTACCCCGGAACGTCATTTTAAAGAATAAAGCCGTTGGGCATCGTGGCGGGAATACTACCGCCACACTGTATATACATATAACAAAGTTCCTGTTTCTTAACAAAGTTCCTGTTTATTTACAATGGTTATCTTCATCGCCAAAGAAGGCTCTGCTGGCTCCCTCATTCTAGCGGAACTACAAGCCGTGTTCTTGCCTAAGCTAGAGAGGCTCTTGCATTCCTGCGCTGACTTGTGCGCAATGCTGTCAACTGAGGCACAATCTGGCCAGCCACCGAGCCCATTACAAGAACCGTCACATCCATGTGTCTTAATGACAGCCACAAGGCCCCACACCTATCGGTAAGCGGAACAGTCCCACCTAGTGGGGTCCATTGTGGAATCGAAAACCGGACCAGAAGAGAGTCTGCCGACACCTCTGTTGGCCCACCCACTGTTGATCTCAGCTCCGGAGCTTGATATCCAGGCGATCTGGTCGGGTTGCGCCATAGAGCCGACTGTTTATCTAAAGTACAGCTCACCGCTCCCCCATATGGCTCGTCTGACTACTGCCTCGGCTTCAGCTGCAGATCTTAGCCCAGGCTTCGGAAGGGAGGCTGCCTACAACCCCGTTTACTCTGCTGTTACTCCAGCTGAGTCTTCTATCACTCCGTGTACCATCACCACTGCACCGGAAGACCGACATGATAGCTACAAATATGGCTTAGAAATCAGGCTCGCTACATATTTGACCACAAGCCTGAGAGAGAATATGCCTGACATCGTGGTTGAGAGTTCTGCAGGGTGGTGGAGGCAGTGTAAGAACCGCTTAGTTACGGGTGTTGGCTGACTCTTACTCCTTTTTTATTCTTACACCAGGGATCAACAAGAGAAAACTGCACAGGATTAAGACATCCCTTCTGGTGTATGGTAGCACCTGCAGCTAACTCCTGTGTAAATAATTTAAACGTGGATGTGCTTTGTGTGCAGTTTTACTTTTATTTCATGTCATAGGTTGCGCTTAACACTCATCTGAATACTACCCTGGGCACACTAAGCTACTAAAACCTGTCACATACGCTGCTCTCTTAGGCATATTGACTCAGTATTTATTTATTAGTGCCGAATATTACCTCTTAGTAGACATCACGAGAATAAATGTCCTAAAGCTGGAGCATTCTCTTACTAGTGACACTACATTTTACAATATGACATCTCTGAATGTTCTCTTACTACTATAATCAGCGGCAGGTGTTACATCTCCCCTATAAAACTGTGCCATGGTCAGCGTGTTTAGATATCTTCCCACACCCGGGATAATTTAGATTCCTCATGCATATAGCACTCTGTAATATTCCCTACTTTTTTGTTTGCCTCCCTAGCCTGGTTATTTGTAGCGCACATCGCCCTGCACAATATTAATTGAATTCAGATATGCTTGGAATGGCGCACTTTAATATTCCTGTATAACTGTTAAAAGACAGTTTTAGTTTTAGTTTTGATTGTTTAGACACAGCTAGGGTAGGTATTGTGGTTAGTATTTTTTGTTTGTGTGATATAAAATCAAGTCGCTGAATACTCAGGGTTCTAGACTGTTATGAGCTAAGGTATATAGCGTAAATCAAGGCTTTTAATACAAGATGGATTTATATTCTGTAAGCTACAAAAGGTTATGTAATCATTCTCCAATGTGGGTTTTTTTTTTTTTTTTTCGGTATCTGGCAATGCATACTTAGCCCACTTTATTAATCTTTATTTTATACTTATCTTTTATTCTCTTAGGTAGAGGAATGTTGCCCATACTCTTCCCTAGTTTCATCACATAGGGCTAAGTTTAATATCTGCATATAATCTATCCTAAAAGGCTTTGCACTTTACACCCTGAATATTCGAGGATCATAACTGTTTATTGAATTTATAGTTTAGATTAGATCTAATGTGTGAATGTGTGCCATAGAAACCAGGGAAATAAAGCCGGATGCACCTCAGTGAGCTATATTCTATTGGGTTCACACTCACGCTCGGCACGGTAGTTAATTAGTAGATAGACTGCTGTAAGCGCCGCAAATTGGCTTATCATATTGGGTGCAGGGAGTGCTTGGGTCATAAATGGTGCACATTCTCTTAGACTATATACGTGGGTGAAATAACAAGCCCCTCCCATTTTACCCCTTATGCCATAACCTGCTTCACTGACCAAACCTCGGCCAATTCCAGTAAGAAAACTATTGCTTCACCACATTCTTTTTGCCGGGGGGGTATGACCTATATTGTGCCTTGAGCCACCCTAGCGCTTAGATCTGATAATATTAGTTTTATTTTATTGAATTTTGTTTGTAAGTGTTTAGTGTTTAGTTGTATTAGTTTATAAAAATACAAAACCCCAACATTAGGGTGCATACGCATATAATCTAGCGCTCAATCTAATGAATAGAAGATTCTGACAGTCCATACTATTGCTGTGATTGATACACTTTAATGTAGCGGATAGCGGACATTGTTTTGTTTTTCCTAAATATCATGTCAACTATGTAATCCTCTGTCACACCTTGCATGGTGTATTACTGAGATTTGCTTTATTAATGTACCTTGTGTTGGTAATAAATAAAAATTAAAAAAATTAAAATTAAAAAAAAATTAACAGCCTCCCAGTACTGACAAGACGTCTTAGAATATCTTGCTTGCACGGCAAGGTTTTGAATATCAGGCCCTAAGTGTTGGTCTTTGGTTTACAGGCAGATATAAGATAAGCAAGCATGTGTGTGTACACAATGTGATAACAATAAAGAGATCTGATTGTACCTGCAAACTCAACCCATTTTAATAGGTTGTGGTTTTTAACCCTTTGAGTCCTAAGCCCTTTCCCACCTGTGCGCTAAGCTGATTTAATTTTTTTTTTTATTTTGTGAAAAAAAAATGTATAACTTTTTTTTTTAGGTTAGTTTACCTTTCCAATGGTGGGCATTGGGGCTCTGTAGCTGCTTAGATGCCTGAGATACAGGCTTCTAAGCAGCATGCCCCCTTTTCCTATACTTTGTATTGACAAATTGTTAATAAAGTTGCGCAGTGATGTCATCACGTCATTGCGCGTGACGTCACCATGCAAAACGTGATGCCCCGGTGATGCCTGTCACTCTACAGGCACGATCACTGGGGTAGGAGTGGATGGGAGCCCAAAGATCTCCCTCAAGGTGGGAGAGTGCTAGTGACAGTTTTGAGCCGTCATTAGCACCAGAGTGGGAAACTCTGTGACGGCTCAGAGCCGTCATTAGCACTCAAAGGGTTAAGCTCAATACTAGCTCTTTCATATACACAAATAAACTTGAAAATGCAATGTCTCATACTATTTATACTCTGCAGCTCTATAACAAGTCAATGGAAATACATTAAGGGAAAAACTATTTTATATTGTACTATCCCTTTAAGCTCACGTGATGCAGGTACAACAGCAAGTGAGCACTTCAGCTTTTGTACATTACTGAAAGCAGGTTTTTAATTCTTACATAAAGAAGATGCTTAGCTCACTCATAATACAGTGGGCTTTTTAAATTATTTGTTGGTAATACGCAGGTGTTTGCTCAATGTGAAAATTCTCTCTTCTTGCCACTGTACAGATGGACAAGATGATGGCACAGCCTGTACTCATTAGTTGCTGCTGTGAACATAACAGTAGGAGATGATAAAGGATTACATGCATATCTGTGGTTATCCAGAGTTTATCCTGTGCCCACAGCCAGTGGTTACACAAATATGAACTTCATGCTATCAGACAAATGTATCCAACGCAGTAACAATATGATATTGGATTTGCTAAAACCGCAATTTCAAAACATTTTGGATTTCTTGATTAATGATATTTTAAAAGATATTCACTGTTTTTAATTCCAACACGTTATAGTTTTCTCTGAGGTTCAAATAAAGAAAAGCTGAGTTACTGCTCCCAGGATATTTTACAATTGAAAGTGCTTGCCTCTCTGCATTATTCTATTTAACTGGCACCAGTTCCCGCATGAATAAAGGCTATTTAGTTTAATGAGAACATAATATGTACATTATTTATACATACATTTGAAAGAAGGGTACACTTGTTTACATTTATGTGAATTATTGATATAATACATTGTACAAATCAGCAAATTGTTCATACCACAGGCGCCCAAATATTGTTTGGGATGCCGGTTACTAACGTGAGATTGGCCATATCATGTTGCATACCCACTGTCTATATTAAAAATAATGGGGTAGATTTACTAAATGTCGAGAGGACATGATGCGCTATAGCTAATACACTGTCAGCATTTATCATTGCACAAGCATTTCTAATAAAATGCTTGTGCAATGCCGCCCCCTGCTCACTGGCGGCCAATCAGCCGCTAGCAGAGGCTGTCAATCATCTCGATCAGATCGGATCGGGATGATTTCAAAGGAGCAGCAGTCTTATGATCGCTGCTTCTTAACTTCCGCCTGAAATGATAAGCCTCCGAAGCATTATCCGCTGCTTCATAAATGGAGCCCAATATCTCATATTAACATATGCCTATTTTAGGTTAAAGATTACAAAGGGGGGTGGAGCCCTTAGAGCTCTTTCATCACAAATACTCTGCCCATAGAAAAGAGAGGGAATTTTAATGTCTTAAACCCTCTAATAGTCTCCACATTCATCCTCCACACCTGGGAGCCAGCATATCTTTTCAAAGCTACGTGGTTTGTTTGCCTGAGATTCCCCATCTTTGCTTCTGACTGGCATGCTGCTGGGATCCTTAGTTAGCAGGTGTGCAGTACCAACATTTGTTGCCTGCTCTTACCAAGGCTTCTAAGAAATCATCTAAACTTAAAAGGGCAAAGAAATCATCAGGAGTACTAAGTTAAAAATACATTCTTTCTTCAAGGAATGAGAGATCTCTTCCCAAGATGATCTCATCCTGATCCACTTTTCCTAAGACTGGGGATTTCACATCTAACAGCTCCAACTCTGCACCTCCCACCAAGGCTGATCTCCATTTTCTTTCCACCATGGAGGACTTTAGTTTCAAATCCTTATATTGTTTAGCATTTTCCTTTTCCCTGATTTCCCTGTCATGCAGAACAAAAGGACCTGTGCTACCCAATCACAAACTACTGTATATATTTAGGATTTGAGCATAAATTGTTGTTTGCACATGCGCAGTTTAGCAATGTTTCAGCTTAGTTAATTCACAGTAACAGGTACATTAACAAACTTATGTTTTCCTTTAACATTCCCATCTAAAACGGACAGGAATACTTTGCTACACTTTACCAGCTGCCACCCTCCTGCAACAAAGAAGTCATTACCTAAATCCCAACTCCTCAGAGTCATGAGGAATAACACAGACGACACTAGGAGGGATGAACAACTAGACGAGATGGAACAACGTTTCCTCTCACGCAGTTACCCTAAAAAATTGATAACAAAACAAAAGGAAAATCTCAGAATGGAACAGGATCGGAACATTCACCTGGAATCCAAAAGGATGACTTTCGTCACCACGTACACCGCTGACAAATGCTCACTTAGTGGCACTCTTAAGAAACACTGGGAGATTATTAATTCTGACAAAACCCTCCCTCTACTAAAAATGGTACCCCCTCGGATAGGGTACAGGAGAGCAAGATCTCTCCGAGATGTCCTAATAAAAACTGATCCCATACAGTGCTACAAGCAATCAACATGGCTAGATAAGAAGAAACTGGGGGTCTTTCGATGTCTGGGATGTGTCACATGTGGGGGTCACATTACTGGATCAAGTTTTACTCATCCCCACAAACGAAAAATATACAAACATAAATTCCATTTGACATGTACTACAATACACATTGTGTATCTCTTGCATTGTACCTGTGGTCTTTATTATGTGGGTAAGACCACAGATGATCTACAGACACGGATGGTGAATCACTGATCCGCCATCCGCACCGCCATCAAGAGGGGCACCTCTGAGCAGCCAGTGGCCAGGCATTTTCAGGAACAACAGCATAGGATCACAGATTTGAGATATACCATCATCGATCACATACCACCTATGAATAGGGGAGGTGACCGGAATAAAGCCCTCCTACAAAGGGAGGCCTAATGGACATTTCATCTGGACACCATTGCTCCCAAGGGTCTGAATACACATCTTGACTGGCAGGTCTTTCTATAGTGTCTCCTGTTGCGCACTGACCTGTGATTCATGCTCTGTCTGTTCTAATTTAATGAGGTCCATGCAACCATTCTGTATATAACAATATTTCTTATATAATAGTGATATAGCTCACACTATACTTGTTCTAGAGATTATCCCAGCAGTTTTGTATGTATGGCTTCTTATAATTTGGCTCTAGTCTATAATTAAGACCCGGTGTATTTATTCCCTGAGGTTGTTTGCCATATGTTATGGCCGATAGCATCTTTTTGCTATTATGAATATATTCTATTCACTCAGTAGGATGTATATCTCTCCGGGTCTTATTTACTATTAGTTGTGACATTAGTATACTGTCAGTTCCGTATAGTGCTAGTCCTATATTTTGATACATACATGTATAGCCTGTACTACATTGTGTTAATGCTAGCATTGTTCACTTACAGTTTCTGTTAGGGTATCGTATTAATTATTCATGATGCTTTGGTAGCTTAGCAACTGCTCTACCACTCCGGATCTAGTACTTCCGGTTTCGGGTGCTGTTTACGCCGGTCCCCATGGAAACCTTTGGTTTTCATTACCGTCTATATGACGTATTGGTTACTGAAGCAACAGCCCGCCCTCTCCGGATCTAATACTTCCGGTTTCTATTGCTGATTATTTATGTTAGTTACCATGGATATTACTGGAATATTTGTCATAATGGCTCAATACATCGTTTCTATGTTTTGTTCTACCGGTATTGTATCATTACGTCTTGCTATGCTGTATCTAGATTTAACTTTTAAGTTTTATTATCTCGCTGACACACGCTGCCTTTGACGGCCTCCCCCGTGTTGGGGGCGGGTCTACATTGGAGAACGTGACATCGGGTCTAATGGTGTTTAAAGGCACTGGTGGAGGATACGTTTTTAGGTTCTTTGTATGTCTGAGGACGGATCGTTTTGATCCGAAAACGTTCACAGAATAAAAGTGATCCTTGTTTAACAAGACCCTTGGAGTGCTCGTTCGTTTTGGATGTATTGATATTTTAAGCAGCACCCAGGGCACTAGCATTGGGATTTCTGGAGTGCATTTTGTTCAGATTTATATATATATATATATATATATATATACACACATATATATATTCAAGTGAAAAAGGAAGCGCACAGAAGCACCTACATAGTGCAAATCAATTTAATCATACAAAAAACAAATACATTAAGAAGAGAATCCCCCGTAGGGTATCTACTCACAGAAATCAACCTGAAACTTGTGAGGTATGTACAGGCGTGTCGATAAATATACAGCTGAGGATTGCTGATCACTATAATCTGTCCGGGACACTTAAATGTTTACCAAAATCCGGGATATTACTGATGGACGGAGTAATCTCGCAATTTCCTTCACAATTCCCTTCAGTTTGTGAAGTCCACTCAAGTAGAATAAAATCTTGCAAAACTGTCCAGGCAGTGCAAAAAACAAACAGCTGATCGCTGATCAGTAGTAGCAGACGCAAGGTGGGCGTGGCCTTACACGTTTCGCGGTTGCGTCACCGCTTTGTCAGAGGAATAAATATATATATATATATATATATATTAGCTAATGCAAGGAGGTGGGGAGGAAGACTCCCGTACCCCCTACTTTCATACCTGAGACCTGCCATCTCCTTACCACGCATTGAATTGTTTGAAATTTTGTGAAGTGCAAGTTTATCCTTCCAACCCAGATTATTGGCCTGGATACTAAATGGTAAAGTTTATAAATGCTAGGCATTCTAGGGTTGGATATTGAACCTTTACTTCAGGAACAGAACGTGTGTAATAATTCAGCATAATAAAGAATTTGAGATATTTTTTTATACTGGATGATTTAACATTTTCTTTGCTTCTGATATTAAAACTTGCTATCTTTTGAAGTTTCTTCATAACAGATATCATCAAGGTTTGAAGAAATGCATCGTTCTGCTGTTTCAGCTATTCCTAAAAAAATAGCCAATAGGATTAGAGCTACTGAAATGGGACTATGGGGTTAGTGTTAGTTTTTTTTGGGGGGGGGGTTTAGATTAGGGTTTTTTGGGCAGTGTAAAAGAGCTGAATGCCCTTTAAAGGGCAATGCCCTACAAAGGCCCTTTTAAGGGCTATTTGTAGTTTATTGTAGGGTAGGGGTGTTTTTATTTTTGGGGGGGGTATTTTTATAGGGTTATTAGATTAGGAGTAATTGTTTTCAGAGGCGTAACTAGAAACCACAGGGACCAGGTGCAAGAATCTAAGAAGGCCCCCCCCCACCGCCCCTCCCCCCTCCAAAAAAAGGTGAATTTAATACATATCATTTTTTTATTGTTTTTTTACATTTAACACAGAAAAAAATGTGAATCAGATTACATGTCTGCAAAAGAAGGTACCCTGTGCCCACAGTATGTGAGATGGTCTGACCCCCTATTACTGTATATAGTGACACTATTTAACCCCCCAGTACTGTATATAGTAAGTTAGTGACACAGTCTGTAATCTGCCAGTGAGATGGCTGGCCTGACCCTACCCGCCCAGTACTTTATAAAGTGACCACAGTAGTCAGTGGCATGGTCCACCCCCCATACTGTATATAGTGGTACTGTATAGTGACACTGTTTACCCCCTGCCCCCCATGCTGTAGTAACAAGGTCTGTAATTTGCTGGTTCCACAAACATACACAAACACACATACATGCATAAATACACACACAGTCACATACATACACACACACACACACCATACACAAACACATAAACACCAATGGGTAAAACAGAAACACTAACCCCTGTAGTCATGTCACACTCACATGATATCAGAGCAGGCAGTGGTAGGTTAACGTTTTTTATAACAAAACATAAAAAAAAATTATAAAAAAAAATTATTATTTTTTTTTTAAGCTAGGCCCCCACCCTCAGGGGCCCAGTTGCACCTGCGTCCTCTGCACCCCCTGTAGTTTCGCCCCTGATTGTTTTAATTTTTGATAATTTCATTTATTATTTTTTGTAATCTTAGTGTTTTTTATTTTTGGTAATTTAGTGTTTATTATCTTTTGTAATTTTAGATTTTTTAAATTTTTTCGTAGTGTTAGGTTTTTTTAATTTGTAATTTAGATTTTTTAATTGGTAGTTTTTTTATTTTATTAGAATAGTTATGTTAGGTTAATTTAGTTTTTTTTATTTCACAGGTAAGTTTTTTATTAATTTTAAGATAGTTATATTGTAATTTCAATTTAAAGTTAGGGGGTGTTAGGTTTAGGGGTTAATAGTTTAATTTAGTGTTTTGCAAAGTGGGGGCGTTGGTTTAGGGGTTAATAGGTTTAGTTTAATAGTTACAATGTGGGGGGATGGAGGTTTAGGGGTTAATAGGTTTAGTTTAGTAGTTTTGATGTGCGGGCTGGAGGTTTAGGGGTTAATACTTTATTAAAGTGTTGGCGATGTCGGGGTGGCGGATTAGAGGTTAATAGGTTTATTTAATAGTCACGATGTGGGTGGACGGCAGATTAGGGGTTAATAGGTAGTTTATGGGTGTTTTAGTGTACTCTGTAGTTATGAGTTTTCCATAACTTCTGGTCTCAGATGGCGGTATGGATCATGTCGGTATAGGCTATAACGCAAGCATTTTCGCCGGACCGCACAACCTGTAATACATTTTTTTGAGTGCGGAATAGACGTTGCATTATAGGCTAAAATGTTTGCGGTATAGCTATACTGTAGCGACTCATAATATGCCTTACTGACCATTCCATGCAGAATGGCCAGTTTTTAAGCGGTATAGCTGTAAAGCAAAACTCATAATCTAGCCGAAAGTTTTTTAAAAATAAGCAAAACTATACATTTTTACAAAAAAGCCTGAATGGGCTATATAAATGGATCATCTACAAAAAATGTATGTAAAGATAAATCTAGTGTATAATTTCCCTTTAAATTTGACTTTAGTGTTCCTTTAAATGATCTTCTATGTGGAAGATAACCAGTGATTATTTTGTTTAGTTTTTTGCTTTAAGCACACATAACAATGTCACCTATCACCGTAGTTCCTTAAGCCAGTGTGAGGGAAATGTCCCCTTTAAACTGTATATTTCCAGACTGAGAATATAACCATTTTGCTGTGACAGAATTAAATGTAGGGGGATCGTTGACCAGGGTAACTAATGCTTGATCTTTCAGGAATCAGGATGCTCATCAGTTAAGTACATGAGTTAAAAAGTAAAAGTATTTGAGGTTTGGGAAAATAGGTACAGATGATGGTAATGAGTTAGATTTGAAGTATAGGATATTAAAGGGGGGTAAGAGAGGTGAATAAAGGGTTAAGAATGTGAGTGAACGTTTGTGTTATACCTTTTTGTACTTAACTCTGGGTGTGCTCCAGTAAATTTCTAGTGTATAAAAAAAATTAAGTGATCAAAAATGTCTAAATATTGTGTGTGTTTATGAATGTGTGTATTTATAAATGTGTGTATGTATGTGTGTATGTGTGTGTTTATGAATGTGTGTGTGCTTATGAGTGTGTGTGTTTATAAATGTGTGTGTGTGTGTGTGTTTATAAATGTGTGTGTGTGTGTGTTTATAAATGTGTGTGTTTATAAATGTGTGTGTGTGTTTATAAACGGGTTTGTGTGTGTGTGGGGGGGGGGGGTTGAGGGTTCTGTGAATTGGTTTCATTTTAGGTGTTAATATGGTCCATAACGTGGTTTATATATGTGTGTGTTTCTGATAACATACTATGTCAAAGTGAAACACAGTAAAATCTAGGCAAGTTTTTATGTTTTATGATGTGAAACAAACTCTTGCTAATTTACTTTGCACAGAAACATATAGCTAAGTAATATATTTTGCACAATTTACATGGTGTCTAATTTTTAACTACTTTATTGTTGTTTATGCAGTGCAGTAAAAGATTGTTGTTCTTGTTTAACTGCTGACAACTACATACTAGATATAACTCCTTTATGTATGACTGAAAATTCCTGGGGTATGATTGAGGATAAACAAACATTTGACTTTTATTTTTTTTTGGTTACAACACTTAGAAAAGTCAAAATTGAAATGTGCATAAATGCATTTCAATTTGCAATACAAGTATTTTTGCAATAGACTTCCATTAGCAAAAATACTTCTAATACAAGTAATTACAGGTACATAAATTCCTAAATATGGAATTCCAAAACCCAAACATACTGAAATCCAAACTTTTTCATTTAAAATATTAAAAAATAAAAGGTATAAACAAATACGGTTTTTGATGGTACAATCCATACAAAAGTATTAAAAATGATATAAAACTACCTTTAGTTACATGTATAAGCTGTATTATCACATGTATATATTGCCTAAATGACATAAGATATTGATGTTTACATTTAGTTCCATTAGGGCTAAAATGTTTGCAATATAGCTATACCGCAGCATACAAATATTCTAAAATCGAAACTATTCCAAAATCCAAACATTTTACGGTCCAAAGCAGTTTGGATAAAGGGTTTTCTACCTGTACTGTTTTTCTGCGGCATATGCAGTGTGAGGGCCTATGCACCATTATTCAAGAGATGGTAGTGTTGTGTATTGAGTGTGTAAATACATGATTTGTGTCTTAGAAGACACCACTGACTCTCTGAGAAGGTGTTGTGTTTGAATACTGGTGCGTACATATGTGCATATGCCACAGAAAAACGGTAATAGCTTTTACTAGAATCATTTTTGCTAATAAAAGTATATTGCAAACATTCTTCTATTTCACATTGAAAGGCACAATTCAGTTTTAACCTTTATATCCCTTTAATATAATCTGGCATTGATTTAACATGTTTGTGCAGAATGTTACAATCCACATTATACCAGTACTCCTTTTAAGCATTCCAGGGAGTGTCTAGAGATGTCAAAGTGTGTTTAACCTTTTTTCCTTTTAAAAGTTCTCAAAGATGTTCAATAGGGTTATTGTGGAGAGAAAATCATACAAATCAGCACCCCTTACTTTTCCTTTAACTTCAGATATGCCCGTTTAAGATGGCAAAAAATCCTCTTCTACAAAGCCAAAAAATAAGGGTGGAATGCCACTGCAGAAAACAGTGACATGTCTCTTTGGTCAAAGTGTAATGGATTTTGTACAAGAATTTTCCAGTCTTCTACTGTGCAATTACTGATTTGAGGCCAAATTAAGTGGAACGGTATTTAACGCTTTCACTCGAGCGCTAACTCAGCTAGAAGTAAACTGTTTTCACACTTAGAATATTGCGTGCGTGTTTAAGTATTCCCCCTAAGAAGTCAATGGAGGAGAGAGAAAGAGAGAAAAAACACAAAATACAAATAAAAAATCATAATAAATATACCTATGAACTTTTGCATATGTGAATATACAAAACATATGAACATGAATTATGTATAAATATATAAATAAAATAAATAAATAAAATAGATCAATAAATGAGAAAATGCAATTCAAATTCAATTTCTCAGATAATATGATGAAATTCTTGGTCACTGAGGATTACTATGTAGCAACATAAGGAAACGTGTCTGACCTAATTTGCTCCCTATCCTGCTGCCTGTCTTTTGCTGTCATTTTCTTACGTGTTGGAGCACTTTGCTATTTGGCATTTTTGCTAGTTCAGCCGTTTTGTCCACATGTTCATAATAAACAGGTAACTACTTGGCATTTATTACTTGTTGAGTCTCATTTGCTGCCGGGTGCGCTGGACTTTGCTGATCCTATGATGAAATTCTATAAAGAATCCATAAAATCCATAAAAAAGTTCATAAACCAGTTCATCAAACAGTGGTGTGTTGATTAATGAAAATCCGTGAGTAGAAGTAAGAGGAATAAGGGCCCGGAGTGATCCACGACACCCCCACAAACCAACAGGTGACTTCTATACCCCCCACTGGGTGTACACTTACTTCGACAACCCTCAATCGTTATGAGGAAAGTACAGGCACTAAGTCGGTCTACAAGTTCCCTGGGTGTAGGAATTGTCATCTTGATGTCTGTAATTCTGAGCGTTCCAAAATCCCTGGTAATCCGAATCCCTTTGAAATAGTTCTAGGTGTTTAGTCTCACACTTCACAATACCGTAAAATACGGAAAAAGTCACAAAAAACGGCTCTGGCGATGTTTAATCCAGAAAGAATGACCAGGGCGGAGGCTCAGGCCAATGGCAGTCGCTTTGTCTTAACTCTCAAATTCCACTTTATCCCAGTCAGTGAACTCAAAGGAAACAGGATGAGACCGGCTGTGCTCTTGCCTGCCTCCACTCCCTCCCACCGCTGGATTTATCGTTAAAAAAATCTATAAAACAATTATAAACTCACAGTCAGAGTTACTGTAACTTGTGCAATAGTCTGACAACGTATCGTGACAGTAACTAGCAGAGGGTTAAGTACTAGGTAAAAAGAGCAGAAGTAAGAAAAAGGCTGGGGGAGGTGGAATAGAAATTAGAACAGCCGGGAGCTGGGATTCATTGGTTTCAGCCACACCCCGGTTTCAGGTAGGGCAGGCGCAGGCACAGGAAGTCTTTTATTCTGCGTAGGACGAATCCCTGCCAGGTGTGACGAACGCCATTCCTGTGCCTGCGCCTGTCCTACCTGAAACCGGGGTGTGGCTGAAACCAATGAATCCCAGCCAAACACACCTCCAAGATGACCACTGCCTTGTTAAAAAAGCTGAGGATAAAGGTGATGGACTGAACAAGCATGTCTCCAGACCTAAACCCTATTGAGCATCTGTGGGGCATCCTAAAACTAAAGGAGGAGGAGCGCAAGGTCTCTAACATCCTCCAGCTCTGTGATGTTGTCATGGAGGGGTGTAAGAGGACTCCAGTGACAAGCTGTGAAGCTCTGATGAATTCCATGCCCAAAAGGTTTAAGGCAGTGCTGGAAAATAATGGTGGCCACACAAAATATTGACACTTTGGGCCTAATTTGGACATTTCCACTTTTTTTACTCACTTTTGTTGCCAACGGTTTAGACATTAATAGCTGTGTGTTGAGCTATTTTGAGGGGACAGCACATTTACACTGTATATATCTATATATCTATATATATATATATATATATATATATATATATATATATATATATAAATATCTATTTATAAATACATACAACCTATTCTGCTATGTGCAGAAAATTGTAATGTGAAATATTTACAGTAAGTACCCAGTACAACACTTTATTAAATATGAATATTGCATAATTATGCTTTTACAGGTTTTCATCTACTTAATACAATGGGCTCCAATGTGAACTTATATCTTTGAGCCCTTATAACTTTTTTGTGCAATATTTTTTTTAAAATATTTTATTAGATAGTGTTATTATGAGTGTAACTGTACTTTGTAATGTATGTTTTGTGACACTTTTTTGTTTAGCAAAACAGTTTACCAGAGCTCTGAGGACTTGTAATATGAGGGAAAAACCCGATGTGAACAAACACTACAAAAAGCCCCTTTTTTCGCTTGCGTGTAACTGTTAGCGCTCCACTCTTAATCTGTCCATTGGTAAATGTTTAGACTTGTTTGTATTTTTTTACAATGAAGGGGTTTAAGGGATGCTACTCTCCCATGAAAACCTTATTTTGCCAATTATATTTTAAATGTACTTATTCTTACTGGGGTATGAGGTTCTTGGTTTAGTTGTGCTTGAATTGTGGGTGCATAATGATGTTAGGCTGATATATTGGTTTTCTGAGGTTGTGGTCACAGTAGGTCTGCCTGGTCTTGCTTTGGATGAAAAAAATTTGATTTTTAAGTGTGTTGTACAACTGGGTTGTTTCACTACTCAGGAGAGCACATTTGACATAATTACAAAAGGTATTTCACTTTATGTCTTTCAAAAGCAGTAAAAGAAACACTGGCAGAACAATACTTACATAATTAGTCTAAGATGTTAAAGGGACATAAAACAAGTTGGGATAGAGACAAAATATAATATGTACTGGGCTTCTCTCTGCCCCGATCTCGCTCAAAATAGCGAGATTGTGCTATTTCTGCATGCCCCACTAGTGGGGCATTGCAGAAATAGATTTGCAGAGTTACCGATGGTAACCGATCGTTGGTGGGTGGGAGTTTAAGGAGGGAGGTGGGTGGGTGGCTCATCACTGGAGGAGGCGGGACCCCTTGGCCACGCTACAGGGAATAAAAAAAAAAAAAAAAAAAAACTGTGTCATTGAGGGGGAAGGGGGGGGGAGTAGGGGCAATGGGGGATCCCATGTGGTATCCATTAACGGAAAGGGGTCTGGGAGGGGGGGTAGGGTATTGAGGGGGGCAGCTACACTACTTTTTATAAAATTTAGCCAAATTTGCAGCAAACTGGGTTCTGGCAGACAGCTGCCGGTACCTAATATGGCAGCAAATAGGTAGAGAGGGGAGGGTTAGAGAGCTTTTGGGGGGGAGATCAGGGAGTTTGGGGGAACCTACACTGCAGCAAATATATTTTAAAAAAAAAAAGGGCTTTTATTTTCATACTGGCAGACTTTCTGCCAGTACTTAAGATGGGATGACAATTGTGAGGTGGGGGAGGGAAGAGAGCTGTTTGAGCGGGGTCAGGGGGTGGGATGTGTCAGGTGGGAGGCTGATCTCTACACTAAAGCTAAAATTAACCCTACAGGCTACCTAATTAACCCCTTCACTGCTGGGCATAATACAAGTGTGGTGTGCAGCAGCATTTAGCGGCCTTCTAATTACCAAAAAGCAATGCCAAAGCCATATATGTCTGCTATTTCTGAACAAAGGGTATCTCAGAGAAGCATTTTCAACCATTTGTGCCATGATTGCACAAGCTGTTTGTAAATAATTTCAGTGAGAAACCTAAAATTGTGAAAAAGTTAACATTTTTTTATATTTGATCGCATACGGCGGTGAAATGGTGGCATGAAATATACCAAAATGGGCCTTGAGTTGTTACAAAAAAAAAATATACAGTATATATAGTTTTAATAGGTAAATATTAAAAAAGGCTCTATTTTTGTTTAAATGTAGTGATGGCAAAAATGCTAAAAATGCTCTGGTCTTTTGGGGAAGTTTTTGTATGAAATGCCTGGTCCTTAAGAGGTTAAAAGGCAAATGCAACTCATAGGACATTACCCTTTGAATTAAATATACAGTGCCACAACAGTTTTGAAAATGTATATGTAAAGGTTGTGTGAAAATGGTATTCATATACAATATCAAGTAGAATTTTTCAGAGTTAAAATTAAGTGTTAAATAATGTGTTCTTCATGAGCACTTTTAACTAATTACAATATTTTAATAAAATAAAAGCAGATCTCCTCATCCACGTTTGTATATATATATATATATATATATAACATTTGTTTACAATGAGGAAATAAATGGATTTGTGGCCTTCCAAGAGGGAAGAAATAAGACTTCTTAAGACAAACCATCAAATAAATATAAGCAAAACATTTCCTGTTTCTTGAATGTGAATGGAACTTCCTTCCTAAAGTATCTTTAGATGCTGAGGCTACAAGGTCTTCAAACAATGCTCAAAATCTCAAAACTCCTTCCTGTTTTCTTTGATTTGTTTTTATTAGCACTTGTGTATATATATATATATATATATATATATACACACATACATATATGTATACATATATACAGTATATGTACACACACACATATACACATACACACACACACACACGAGTGCTAATAAAAAACATACCGGGGTATATATATTTGAGAGTCTGCACAAACCCCCTAAAAGATATGTAATTTTTATAATTGTACTTGTATGAAGCTAAAACAAGGAATTTATATTCTCTTTTTTGTGTGTTTTAAAATAATATTTCTGCATTAAAACATAAATGCACTATATATATATATATATATATATATATATATATATATATATATATATATATATATATATATGTATATATATATAATGTGTAAATAAGCAAATATTAATTATGTAAATTATATTCTCTAAACATTTGTTTGCCCTTTAATCATGCACAAAAAAGAGCTGAAATTATGTTGGTAATTGTATTACTTGACAATTAAAATTTGAATGCACAGACCTTGATGTAGTGACATTTAGTTGATAAGCAATATGCACTATCTCGCTACTTAGAAGTTTTTTTCCCAGTTTTCCATTTTGTAATCACACCACACAGAGAAATAATGGGTTAAAAAATGAAACACATATACAAAGTATCTTCAATAGATATTTGTGTTTAAACCATACACAAACATGAGCTGTAAATCTAATTCTAAGGTTAGGTAATATCAGTAAGAGCTATGAACTATGACTATTGAAATAAAAAAAGGAAACTAATAACTGGCTTACATGTGCCTAGAATCTGTGCCATTTAGTTTAGCAACAAGGCGCACTGTTCTTTGGACTATCAAGATTCTTGGCATTTGCGGGTTTCTATTTTATAACAATTCCACATAGAGAAGAAGGGTCTTGGTCTATCAAGCACAAGTAAAATGTGTAGAATGAGCTATCTATACAATGTATCTTCAAGATTAAAATACTTATTTTAAACCATGAACAGAAATTTATTAATAGGACATGAAACACAATTTTTTTGAGAGTTCTTGGTGTAATGCATAATAAAACCTTAACTATAAATAAATAACACACAGGACACAATATGGAAGGAAAACCATGACAGGTCGCATTTATTCAACATATATCACTACCTCCTCAAGTCCACAAGAGGTCAGGGCCCCGCAACGGAATGTGTGACAGAGCTCCCAATGCTCCGCCCACAGCCAGGAAACAGGGTTCATAGGGAGTTCACTTGGCTCACCTACCGAGAGGGACACCCTAAGCAGCCATTTAGGATTGTAGTCCCCTCCCTTTGGCCCAGCCATCGCACCATCCCATTTATTCAGCCCAAAGTGGTAAGGAAAAAGGGCCAAGACCTCCAGCCATCAGAGTGTAATGAGGCTCCCTTTCCCGTAAGGGGACCAGATCCGCTGGCCGTACAGCAAAAACCAGCTATCACTGGGAATGGAAAAATTCTCCGCTAGAAACACAGGTTTGCCTAAGTCTAGCTCCACTAAACCTACATCCGCCGTGTTACCTAAGTAATCCCGTATGATCGTCAAACTCAAAGCCACCATCCTTACAACCATAAACAGGGAGGGAGGGTGGGCAAACAGAAATCATCAGCCAACAGAATGGAAAAGAGACTTTGCACTTCCTGACAGGGCCTTATAACGGTAAGTAAGCCCCCTCCCTAATAACTGTAACATTGTTGCAAATACATCTACACCACCCATCCCACATGGCTTAACCCTTAAGCCTGCTCCAGTTTTATACTAAGCCCTACACTATCATTTTCTTTGTTCTCTTGGTAAGTTTTTGTGCTTCACATACCTAGGTATCTCTTGAGCAAAGAATATTATGAAAATGAAGCTAATTTGAAAATAGACGTAAACAGGAAACTTTTTTTTTTAATTGGATACTCTGTTTGGCAATTGAATTTAACACTCATCTGGATAGCGTGACCTCAGAGCTCTGGTTAACTGTTACGCTCTAACAACAAGTTGGAGAAAAATACATCAAAATTATATTAAATAATACAGTTACACTCATAATAACATCATCTAATAAAAAATATTGAAAAAAATTGCATTAAAAAGTTATAAGGGCTCAAAGATATGAGGTCTCAGGTGTTAGAAAACAAAAAGGACTGCAAAGGGCTTTACCATAGAGATACATACATATATGTGTCTAAATATGTATATATATATATATATATATATATATATAATCCAAAATGAAAGGCACTCATCGGGTCTTTAGTGTCAGATGAAATCTTCAATAGGGTGGCGTTGTGTATTGGGATCTATTACCCCAGAGTAGGTCCCTCATCCAGTATGGCAAACCCGTGTTGGCGGCAACAGTTTTAACAAACCGGAAGAGGTTTAGCATCACAGTACATGTGGGTGTGGTCTTACGCGTTTCACTGGACTCCTCCCGCTTCGTCAGAGGCTATGCCCACTCCTCTTGTCTCACTCTATTTATCCATAGATGCTCTGTGACTGTGACGTGACCGTATGTGTAATGTAAAGATTTCAATGCTGATCGGTCACATGACATACAAATCTAGTTGCTTTTAGTGCTGGAAATAGCGAGCCCCTTACAGATATTCTTAGCTCTTCTTACAATAGGAAGGGGTTACACGTATATACATATACAAAACATGACAAAGAACTATTTACAACACTTAATTAATTTGCATAAAAATACATACCCTTATTACTCGCACCTCTTGTTATAGGGTGGATTTTATATTCTATTTCCACAGAGGTATATATAATTTCATATCCAGCAAAAATGTACATGGTATACTACATAGAAATACTAGTTCATACAAATATAGTTTACGGTAATACAGAAAAACATGTAGTTCTGCAGTTCATTAGATCCTTGATCTTAAACGAAAACTAATTTCCTATTTCCCCAAAGTTTTTGTTGTTCTTATCTATATGTTCCCAACAAGTGCAACTTCTACTTCCACATTTATAAAAACCACAGGAAGCTTTATTCAACCAATTTCCCTCAGGTTTAGATTATAAGACACTTGGACTAATACGATTTTTCAAATTCATATTTCTTTTGAAAACTACCTGGCCCCTATCAACCAGTATATCCTTCAAAATAGGGTCTTGCATGAGGATGGGCCAAATTTTCTTTACTGCTTCCTCAATCTACGGAAAATGCACCTGCTGAACACCTGCTAAATTATCCTTCCAAAAAGCATCTGATAGAAATAAATGGAGTACTTCTGCAATTTTATTTTCACCGCCTAAATATTTCCCCATATACCTTTTAAAATAAACTGATCAGCTTAGTGCAATGGATCAGAAATAGTTCTATGAATTGAAAGATAAAACTGCATCATTTACTGAATCAAAAAAATGGACCTGTTATTTCCTATCTCTAAAGAGAAGTTTGCTTAATTGAATCTGCAGTTTATCTATTCACATACTGATTGTATTATGCCCAGTAATACAGTTAGACAAATTACATGGCATAAGCAAATACCATTCTCATGATGCATTGTCCAACTTGACATTATGCCTATTCATGAATATAGAGCTCCACCTAGTGTATAGCAATGAATCAGTGTTAAAAGGGATGGAAATTTCATTTTTCATGTATACATAGTATAAACCAACAATCAAGTTCTGAAATGGAAAAAAAAAATGCATTTTTAAAAACAAAAACATTTAAACTGGCCCTTTATTAATTATATACAAAACTATTTAAAAACTCTGGTAAATATGTTTATCTTATCTTACTTGACTGTGCAAATTACGACTAACTGTAAATGCATTTTAACTGCCACATTGTTAATTATATGCAAAACTACTTTAAAACTTTATCTGGATCGTGGTAATTATGGCTAACTGTAAATGAGCGTGTGCACTACTCTAAGCAATTGCTTTATAGCATGAAGCTGGTTCTGGCAATTTGCAGCATTTTGATGGAAACTTAGATTATGGGAGTTGCTTTTTGACTTCTCTGGGACAGGCACAATTTTTACACAAGATAGTATTTTACAACCAAAACATGTAAACTGAATGTGTTTTGCAATGTTGTTTCATGTGTATTAAGTAAAAAAAAAAAAATATGTTGAATCATATTTTGAGTTTGAATGTCCTTTTAGTAAACAAGTATTATAAATTCTGTAATCGGGTTTATCTTCTGTGGCAAATTTAGAATTTTCGGTATGTTTGTTTAGTTTTTACAACCACATTTATTTATTTATTTTTTAACTAACTACTATCCAACCATGGGGTTGATCACAATGTTGCGCTTGCTTTCGACAGATAACAATTTCTAAAGTAAGACCAGTATAGTCAGTGAGTTGTTACAGTGATCACAGTCCTAAAGTGCTTCTTCCATTAATACCAATAAAGCTTGAATTCATTACTCACCCCTCACAAACGAAAACAACATGAAACAGTTATTCACGTCATTAATCTCCTGATGCTGTGCATCCTATTGCTGGTGTCTGTTTAGAAAACTGCAGTACCCCAGCAGTACAATCTTGCTTCACACGCCTTCATCTCATTAACTATTTAAGTGGATTAAAAACACCCTGACATAATTCAACTGGTAATGTGGACATTAGCCATTCTGATGATCTAGTTGTCCTGCACTTTTTGCGACGCTGTTTTTGAGTTAATGACAATATATGCCCTTTTCTTTTTTTATGATATTCTCACTGGTTTTACAGTTGTTTAGAAAAATACTTTAGCATATCTTTTAAACTCATACTTTTTGTGCAATAGGGAGATAATATGTGCCCAAAAAGGGTTAATTACTTTGTTATAGGAGTAAAAAGCTCATCTGGCATATAAGTATACTGTACAAATAAGCTTTATTTCTTCTATATGTGTACCTATCTCTTCCATGTTTTGTATTGTGATAATTTAGGTTTATAGACCTGCACATATAGCATAGGTTAAACTCTATTTCTTTGGGCAAGTCCTTTTATTTTTTTTAATCTCGCCAGTTAAAGATTTAAACCATTTTAAAGGGCATTACAGCACCATGTTATTTCTATTTGTATATGTCTGTATGTTATCTCCTTTAGGCTAGCTTGAGTAAGCTATAGATAACATTTACCTGCAGTTATTATTATATGAATTACATATAAGTTGCCCCTATATTTCTGTGTGTATGTCTTAGATCCCAGATATATAATTACTATGTTAAAGGCCAATGTTATTCTTTATTTTATACTGATAAAAAATCTTCCATCCATATATTGTCACAATGAATTGTGCATGGGTGCATTCCAATGTGAAAAAAATGCTTCTATTAAAAGTTGTTACTGTTTTTCTGCTGCATACGCACATATCCTGTAAGGGCCTATGCCCATGTATGCACAAATAGCTAGCAGAGGTGTGTATTGCTCCTAAAGACAGAATTTGGGCTTGATTTATCAAGTGACAGTGGACAGGGGCGTACATATGCGCCCCTGTCCACCGCAGCTCACCTCTGGTGGGCAGAACGTTGGCCCTTGCCCGTACACAGCCAATCACGCGTGGGCAGGAGCTGTCAATCTCCCCATTCGGACGAGACCAGGGAGACTGAAGGGGATAGGAACCATCGTCTGATGACCGCTGCTTGATAAATACTGACTGCAGGTTCTCTTTTGAGAACCTGCAGTCGTAATGCGGCGAACGGCTTGATAAATCATGCCCCTTGTGTCATAAAAGCCACTAATGACTCTCTGAGAAGGTGTGGGGCTTGAATACTTTAGCACAGCTACAAGCCCTCACAGGATATGTGAGGATGCTGCGAAAAAAAAACAGTAATCATTTTTACTAGAAGTATTTTTTGCTAATGAAAGAATATTGCAAAAAATGTTTACATTTCAAATTTGAATGCACCCAGGCATAGTGGCGTCACTAGGGGGGGGGGTGGGGGGTGACACCACCAGAATTATTATTATTATTATTATTTTTTTATTTTATTGTAATTCAAAGAAATACAATGTAGAGATGCATATATTTTTTTATTAGAGGGACCAGCATTTGTGAACATTAGTGGGGCTGGGGAAGTTGTAGACACTTCATCTTGAGCCAGCGCTCCAATTTCCACAAAGAGTTTTCCCGGCTGCTTTTGCTTGTTTGTATTTTGCTCCTCCCCTGCCAAATTTCACTATGAATGTTGTGGGCGTGCCGTGGGGCTTGAGAAGTTGCGCTGGTAGCCTAAACCTGCCTGCCTATCTGTGCTCACTGCTCAGTGACGTGTGGAGCAGTGAAGTCACTCACTGCTGTGCTGTCTCTCTAAATGGGAACCGGGAAATCATGAGGGGGATGCCTGGAATCTGACTGCATGACTGTCTGACACTGTCTCTAAAGTGAAGGAGCCACGTATGATGCCCACCAGACCGGTACGGTTATGGTACACTAAGTGCACACTGAAGAGGTAGGAGGGGAGGGCGGGCGGAGGTCTGGGGGTGGGCAGAGTGCAGAGGTGATTGGCCATAAGAAGTGGTAGGCACGTGGCCCGGGGCTGTAAATACTGACTGCAGGTTCTCTTGTGAGAACCTGCAGTCGTAATTCGGCGAACGGCTTGATAAATCATGCCCCTTGTGTCATAAAAGCCACTAATGACTCTCTGAGAAGGTGTGGGGCTTGAATACTTTAGCACAGCTACAGGCCCTCACAGGATATATGAGGATGCTGCGAAAAAAAACAGTAATCATTTTTACTAGAAGCATTTTTTGCTAATGAAAGAATATTGCAAAAAATTTTTACATTTCAAATTTGAATGCACCCAGGCATAGTGGCATCACTAGGGGGGGTGGGGGGTGACACCACCAGAATTATTATTAATTTTTTTTTTCATTTTATTGTAATTCAAAGAAATACAATGTAGAGATGCATATATTTTTTTTATTAGAGGGGCCAGCATTTGTGAACATTAGTGGGGCTGGGGAAGTTGTAGACACTTCATTTTTTTGCTCCTTGAGCCAGCGCTGCAATTTCCACAAAGAGTTTTCCCGGCTGCTTTTGCTTGTTTGTATTTTGCTCCTCCCCTGCCAAATTTCACTATGAATGTTGTGGGCGTGCCGTGGGGCTTGCGAAGTTGCGCTGGTAGCCTAAACCTGCCTGCCTATCTGTGCTCACTGCTCAGTGACATGTGGAGCAGTGAAGTCACTCACTGCTGTGCTGTCTCTCTAAATGGGAACCGGGAAATCGTGAGGGGGATGCCTGGAATCTGACTGCATGACTGTCTGACACTGTCTCTAAAGTGAAGGAGCCACGTATGATGCCCACCAGACCAGTACGGTTATGGTACACTAAGTGCACACTGAAGAGGTAGGAGGGGAGGGCGGGCGGGGGTCTGGGGTGGGCAGAGTGCAGAGGTGATTGGCCATAAGAAGTGGTAGGCACGTGGCCCGGGGCTGTGCACTGACAGACTTGGAACAGAGTCAGAGAGCAGAATTTTCATAATTTGTGCACCTAAATCTTTTCTTGAGTGATTTATTTTTAGAGTGCACAGTTTATCTTTCATTTGGTGCTCTGCTGAGCCAGGGAGCAGCTCTAGGCATGAGCTTTATAAATAATGCAGCGCAGTTTACATATTTCGTATGTGTGTGTGTGTCTGAGTGTTTTTGTGTGTGTGTGTCTGAGTGTTTTTGTGTGCGTGTGTGTGCCTGAGTGTTTTTGTGTGTGTGTGTGTCTGAGTGTTTGTGTGTGTGTGTGTCTAAGTGTTTGTGTGTGTGAAAGAAAACAGAATAGAAATATCTTGTAATTGCAAAGTGTTTATGTCTATTCAACCCGTTATGCACTTTTACACTAATAAAATTAGCCAAATTGATGACCCAACATATACACATCCCCACTATACCATTAATGCCCCGATCAAATCCCTTAAAGGAACATGAACTCCAAAAATGATCTTGCATGATTCAGACAGAGCATGTGATTTTAAACACCTGTTCAATTTACTTCTATTATCAAATTTATTTTGTTGTTGTATTCCTTGTTGAAAATAATACCTAGGTGCAGAAGCAGCAATGCATTACTGGGACTTAGCTGCTGATTGGTGGCTGCACATATACAATGTGCTTTGCTGAGGTCAATTCAAGACTAGATGTAAACGAGCTCCTGTACTAGTCTAAGCGAAACATTATGTAGCTAGGTCAGGGAACTTTGCAGCATTGTTAAAGGGACAGTAAAGTAAACTTAAACTTTAATGATTCAGATAGAGCATGACGTATTAAACAACTTTACAATTTACTTCTATTATATAATTTGCTTATTTCTCTTGGTATCCTTTGTTGAAAAGCATATTTAAGTAGGCTCATGAGCAGCAATGCACTACTGTGAGCTATCTGCTGATTTGGTGGCTGCACATACAGTATATGCCTCTTGCTGTTGGCTCATTAGATGTGTTCAGCTATCTTCCAGTAGTATATTGCAGCTCCTTCAACAAAGGATACTAAAATAATGAACTAAATGTTATAATAAAAGTAAATTGCGAAGTTGTTTAAAATTGTACACTCTATCTCAGTGATGTCAAAGTACCGGTATATAGTCTAATCTGGCCCTCCCTTTTTTAGGTAAATTATTCATTTGGCTCCTTACATTGTTTTAGGGTTCTTATAGGTGTAACAAGTTGATGCTATATATTTCACTCACAAGATAAATATAAAGACAAGCATGCATTGTCCAGTGTAGACTCCCATTATGCAGTGCTTGGATAAATGTCACTTTTTATTCAGTTCCAGAATGATCACTTCACTTGGCACTTACAAGATAAATATACACTGTGTTTGTCTATTGTGGACTACAACTCCCACCATGCACTACTATTTGGGTAAATGTCACTTCCTGTTTCTAGTATATCCAGTTCCATTGCACTCACTCTGTTCAAATGCCCCTATCGAAGAACAACACTTGACCAGTGGCCCCTGGATACAATGAGCTTGATACCCTTTCTATTTGAATCAGAAAGAAAACATTTGGGTTTAATAATTTCTAAGCCCTTGAAGGCTGCCTCTTATCTCAGTGCATTTGGACAGTTTTTTACAGCTAAACAGTGCTAGTTCATTTGTGCCATATAGATAACATTGTGCTCACTCACATGGAGTTATTTATGAGTCAGCACTAATTTGGCTAAAATGCAATTCTGTCAAAAGAACTGAGATAAGGGGGAAGTCTGCAGATGCATAGATACAAGGTAATCACAGAGGTAAAAAGTGTATTAATATAACAGTGTTGGTTAAGCAAAACTGAGGAATTTGTAATAAAGGAATCATCTATTTTTAAACAATGAACATTTTCAATTAGACTGTTCCTTTAAGGACTGGAGTTGAGAAACTCTTGTCTATGGGTCACACCTGGTCCAAGATTTTTGGGTGACCCTCAGCAAAACTGAGCAGAAAATTGACCGAAACAAAGAAAGCGAATCCACATTCTCTTTGGGTTATTAAGCATGTGTATCTATACTTCTCAGCAGCATATACAGTAAAACGGACGTTAAAGTCAAATGTAAGCTCTCCTGTTTTGGATAGAGCATTCCATTTTAAAGGGACAGTCAACCCGACGATCCTCCTGCACTATACCCCTTCTGCCTTGCCGCCCTGCTTCAGTACTAATCAGCGTCGCTAACTTCTCTAATACCGGGTAAATATGGCAGCCGAACTCCCCCCACCGTTACGTAGCTGCCTTCTTCTTCAAATGATAAGCAAATCAGAATTCAATATTAGCGCGTGCAATTTCTGACCGAGGATTGAATTCTGATTTGCTTATCATTTGAAGAAGAAGGCAGCTACGTAACGTTGGGGGGAGTTCGGCTGCCATATTTACCCGGTATTAGAGAAGTTAGCGACGCTGATTAGTACAGAAGCAAGGTGGCAAGGCAGAAGGGGTATAGTGCAGGCGGATCGTCAGGTTCTAATTTTCAATATGAAATAATGTTCACGGAAGTGTTGACTGTCCCTTTAAACAACTTACTAATTTACTTCTATTATAAAATGTGCTTTGTTTTCATTGTAACATTTGTTGAAGAGCAAATTTAGGTAGCCAGATTGGAGCTTAGGAGCGTGCAAGTGTCTTTAGCATTCTAGGGTAGCAATGTTTGCAGCTGTTTATCACATTGCTTTAAATATTGTCGTGCACACTGCTGCCAGATGGCTGAAGACGTGCTCCTCAGCTCAAGTAGGATTACTGTTTAACAAAGGATACAAAAAGAACTAAGCAATAATAGATAATGATAACAGAGGCAAATTCAAAAGTTGTTAAAAACGACACGCTCTATCCACTCCATTTGAAGAGACTGTAAACACCTTGACATTTTAATATAAACTATTTAGTTATGCACAGTAAAACAACTGTAATATATTTTCATTACTTATTTTTTTTCCCTTTAATGTAATTTAGCTCTGCAAATTATGGCTTTTCTAATTCTCAGAGATGGAAATGCCCCCTGCTAAGTTACCAAGGCTAACTCTGCTACATATATTTCCCTAAAGGGAATTAGCAAATAACTACAAAACAATGCACTTATTATAATAACATTATGACAGTGGCTAGTCTTGTT
Source organism: Bombina bombina (assembly GCF_027579735.1). Classification (NCBI taxonomy): domain Eukaryota; kingdom Metazoa; phylum Chordata; class Amphibia; order Anura; family Bombinatoridae; genus Bombina; species Bombina bombina. The sequence goes on along the minus strand of NC_069499.1, from coordinate 716,268,361 downwards.
CTAGAGCCCAGATTTGCTCCTTTAGATGCAGCTGATACATTGTTCTACAACAAGACAACAAAAAGGATATCTTAAAATTAATTGATAGAACTAATTTCTTGCACATGTTTAACTATTATAATCTAATTGTATTGTGAGGCTATATTATTAAGTCAGTGTATTGAGCACCCCCACTTATTAGGACACGCAATATTTTTTCTTAATATCCATTTATGCGCTTGGGATCAAGAGGGTCAAGTGCCGGTGACTGTAGTCTAGAGACAGGATGCATCTATGTCAGTCTACTTACCAGTATATATGGCACAGCAATGTATATGTTGTATCATGTTTCCCTTTGCTTATATTTTGCTTTCTGTATGTATAAAAAATAATATTAAAAAAGGCTTAAAATGTATATTATGTATACGTTTTTGAGCATTCAATGCAAAAAAATCCAGATGTTCTAGAACTTATTCACCCTTATGTTAACAGAGAATTTCATGTTGTTTTAATTACAGCAAAGTAGGTACGAAAACCTTTTATTTTTTTACCACGAAAATGACATGATGAATTATATCCCAAATGGCCACAAGATGTCGCTCTAATATCAGAAATTTAAATGAAAACTGTCTTTGGACGCGTTCACTATTAAAACAATTATGCAACTGGACAGTGCATAATGCAGATGTTAAAATTAACAATACTTCAAAATATGTTTGTAGGTTAAAACTTTTTTATTTTTGTATATTTGCCTTTACATAATTGTGTTCTTTAGCTAGCGATTATATATATATATATTTAAATACACATTCCCAAAGGTCTGGCAGAATCAAAGTATAATTATGTATGTATTTGTTTCTTTATGTATAAAAGGTTTGGCTTTGATTCCTCTATCTACATCCCACACTGTACTATTAGCTTTCCGCTTCTCTGCAACTGCCCCATTCCTGAGCTCTCCATCGGGTATTTTGTTGAATCTCTTCTGCAGCAGTTCTTTTAATTATCTATTTTTAAGAACAGCTCCCTTTAATTTCTATAGTATTCTTTATTAATCAAATGTGTCGTTTGTTAACAAGTGAAGAGATCTAATCTAATCCAGTGTGATTAGAAATGGTTGAACAATTATGGTCTAAATGAATAAAATAGTTAATTTAAAGTTAAACCCCAAAGTACAGTTTAGTAATATTATGTTATATATATGATTATATTAGATTAATATTATATTTATATAACTACATTTATTATAGCGAGTTCAGATAGATATTATGGGTGCTGTTTAATTCATATTTATAAAAAATAAAAGGGACGCTGTAGTGTAGTTTCATATATTTCAATATGTATAAACTCCTTTCATGCATGTTCCTGCCCTGAATAAACACATATTTTCTTTTCAGATTTGCCCCTCTCCAGTAGAGCTGTTGTAGTTGTGAGCTGAAAGTACAATTCTATTAATGCTGTAATGTCTTAAAGGGACAGGAAACCCCATTTTTTCTTATTTCATGATATGGATAGAACATGCAATTTTAAACAACTTTACAATTCACTTCTATTATCAAATTTGCTTCATTCTCTTGTTATCCTTTGCTGAAGGAACAGCATTGCACTACCGGCAGCTAGCTGAACACATCTAGTCAGCCAATCACAAGATACAATGTGCAGGCATCAATCAGCAGCTAGCTCCCACTAGTGTATGATATGTGCGTATTCTTTTTCAACAAGGGATAACAAGAGAATAAAGCACAATTGAAAATATAAGTGAAATAAAAAAAATTTTTAAATTACCCTGCTCTGTCTGAATCATGCAAGTTTAATTTTAACTTTCATATCTCTTAACTTTAAACAGTTTTTCCTCAACATTTATTCAGGCAAAACTATTTTCTGCATGTTTAAATACTGCTCTTTTTTGCCGTTACCCTTTTACCTTTTAAATATTCATTACACAAAGCTCATAGATGATTTAAATGAAAAAAACTAACATGGCTTTGCTTTAATACAGTTTTTTCAACTTCTTACACATTTACAAATTTAGATACATACAACTAAATAACATGTCTCCAAATTTAGGGTTTGGTTAAAAGATGATGAGTGGAGCACTATTTATCGCTCCCGCTCGTCTATCAACCCCACTAGACTTCGGATTGTTGTGCGTGTCGGGTTGCGTGTGTATTACAAGTTGAAAGTAAAAGGTTTTTGCTGGTGTGCTAACCCAATGTGTGCAAAAAGCCAAACTTTAAATATTGTAACCGTGTTAATGTATTCTCCCATAGACTTAAATGGAGCACGAAAAGTGGTGGGAAAAACCCTACTCAAGCACAGACCCGTTCGCATTTTCTCAAGTGTCCTAACCCATACATGAAAATATGAATATTTCACATTCAAATGTTCTTCACATAGAATAATATGTTCTAATTATTCATAAATACATATTTATAAATATATATGTATATATATATATATATATATATATATATATATATATATATATATAATGTTTTTGGTAAAATATATATCTATACCTTTATATATGATTTTATATATATATATATATATATATATATATATATATATATATATATATATATATATATAAATAAATATATATAGGAATATATATTTAAAAATACTTAGAACATATTTCTCTATGTGAAGATCATTGGGATGTTAAATATTTATAGTAAATACATAGTTAAACACTTCATTAAATCTGAATATTGTATAAATATACTTTTATATGTTTTCATCTACATATAAATATATACATACATATACCTATTTAGACATATATATATGTATGTATCTCTATGTTAAAGGCTCTTTTTGTCTAACATCTGAGACCTCATATCTTTGAGTCCTTATAACTTTTTTATGAAATATTTTTTAATAATTTTAATTAGATGGTGTCATTATGAGTGTAACTGTACTTTGTAATGTATTTGTGATGTGTTTTGTGCAACTTTTTTTTTCTTGCGTAACAGTTAACCAGAGTTCTGAGGTCACGCTATCCCGATGCACGTTATATTCAATTATGCTCAAGCGAATGCGTTTACCTTTAACTCGTAATACAGCGCTGCTTCCGACTCGCACAAAGAGCCGCGATAAACCCCTTTTGCTTGCGTGCAACAGTTAGCGCGCCACATGTAATCTAACCATTTGGTGGTGATTTCAACCAAAACTTTCAGGAATGTTTTTTTTATTTATTTTTTTGCTATCACTTATACCATCCACTAGATGTCACTAAATGACCAATTACACATTTAAATACCCAAAAATCTAAGTTGTTATTTGTTTTTAACAATCACTAGATATTAAGATGTATGATCATCTAGTTGTCCTGAAATAATAAAATGACACTGTGAACTGTCATGAACTGATGCAATTAGTTAGTGGGGGGACACATGACATTCGTTATCATTCCTGAATCAATTAGTCATTGTGTTATAGTTTTGCTTTTAGCTGTCTGTCTCTTGTTTCTATAATGGTCTGAGAAAATCCATGCAAACAAAAAACTGTAAAACCCTTGTTTCTTATAGTCTTTTTGTGTTTAACCAGCTTTTCCTGTAATAGTGTGTACATAACTAAGCTCAGTTTACTAACACAAACAGCAGCTCTTCTCATGGGAATGGCTTAAAGGGACAGGAAAGTCAACATAATACATTCATAATTCAGATGGATCATGTGATTTTAAACAACTTTCCAATTACTTCTGTTATCAAATTTACTTTGTTTTCTTACTATCATTTGTTGAACAGTAAACCTAAGCAGGATCATAGGAGCTCTGAAGCATATGTGTTTCATTAGTGCTCTATGGCAGCAGTGTCTGATACTATGTATCACATTACTACAATGCTGTTAAAGTCACATGCATGATCCTGAGCTCCCATGAGGTTTATTCTTCAACAAAGGATATCAAGAGAATGAAGAAAAATGATTAGACAGCCTGCACTGCAATGTGTCAGAATATGTGAATACAACTTGATAAATTCTCCCCCTATAGATAGTAAGGTATTTGTTGTATTTACTTCTTTACAACAAATTAGTGTCTTTATGATCCTCGTATCCAACACTGGAGAATTTGGTAGCAGTAGTAATAATAATAATAATAGTAGTAATAATAATAATAATAATAATAATAATAATAATAATAGCAATAATAATAATAATAATAAATAATAGAAATAATAGTAATAATAATAATAATAAATAATAGTAATACTAATAATAAATAATAATAGTAATAATAATAATAATAATAAATAATAGAAATAATAGTAATACTAATAATAAATAATAATAGTAATAATAATAATAAATAATAGTAATAATAATAATAAATAATAATAGTAATAATAATATTGGGTAGGAAGCACAATGTCAGAAAACACAATCTCTGCAGCCATTTCCTCTCTAAAATGATACAAAGTAAATATAGTATTGTTTTGCTGTACATCCCCTTAATACTATTTTAATGCACTAAATAAAATAAATACAAATGCTTCTTTAAATGGACATCAAACCCAATGATTTAGAGAGAGCATACAAATATATTTTCCCCCCATTTTTTTCTATTTATCAAATAAGTTTTATTCTCTTTGTATTCTTTGCTGAAGAACATCCCTAGGTAGGTACAATGCATGTAAAAGCAGATTGTGCAAAGGCCGCTGCCATCTCATTCTTTTGCAAATGTATAACATTATTAAAAGCATTATTGCAAAACTGCAGCCATATAGTCCTCATGTCACTTGCATGCCTTTGAGCTCACATACCTGTTTTTCAACACAGGATACAAAAACAGGTTGTTGGGGATTTTTTTTTTTTTTGAGGGGGGATTTATTCTGATGTTGGGTATTATATCCCTTTGAACCCAGGTGTCTATCTCTGATTGACAGATCTGCACATTCACAAGTGTCTGAGAGATAGTCATCTTGTGTAAATTAGAAATAATCTGCAAACAATGAAAGTGAGATCCTTACACTGTGATACACCTAGTAAAATCTCTTCTTAGCACCACATATAATGTAGAATTTACTACTAACAGGTAATAACATACCATGAAGATACTACACACCCCTGAACCTTCTTACTCTAAGTACGGAGGCAGTTACAAAATAAGAAGAGCCCTTATCTACTGACAGTTTATTTTCATTTACTTGGCCAAAAGAGACGTGGTCTGGGCATCTCTTGGTCTTGTAAGATGTACAAGTTGAATTGGCACATGCTTCAAATTAATGAAGTTAATCCAATTATGTTCATTTGTAAGAAAACCCAAAAGTCTAAGACTCAGTGAGATGCTCAGAGTGTTGATGAGAATTATGACAAATGTTTGTCCCTGATCACTTATAAATAACAATGTCTAGAGTGACTAATGGGATGCACTGAATATGAGTGAAGGGGGGACCTTAGATATTTTGCTATATGGTCCTACTCTATCCCAAGTGCTGTGCGAGGGTTTGTGGACTAACCATTTCCATAGACACTGGAGCAAGAGCCTCCTGAGAAGATGGGAAATGCTCTTCTAGGCTAAGCAGACAGAACATACTAGAGCTTGGCTAGTTAACGCTTTTGCAGTGGCCAGAAATTATTCCTGCTCCTTCATTGAATGCTTTGTTGTTGTTTTTATAAAAGGATGTGACAGTCACAATTAACTTTATTGAGGTAGAGCATAAATGTTAAAAAATCGTTCCAATTTACTTTTATTATCAAATTGCCATCTTTCTCTAGGTCTTTCTAAAAGGCATACTGAGGTAGACTCCAGAGAGTACACGTTTCCTGAAAGAAACATTGTTGCAAGCACTCCTCAGCTTACTTCACAATGTTTTTATGGAAAGAAGTAAAGTTTCAACAAAATATTCCATGAAAAAGATACATTTAAAGGGACAGTATACACCAATTTTCATATAACTACATGTAATAGACACTACTATAAAGAATAATATGCACAGATACTGATATAAAAATCCCATATTAAACCTTTAAAAATTTCTTAGAAGTTCCCAGCTTAGTATTGTTGATGAGGTTAGGCTGAGACACCCACTGAAATGAGCTAAGAAAGAACGAATGCAGACACCCCCACCCCCCCCTGCATATGAAAAGACCCATTATTATTATTATCATTTATTTGTATAGCGCCTCCAAATTCTGCAGCGCTGGGCACAATGATAGGGGTATACAATGACAAAGATTTGTGATACAATACAAAACATAAGACTAAACAAATCTAGCACAGGAGGAAGAGGGCCCTGCTCCGGAGAGCTCACAGTCTATAGGTTTAGGGTGCAGAGACATAAGGTTGGGGTAGCTTGTTACATCAGTTGTATTTGCAGGAGTGAGTCAGGCAGTTCATGTATTAGCTTGGTTCGGATGCGGGATGGAGGAGAGATGGTAAGCCTCTCTGAATAGGTGGGTTTTCAAGGATCTTCTGAAGCTATACAAGGTTGGAGACAGTCTGATGGAGCGGGGTAGAGAGTTCCAGAGGACAGGAGCAGAACGTGCGAAGTCTTGGAGGCGGGAGTGGGATGTAGAGATAACAGGAGACGTTGGTCAGAGGTTGATCGAAGAGGACGGGATGGGGAGTATTTCACGATGAGAGAGGAAATATAGTTGGGAGTTAGACTGTTGAGTGCTTTGTAGGTTAGGGCTAATACTTTAAATTGTATTCTGGAGTGTATGGGGAGCCAGTGTAGAGACTGGCAGAGCGGAGCAGCTGATGTAGATCGTCGACTTAGGTGGATGAGTCTAGCAGAAGCATTCATAATAGATTGGAGGGAGGAGAGGCGGTGTTTTGGAAGGCCATTTAAGAGTAGATTGCAATAATCAATGCGTGAGAGGATGAGGGAATGAATAAGTATTTTTGTAGTTTTTTGAGTAAGAAACGGACGAATTCTGGAAATGTTGCGTAGGTGTGAACGGCAGGATTTGGTAAGTGTTTGTATATGTGGGATGAATGTGAGTTCTGAGTCTAGTGTGACCCCAAGGCAGCGGACCTGGGGTGAGGTGTTGAGAATAGAGTCTCCAACCATCAGAGAAATGTCAGGTGTCGGATGTCTCGAAGAGGGGGGAATAAGAAGCAGCTCAGTTTTGGACAGATTGAGTTGGAGGTAGTGTGAAGACATCCAAGAGAAAATTGCAGAGATGCAGTCAGAAATCTGGTTGAGTAAAGAGGGAGAGATATCAGGAGAGGAAAGATAGATTTGGGTATCATCAGCATATAGGTGGTACTGGAATCCAAAGGAGGCTATAAGTTTTCCAAGGCAGGATGTATAAAGAGAGAAAAGCAAGGGACCCAAGACAGAGCCTTGCGGTACTCCAACTGAGAGAGGCATAGGATCACAAGATATGATGTTAAAGGAAACTGAAAACGAGCGGTTTGAAAGATATGATGCAAACCAGGAGAGGGCTGTGTCTCAGATGCCAAATGAATGTAGTATTTTTAGGAGGAGAGGATGGTCAACTGTGTCAAAAGCTGCGGACAGGTCAACAAGAATTAGTAAGGAGTAATGGCCTTTTGCTTTGGCTGATAACAGGTAATTTGTTACTTTAGCAAGAGCGGTTTCTGTTGAGTGTTTAGGGCGGAAACCAGATTGTAGTGGATCAAGTAAGGAGTTAGTTGTGAGAAATTGAGTTAGCCGATTATAGACTAGTCGTTCCAATAATTTTGAAGCAAAGGGAAGTAAGGAGACCGGTCGATAGTTAGAAGGCGTGGAGGGGTCAAGCGAGGGCTTTTTTAGGATTGGTATGATTGACGCATGCTTGAATGTGTCAGGAAATGTGCCAGCAGTGAGGGATTGGTTAAAGAGATGAGTTAGGGTAGGGGTTAGTGAAGCAGAGAGAGAGGGAATAAGTTGTGAAGGAATAGGGTCAAGTGGGCAGGTTGTGAGATGAGCCGAGGATAGGAGTGCAGAGACTTCTTCCTCTGTTACAGGAGGGAAATAGCATAGATTTTTGTTAATAGAAGGGGTGTGTAGGATCGCTGGGTTTGCGGGGTGCGAGGTGCAGATCTCTTTTCTAATGGTGTCAATTTTATTTTTGAAGTGATCAGCAATAATTTGAGCAATGAGGTTGGTAGTGGGCGGGGGGGGGGCAGGTGGACGTAGAAGGGAGTTAAAGGTTGAGAACAGTTTTCTTGGGTTGGATGCGTGAGATGACACGAGGGAGGAGAAATAGACTTGTTTTGCCAGGCTGAGCGCAGAGTTGTAGGACTTAAGTGTTAATTTATAATGTAGGAAATCAGCAAAGGTGCGTGATTTCCTTCACTGTCGTTCAGCGGCCCGTGAGCATCACTAAAGATATCTGGTCTGTTTAGTGTGCCACGGTTGCAGTCGAATGATTGATGTCGAAGAGTGGAGGGTGCAGTTTTGTCAAGTGTTGATTTTAGTGCCAAATTATACTGTAGAGTCACGAGGTTTGGACAAGAGAGGGATGAAATGTCAGAGAGCAGAGGACTCAGTTGAGTGGAAAAGTCTGTGAGATCCAAGTCATTTAAATTCCTGTGAGGTAGCAGTTTTTTGGGGGTTTGCAAAGATGTAGCAGGTAGAGTGAGAGAGAAAGTTAATAGATGGTGGTCAGAGAGAGGAAAGGGGAAGTTAAGGGAGTTGGAAACAGCACAGAGATTTGTGAAGACCAGGTCTATGGAGTTGCCTTCACAGTGTGTTGGAGATGTTGTCCACTGGGACAGGCCTAAAGAGGTGGTAAGGGATAGAAGTTTAGAGGCAGCAGGCATGTTAGGCTTATCAAGGGGTATGTTGAAGTCCCCGAAGATGAGAGAAGGGACATTAGAAGAGAGAAAATGTGGAAGCCAGGCTTCAAAGTGGTCCAGAAATTGTGATGCTGGGCCAGGGGGCTGATAGATAACTGCAACACGAAGAGCTATAGGGGAGAAGAGGTGGATAGCGTGAACTTCAAAAGATGAGAAGGAAAGAGAGGGGGGTGAAGGAATGCAGTGAAAGGTACTGTGTGGAGACAGGAGAATTCCTACTCCTCCTCCTTGTTTGTCTCCAGGGATGGGAGTGTGACTGAAGTGCAGGCCACCATAGGACAGAGAGGCTACAGCAGTTGAGTTAGAGGAGGAGAGCCAAGTTTCAGTGAGGGCTAACAGGTTAAGTGAACGTGAAATAAATAGGTTGTGAATAGATGTAAGCTTATTGCATACCGAGCGTGCATTCCAAAGGGCACACGAGAATTGGGGTGTAGTAATAGAGGTGCAGTTAATGAGGTTTAGAGGGTTACATGTGCAAGGTGTATGAGGTGTCATTTGGGGTAGTGATCTGAGGGAAGCAGAGGGTGGACCTGGGTTAGGCGAGACATCCCCAGCTGCAAGAAGAAGAAAAATGTTGAGTGAAAGGAGATGAGAATGTGTCTTATGTGAGTGTTTAAGTTTAGGATCAGTGAAGCATGTCTGGCTGAGGGATGTGAGATAGGAATAGAGTTCATGTGTGTTGTAGAGGGGGGAAGGTAGAAGAGAAGGAGAAATATGAATGTTCTGAGTGCTGTTTGTGAATGGGAGAGCTGTGACTTTAAAGAGAAGGGAGGAAAAGGTTAAAGCAGACATTAGAAAGTGTAGCATGTTTGCATTTAATTGTTGGAATTTGAAAGTACTTATCTCTGTTGTCCACTCCTTTGTCTAACTCTGTTGTTATAACTCTCTCTACACTTATGAACTAGCACACTTAGGGAACTACACACATGCAGTGCTGCTATGATCTAACAAGCTAAGCTTGATGTAACAAGCTGGGGACCCATTATACAAAGAGGAGCAAGCTGGAGTCTGTAGACAGCAATAAACATCTAAAATGTTGGGGCTTGATTAGGAGTCTGAAAATGTTATTTAAAAACCTATACATTGTTACAAAAACACTCCCAGATGGGCTATATAAATTGATCATCTACAAAACATTCATACAAAGACAAATCTAGCGCACAATGTCCCTTTAAAAACAGAAGTACACTGTATCCTTTTTATTTTTGTGTAAAGCTTTTCTAATGAGCACATGTATACTGTGACTGTCTCCTGCTCCCTGCATAAGTTTAATGCGGCTGTCTGCAGGCACCTGCGCATGAAAGGATAAGACCAGGGGATGAGGAAGACTCACTTAGGAGAACAATAGAAAGTGTAGAAGTGTAGCATGGAACATGGTTTATTCACTTACTCTGTACATGATGTTTTTCAACTCCAGTCCTCAAGTAGCCCTTACAGGTCAGATTTGCATGATATCTTAACTAGAGTACAGGTGAAAGAATCAGCTTATGGCTGGGAATTATTTGGAATTTGTTAATGAAAATCCATTTGCTGAACCCTGGGCTCTGTGAAGAAAGGTCAGGATTAGCATGGCTCTCCAGCGCGCTATAGGTAAGTATCAAACTACAGGGGATATTTTTTCACCTGCAGTAAAGGAACATTTACATCATTTTAACCGAACGAATACCAAATTGTGCAGCAAACGAATATTCTGAAAACGAAATCTTCAGAATATTCATTACAAATAATTTGTTGAAACAAATTATTTGCTGTTGCACATGTCTACTAATATTTTTCTCACATCCAAACAGTTTGTTCTCACTATTCAGAATAGGGTTTATTTGCAGGAACCTACTCTGTATAGTGATAACTTACCGTTTGGTGTGATTGAAGTAGCGCAATTGTTTATGTGTTAGAAATCTCAATATTTTTTAAAAACTAGATTTACAATGTGCAAACTATGTAGAGACCACTATTGTAAACGGGAGTTGAGGCTACTTTATTCTGAGAGATATTAATATCCCGCATTGATAATCTTGTTTCTAGACCAACACCTTGCCAACTAAAATAATTTGATTCTTACAACTAACAAATTTAGTAAAACTATATAAGAAGCAATTTTACATTTTAATGCATATAAATAATTTACTATATACACATGCACAATACACCCATAATACATCAGTTCAGATAGATTCATTATTAACATTAATTTTTATTTATGTTTAATACAAATGGTCATCGCACCCCATAGTGACAATATAGGTATACCATGGGCGTAAATTGTATTATAATGTTGAGACCTTGCAGGTATGTTTTAATGTTCTAAACCAGGGTTCTCCAAACCACAGGTCGGGAACCATTACTGGGTCGCAACACAATGTTTACTGGGTGTTGTAGGAAAGTGTGTGTGGTGTTTGTGTGTTATATGAGTGTGTGTGTGTGTGTGTGGTATGTATTGTATGAGAGTGTGTATTGTGTGTATGTTATATGAGAGTGTGTGTGTACTATGTATTGTATGAGTGTGTGTATTGTGTGTATGTTATATGAGTGTGTGTGTGTGATATGTATTGTATGAGAGTGTCTATTGTGTGTATGTTATATTAGTGTGTGTGTATGATATGTATTGTATGAGAGTGTGTATTGTGTGTATGTTATATGAGTGTGTGGTGTGTATTGTATGAGAGTGTCTATAGTGTGTATGTGTGTAGTGTGTGTATGTTATATGAGGGTGTGTGTGTGGTGTGTATTGTATGAGAGTGTGCATTGTGTGTATGTTATATGAGTGTGTGTGTGTGTGATATGTATTGTATGAGTGTGTATTGTGTGTATGTTATTTGAGTGTGTGCGTGTGATATGTATTGTATGAGAGTGTGTATTGTGTGTATGTTATATGAGAGTGTGTGTGTAGTGTGTATTGTATGAGAGTATGTATTGTGTGTATGTGTGTTGTGTGAGAGTGTGTGTGTTATATGAGAGTGTGTGTTTGGTATGTATTGTATGAGAGCGTGTATTGTGGTATGTTATATGAGAGTGTGTGTGTGGTATGTATTGTATGAGAGTGTGTATTGTGGTATGTTATATGAGTGTGTGTGTGTGGTATGTATTCTATGAGAGTGTGTATCGTGTGTATGTTATATGAGAAAATTGGATAGAGACTTATCCCAAAGAAGGTCACTTAAATAGACCTATTAACAACATACGAGGACCAAGAGCCCATAGAAATATGACAAACAGCTCCTCCTACAGACCACACTTAAGAAGACCATATGATGATAATAATCAAGACTACCAACAAAGAGAAAATCCAAATATGGGATATCAAAGACCCTATGTGAATAATAGAAATTATAGAGGTTTTAATACACATGGAGGAAATTGGTACATCAATTCCCGTCACCATTATAGGTCTTATGGGAACTATGAGCCTTACAACACATCTCAATACCAATCAAGAAGAAATTACCAATCATCAAGTTGGAATAATGGGTATAATCACAGATCTCACCAGCCATTTATCAATAAAGAAAATCATGGACAGTTCCTACAAAGGTATGGCAATTCTGACTGTGATCAACAACATCGACCAAGAGACCTACATGGCGAATATCAATACAGTGACCAGATGATGAACCACCCTCCCCAAAGAAACTACAGGGGACCACACCAAGATTGGAGAAACAACACCATTGAGGTAACCAACAGATTTTCCCCCCTGGCAACTCCCAACATAAGAAGACCAACGGATACACCTAGAGATGATAATTATGCAGCATCCACTTCCACCACTCCTTTTTTAGAGGTGGGCCGGAACGATCCCCCAGTGTTGGAACAAAGAGGGAAAAGGAAGCAGATTGCATTGGAAGATGTGGATACCCCAGTAAAAAGAAGACACACAGGGGACGAAGGTCGGGATCTAGATATAAGAACAGACCCTATCTGGTCAAAACAACATCAGAAACACTAAAATTGGACAAGCCACAGATGAAAAAGAGAAAAATAAGGATAGAAAAGGAGATGTCAAAGGAATCTTTAATCTGAGTAACATCAATTTGGAAAGTGAAGAAAAAGAACTGTTGGGGTTAGGTCTTTCATATGCTCCATCCAGAGGATTGGACAAGTTCCAAACATATCTAAATACGAAGGAGTTTATAAGGAAACTCACATTGAAGAGATATTTCTTAAAGTCACCAATAGAGAGAGGTGCCTTTACCCCAGGAATTACCACAACAGAGGACCAATTCCAACACTCTGATCTTAAACCGAAGTCCCATTTCTACCCCACCCACTGTAAAGGACCGGCTATCGAAGCATTCGAAACAATGGTATGCAATGACATAAAGAAATTAAAAACAAACAAGGCATATAAAAGAAATCTCAGTGCCCAACAATTCAACACCATATCTAAATTAGAAAAGAACCACAACATTGTCATTAAATCAGCCGACAAAGGTGGGGGGATCGTGATAATGAACAAGACGGACTACAAGAAAGAATCTGGAAGAATTTTAGGAGACAAAGCTACCTATGAAATTTTGAAAGCCAACCCAACTAATGAATACAAAAGAACCCTCGACGATCTACTCACTGAAGCTAACGAATTGGGTATCCTCAATAATAATGAATTTCGTTATTTAAGCGTGAAACATCCCAAGATCCCAGTACTCTATCACCTGCCTAAAATTCATAAGAACTTAGCCAACCCACCCGGACGGCCAATAATATCAGGCATAGGATCGGTGTCGAGCAATTTATCTGAATATATAGATAAAAAACTTCAACCATACGTTAGATCACTACCATCATATCTAAGGGACTCCACCGAAGTATTGAATATACTAAAAGACATTGAATGGGATGAAAGCTATATCCTAATCACTAGTGATGTAACATCACTATACACCTCAATTCCACATGAGAAGGGATTAGAGTCTATTAGTCACTTCCTAGATAAAGATGACAGTATGCCACAACCCCAAAAGAGGTTCATACTGGACGGAATAGAATATATCCTTCAACATAATTATTTTTATTGCGATAATGTGTTCTATCGACAAGTGTGTGGGACAGCCATGGGGACCAGGTTCGCGCCTAGCTACGCCAATCTCTATATGGGAAGATGGGAAACTATTTTCTGGGATTCCTGTCCGGCGGGCGCGGACCTGGTCCTATATAAAAGGTATATAGATGACCTCCTAATCATCTGGAAGGGGAGTGAAGAAGATCTAAGACACACACTAGACGTAATGAATCTGAACCAGTCCAATTTGAGATTTACCAACACCATCAGCAAAGATCACATCACCTTTCTAGATCTGGACATAAAAGTGATAAAGGGAAGAATTGTAACATCCACCCACTTCAAGGAAGTAGATTCTAACAATTATATCCATCACACAAGCTGCCATCATAGGAAATGGATATCGAATATCCCGAAAGGACAATTGTTACGAATCCGAAAAAATTGCTCAAGCGAAGAAATGTGGACCAAGCAATCATCAATGCTAAAAACCAGATTCTTGGAAAGAGGATATGATGAATCCTTTGTAGATAAGACCATCACAGAAGTGAACAACATAAAAAGAGATTCTCTTCTTACATACAAGGTGAAACCAACTAAAGACAAGTTTGAAGGCCTGAAAATTCCTTTTATAACCCAATATGGTGAAAGAAAAAAGGGACGACTATCCGAAAACCAAGATTGAGAGGCTAATCATATCCAGGACCGGGCTTTGAATGGTAAGACTATTTTCAATAGTCCATACCCTAAAAGCACATTTGTTTAGTGCACTTTTTTCCTTTTTCTTTTAGGTTTTTATATATATACCTCTATCTAAGGATTAGGACTTTGGACTTCAATATACTCAAGGACTTTACTCAAATTAGACTTTTAAGGAAGGAACTACTACTTACATTTCATCAGGATTTGATAGATTTTGGACATTTTTTCATCTGTTTTTTATATTTTATATATTTTTTATTATTATTCTTCTTTCATTCAATCGTTTATAATGATGATATAAATGTTTCAATTGTTTATTATTTGATTGTTTTATAAATTGTCACATGATATGATTTTATAACCAGATATATATCAATTATTGGAAAGTTTTATTATCAGAACGGACCGGTGTGTCCCAAAGCTAATTGAATTATAGCTGGTACCAGCTTAGTTGAGCTTTAGGTTTATAAATGGTTAAACCCACTTAATTTTGATTGTATTGCATTAACTCACTCATTTTGGATTGTATTATATTATTGCACATTTTACACAGGAGTATTATATATCACAAGGATTTGATTTGTTCTTATATATATATATATATTTTTTTTATCACTATCTATTCAAATTTGATAAAGGAAAATTTATTTTGAGACTCATAACATGGGTCCTTCACTAAGAAACTAATCCTTTACTGGATTGTTATCTTCACAATTATATTTCCTTTCATTTTTTATATTTGAATTCATTTTTAATTTTATGGTTATATTGACACTTACGTTTCACGATCTCATTTTTAAACATATGAGCTGTACCAATTCATTTTTGGATTATTAATTGAAGACATAATCAAGAGACACTGGCATATACTCAGAAATGACGATATTATAGGCGAACATCTAACAGAACAACCCAATTTTGTCTATAGAAAGGCCAACAATCTAAAATCGATTCTGGCTCCAAGTATACCCAAAGAAAATAAAGCTAAAAATTCTTTAGACATTATGGGCAAAAAATTATGCGGTTTCTATCCATGCCACTTTTGTAAAGCATGCTCACATGGAATAAAAACCAGCACGATCAAGTCTAAAGTATCAAATGAAGTCTTTCACATAAAACAAACTATAAGATGTACTGACCATTCTGTAATATATTTGGTCGAGTGTGGGTGTGGCCTACAATATGTGGGCCAGACATCTAGAAAACTGAGAGACCGAATCCGTGAACATCTGCTACAGGTCAAATGGAAGAAGGTTGATCTACCACTCTATAAACACTTCAAAGAAGTACATGGTGGAAGTGATAAAAGCTTGAAATACATGGGAATATGCAAAGTGAACAAAGATTGGAGAGGAGGAGATATGGAATCAAAATTATCGAAAACAGAATCAAAATGGATTTTTAACCTAGACTGTATCCATCCAAAAGGTCTCAATGCTGACTTTGAGATCGTCCACCTCTTCTAATAAACCAATCTCTCTCATTTATTTCTTGAACCTCAGTTTAAACTTAATTTGAATTCAGCAAAAGCAATCCACAATGGGCAATCTAAAGAAATTTATAGGTCCCAGCATCCTCTTTACACAGGTCTCAGTATAAAATACATCTGATTATCCAACAACAAAGAAAAGATGTCTAACATTAGATTAGGGAACATATGTCTAGATTTCGTGAACCTCATTTTATAGTCAATTGGAGTTTATCAAAAGCAATCCATATTGAGCAATCCAAATAAATTAATAGGTCTCAGTATCTTCTTTGAGATAAAATACACCAGATTACCCAATAACAAAGAAAAAGATATTGTCAAACTGACAAATAACGGTAGTAAAAAATACCTAATGAAAGTATCATGCACCAATCCAGCATTAGATTAGGGAATTTAAGTCTAGATCAAAATACATTGAAAGTTAAATACAAAGAACATCTTTAAACCCATCTAAGATTACTATATTTTTATATATATTTTTGTAATTTTATAATTTTTATTTTAGTAACTTTTTAAAATATTCACTTCACTTATTTATTGTTGGAATTTTATATAACAACAATTTTTCTTATGTTCATTTCAATTGGTATTTAAGTTTACCATATATGAGATACTGAATAATACAACAAGAAATAGAGTTATTATTGTCATGGAAATAAATGTACATGATAAATATTGTAAGTCCTGGATATATTAGCCCGATATCAGTCAAAATTTGCCCTTTTCCAAAATGGTTTCTTTAAACCGGAAGAACCGCACATATTGATATCCGGTCTAGCCGAAAATTTGTTGTTCCTTCTTGCCCGTTCGCAAAATGGTTCCGCGAAACCGGAAGTGGTAAAAAACCGGAAGTACCTAGTACATAGACATCCGGTTGTTGAGCGGAAGTGAGACATAGTGGCAACAAACAAACTGGCAATATCGGACTCGATTTTTGGCGGGATTTTCTTGGCGCAATTTTTTTGGCGCAATTGTGAAAAAACGCCCAATACAAAAATATAAAAGGTCAGCATTGATTAAGCCTCCATATGTCTTGAAAAAGGCCCCATTTAGAGGGCCGAAACGCGTAGACGACTATCCGAAAACCAAGATTGAGAGGCTAATCATATCCAGGACCGGGCTTTGAATGGTAAGACTATTTTCAAAAGTCCATACCCTAAAAGCACATTTGTTTAGTGCACTTTTTTCCTTTTTCTTTTAGGTTTTTATATATATACCTTTATCTAAGGATTAGGACTTTGGACTTCAATATACTCAAGGACTTTACTCAAATTAGACTTTTAAGGAAGGAACTACTACTTACATTTCATCAGGATTTGATAGATTTTGGACATTTTTTCATCTGTTTTTTATATTTTATATATTTTTTATTATTATTCTTCTTTCATTCAATCGTTTATAATGATGATATAAATGTTTCAATTGTTTATTATTTGATTGTTTTATAAATTGTCACATGATATGATTTTATAACCAGATATATATCAATTATTGGAAAGTTTTATTATCAGAACGGACCGGTGTGTCCCAAAGCTAATTGAATTATAGCTGGTACCAGCTTAGTTGAGCTTTAGGTTTATAAATGGTTAAACCCACTTAATTTTGATTGTATTGCATTAACTCACTCATTTTGGATTGTATTATATTATTGCACATTATACACAGGAGTATTATATATCACAAGGATTTGATTTGTTCTTATATATATATATATATTTTTTATCACTATCTATTCAAATTTGATAAAGGAAAATTTATTTTGAGACTCATAACATGGGTCCTTCACTAAGAAACTAATCCTTTACTGGATTGTTATCTTCACAATTATATTTCCTTTCATTTTTTATATTTGAATTCATTTTTAATTTTATGGTTATATTGACACTTACGTTTCACGATCTCATTTTTAAACATATGAGCTGTACCAATTCATTTTTGGATTATATCCATGCAGTAGGAATCAAAGGGTTATTATCCCTAGAATTTGTACTCTAGTGAGTTCATCAGTTCGGTCTAATATTCTGATCTCATTATTTGTTAATTTTTGTAAATTTTGTCAATTTTTGTCAATTTTTGTTATTTTTTATCTACGCAGATTTTATTAAATACTTGTACAAATATTCGATTTCAATATTTTGACTCCTGTGGTATATCTTAGCCAGTGGCGCTCCTATATATCCTATTTTCTGTGTTGTGAGTATTGTATAAGAGTGTGTATTGTGTGTATGTGTGTTGTGTGAGAGTGTGTAGTGTGTGTATGTTATGTGTGTATGTGTGGTGTGCATTGTATGAGAGTGTGTATTGTGTGTGTTATATGAGAGTGTGTGTGTGATATGTATTGTATGAGAGTGTGTATTGTGTGTATGTTATATGAGTGTATGTAATATGGGTTGTATGAAAGTGTGTATTGTGTGTATGTTATATGAGTGTGTGTGTGTGTGATATGTATTGTATGAGAGTGTGTATTGTGTGTATGTTATATGAGAGTGTGTGTGTGTGGTATGTGTTGTATGAGAGTGTGTATTGTGTGTGCTATATGAGAGTTTGTGATATGTATTGTATGAGAGTGTGTATTGTGTGTATGTTATATGAGTGTGTGTGTGTGTGATATGGGTTGTATGAGAGTGTGTATTGTGTGTATGATATATGAGTGTGTGTGTCTGTGTGATATGTATTGTATGAGAGTGTGTATTGTGTGTATGTTATATGGGTGTGTGTGTGTGATATGTATTGTATGAGAGTGTGTATTGTGTGTATGATGTATGAGTGTGTGATATGTATTGTATGAGAGTGTGTATTGTGTGTATGTTATATGAGTGTGTGTGATATGTATTGTATGAGAGTGTGTATTGTGTGTATGTTATATGAGTTTGTGTGTGTGGTGTGTATTGTATGAGAGTGTGTATCGTGTGTGTGTGTTATATGAGAGTGTGTGTGTGTGTGTGGTGTATGACAGTATGTGTTGTATTAGAGTGTTTAGTGTGTCTGTGTGTGTGTGAAGTGTATTGTATGAGAGTGTGTATTGTGTGTATGTTATATGAGTGTGTGTGTGTGATATGTATTGTATGAGAGTGTGTATTGTGTGTATGTTATATGAGTGTGTGTATTGTGTGTATGTTATATGAGTGTGTGTGTGTGATATGTATTGTATGAGAGTGTGTATTGTGTGCATGTTATATGAGTGTGTGTGTGTGGTGTGTATTGTATGAGAGTGTGTGTGTATGTTATATGAGAGTGTGTGTGTGTGGTGTATGACAGTGTGTGTTGTATAAGAGTGTGTAGTGTGTGTGTGTGTGTTATATGAGAGTGTGTGTGTGACGTGTATTATATGAGAGTGTTATTGTGTGTATGTTATATGAGAGTGTGTGTGTGTGTGTGGTGTATGACAGTGTGTGTGTTATATGAGAGTGTGTGTGTTATATGAGTCATGTATGTGTGTTGTATGAAAGTGTGTGTGTGTTATATGAGAGTGTGTGTGGTGTTTGTTGCATGACAGTTTATGAGTGTGTGTGGGGTGTGTGTGTTTTATGAGAGTGTGTGTGTGCTATTACCTTTTACAACACTTTAAAGTTTGACCACAGTCAGGAATAAAGTATGAACATATTTTAGTCATTTTGCCAAAAATTGCAGCTATCTTGTTTATTATTCCAGAACTTTTCAGACCAAGCATAAAAATAGGGTCACTAATGTATGTAGTATCATGGCACTGGGACGCCACTCTTTCATTGGCGATAAGATTACTGCTGGGATTTGCAGCCATTAGTGAATATGTAGGAATGCTGTAAGGTAGCAAGACCTATACTTTCCTATAGAAACAACATCATAAATTGGATGTATCGCAAAGGAAGGTCCACTTTTTATAACATTTCACCTAGCTTATCTAGACTGGTGAAACAGAACTGAAGAGGGTCTGTTGGTGTGTAAGAGTCTTATAGGTGTTTGGAGATTAAAGGACCAGTCAACACAGTAGATTTGCATAATCAACAAATGCAAGATAACAAGACAATGCAATAGCACTTAGTCTGAACTTCAAATGAGTAGTAGAATTTTTTTTCTTACAATTTTAAAAGTTATGTCTTTTTCCACTCCCCCCTGTACCATGTGACAGCTATCAGCCATTCACAAATGCATACACGTACCATGTGACAGCCAACAGCCATTCACAAATGCATACACACTTATTCTTGCACATGCTCAGTATGAGCTGGTGACTGAAAAAGTTTAAATATAAAAAGAATGTGCACATTTAGTTAATGGGAGTAAATTGGAAAGTTGTTTAAAATGGCATGATCTATCTGTATAATGAAAGTTTATTCAGATAGAATAATATAAACCTATATTATTCTATATATATTCAGATAGAATAATATAAACCTATATTTATTTCCTGAATTGCTGTAAACCATTACTAACTATAAAAATAAACTCAACTTTGTGCCATATTTTTAAGTTACTAAGCAAATGATTAGTACTGGTTTAGTATAATGTCTGATTCTGATATTACATGGGCAATGTGATATTACATGGTTATTGTGATATTAAATAAGCATTGTGATATTACATGGGCATTGTGATATTACATGGTTATTGTGATATTAAATTGGCATTGCGATATTACATGGTTATTGTGATATTAAATGGGCATTGTGATATTATATGGGTACTGTGATATTACATGGGCATTGTGATATTACATGGGCATTGTGATATTACATGGTTATTGTGATATTGAATGGGCATTGTGATATTACATGGGCATTGTGATATTACATGGGTATTGTGATATTAAATTGGCATTGTGATATTACATGGTTATTGTGATATTACATGGGCATTGTGATATTACATGGTTATTGTGATATTAATTGGGCATTGTGATATTACATGGGGATTGTGATATTACATGGGTATTGTGATATTAAATGGGCATTGTGATTTCCTGAATTGCTGTAAACCATTACTAACTATAAAAATAAACTCAACTTTGTGCCATATTTTTAAGTTACTAAGCAAATGATTAGTACTGGTTTAGTATAATGTCTGATTCTGATATTACATGGACAATGTGATATTACATGGTTATTGTGATATTAAATAAGCATTGTGATATTACATGGGCATTGTGATATTACATGGTTATTGTGATATTAAATTGGCATTGCGATATTACATGGTTATTGTGATATTAAATGGGCATTGTGATATTACATGGGTACTGTAATATTACATGGGCATTGTGATATTACATGGTTATTGTGATATTGAATGGGCATTGTGATATTACATGGGTATTGTGATATTAAATGGGCATTGTGATATTACATGGTTATTGTGATATTACATGGGCATTGTGATATTACATGGTTATTGGGATATTAAATGGGCATTGTGATATTACATGGGTATTGTGATATTAAATGGGCATTGTGATATTACATGGGCATTGTGATATTACATGGTTATTGTGATATTAAATGGGTATTGTAATATTACATGGGCATTGTGATATTACATGTTTATTGTGATATTAAATGGGCATTGTGATATTACATGGTTATTGTGATATTAAATGGGTATTGTAATATTACATGGGCATTGTGATATTACATGGTTATTGTGATATTAAATGGGCATTGTGATATTACATGGGGATTGTGATATTACATGGGTATTGTGATATAACATGAGTATTGTAATATTACACAGGCATTGTGATATTACATGAGTATTGTGATATTACATTGGCATTGTAATATTAAATGGGCATTGTGTATTTTTAAACAGTGATTTATTCTATGTAGATGTCATTGTTAGAGATGTGCACTGGCAAAACATTTATTTTATGAGTATTGTAATATTACACAGGCATTGTGATATTACATGAGTATTGTGATATTACATTGGCATTGTAATATTAAATGGGCATTGTGTATTTTTAAACAGTGATTTATTCTATGTAGATGTCATTGTTAGAGATGTGCACTGGCAAAACATTTATTTTGTCTGAAAGATTTGTTTCAGATTTTTTTACCAGGATTTCGTTCACCTGCGCATTTGTTTCGGCCAATTATTTGTTTCAGATTCATTAGCGTTACTTCCAATGGGAACAACAAAAATATACAACTAATTTTAACAAAAATCTTACATTATAAAATTCATACTATTTAAATTATTAAAAGAACCTATCTTTTAGATAGCTCACAGAGGCATAGAAGTCACACAACTGCACACTCTAATAGGTCTAGCGAAAGTAATTAAAAATGGCTGTGTTCCCATTGTCTCTCATCTTCCTATGTTAGGCTAAAGGAACATGAAACCCAATTTTTTTATTTCATGGTTCAGATAGAGAATACAATTTTAAACAACTTTACAATTTACTTCTATTATCGAATTTGCTTTATTATTTAGGTATCTTCTGTTGAAAAGCATAGGTAGGTAGGCTCAGCACCTGGGTGCTATTTGCTGATTGGTGGCTGCACATTTATAACATTTTAAATATTTAATATCTGGATTTTGAGTATTTTAGAGAACAAAATAAAAACCCTTTTTAAATAATATACATTATTAGTAAATTGCATATTTTAATATTTCATTAGAGCACTTCACTTCAGCAAGTTTGTTTGTGCCAGTATACATATATATAATTTTCAAGCATCACAATATTATTTTGCATCCATTCTCTCTCTCTTTTACTCACCTATTTGTCTTCAGTCTTCGTGCTCTTAGGACCTGATGATCAAAAACTCAACAGCATGAAGTGAAATTACTTAAAGGACCACTGAAATCAAATATTAAACTTTCATGATTCAGATAAAGCACACAATTTTAAGCAACTTTCCAATTCACATCCATTATCTAAATATGCACAGTTTATTTATATGCACACTTTCTGAGGCACCATCTCCTACTGAGCATAGGCAACATTCATAGAATATACGTATATGCATTTTGCTATTGGCTGATGGCGGTCACATGTTGCACTTGGAAGGAAAATAAAACTGACATTTGCCAGAAAACAATTATCTACTAATGAAATTCAAACTACTGTAAGTGTGTTTGCATTGTCTATTTATTATGTATTTGTTGATTATGCAATTCTACTGTGTTTAGTTGTTAAAATGTTGTGGGAGAGCATTATTTTGTAATGTGTGTGTTGCTCCTTCACACCTAGAACCTGCATAGTGAGATAAACAGCTCACAAGCTAAACTTTGTTTTTCTAGAAATAAGAAGAAATGAGAGAGACAACTTGACCCTAAAGATTTATTATTAAATACCACATATTTAGCAAACTTAAGAGGTGTCCTATTTATGGATTGATTCATGTGACAATAAATTAAAATTAAGCATTGGTACAGAGAGCACATGCAATTCTCAAATTTCAATTTACTTCAGTTATCAAAACGAGTTTGTTCTTTTTGTATCATTTGTTGAAAAGCATAAGTAGGTTTGCTCTGAACCAGCAATGCATTACTGGGAACATGATTGGTGGCTGTACATGTATGTCTCTTGTCATTGGCTCACCAGATGGTGTTCAGCTAGCTCACAGTAGTGCATTGCTGCCCTGGAGCTGAGTTTAACCATGTCTAACCCCCTTTGCAAGGGATAATCACATATTTATATACAAGTAATAGTCCAATAATAATCTGCTCTAAACCCCTTTAAATATCACATAGTTGGTATAATTAATAACCACTCAATTAGCTATAGCATTGCAAAATATAAAAATGAATAGTTTTACTATTGAAAATGTTATATAAAATCCCACACTGCACATACAGTATTTGCAACCTCTGTTAGACCGTTACAAATGCCCTTAGAAGATTATTTAAAACAAAAATAGCTCTGTAACAGGTTTTCAAATTTTATATCATTAAACTGCAGAAAAGGCTGATTTCCTGCATCACAAACTCTATAATCTTATGCTCATAGAAGATGGACTTTTAGGGGTTAAAGGGCCACTAAACCCAAAATCTTTCTTTCATGATTCAGATAGAACATACAAATTTAAACCACATTACAATTTACTTCTATTATTTATTTTGCTTTTCATTTTTTAGATATCCTTAGTTGAAGAAGAAGCAATGCACATGGGTGAGCCAATCACATGAGGGTTCTATGTGCAGCAACCAATCAGCAGCTACTGAGCATATCTAGATATGCTTTTCAGCAAAGAATATCAAGAGAATAAAAAAAATTAGATAATAGAAGTAAATTAGAAAAATGTTTAAAAATGCATTCTCTTTCTAAATCATGAAAGAAAAAATGTGGATGTTATGTCCATTTAATATATATAACTATCATTAAATAAATAGTCATTGATATAATATAATATGTCTACTTTTTTTGCATTGCACAGAAATTCTATGACCTTTATATACACTAAACATCTACACTAAACCCATAAAAATTCATTCAGTTTCCTCGTGTTTTAGGTGACACATAATTAAGCAGAGTTTTTGGTGAATCATAACACAACAATGCTCATTTACAACCTTCACACTACTATGTTTATAAACAAACGCAATCCATTCACGTTCACAGTTTAACGCCCATTGTACTCAGGTTTTTTTTTTTGTTCCAGTTATATCAATGTTAAAATAACTAAGATATTTGTTTTATGTGCAGATCTTTTTCAATGCAATGATCATTTCTAAAGCACATTTAAAATCACTTTAATGTCATTTTAAGCACTGCTATACAAAAGGTTTGCACAAAAAAAGTATAAAAAGTTTGCTTTAAAACTGTCAGTGTGTAAGGAAATGGTTTTTTTTTGTTTGTTTTGCAGTCCACTGATATATCCCTTGAAAACACTATTGGGTAATGTTTATCGTATCTGCTTTGCTGTAGATAATTAGGGACAGAAATAAATAAAGTTTAGTACTGATCAAACAATCAAAGTGTAGAATGTTGTAGATCTGGAACTTGTAGGATGCACTCCATCGTTATTATTATTATTATTATTAATAATAATAATAATAATAATAATAATATTAACAACAATAATACAGTTGTAGGAATTCTCCCTATAAACCAGTAAGCAAATATGCACAAGTATTTCTACAATGAAATGGACGTCTCATAAATAAGGTTTTGGCAATGATGAATTTGAATTGAAACAGATACTTTGAGGAAGATAAAAAAAAATCAGATATTTCCCACAAAGTAAAAAATCACATTGAGTTCCATGTGATTTAAGACAAAAAGGACATTGAAATTGAATATAACATTGTTGTAATGTCAGGTTAACAATAGTGAGTGAATTATTAGATGCATTATTGCATTTGACTGTTATATAAAAAGTAATTTTTAAAAAGAAGTGAGGTAAAATTAATATTTTTAACAATCTATTAGAATAACTTGTCAAATCAGTTATCACATTGGGTTAAACCATCTTCAAAGCCATTTCAGTCCATTAGAAAACTTGTACTACCACTAGTATTCCAATCCATCAGAATACAAATTTTGTAATATTGTCACATGATTTTTTTAAAGTAATTCCAAACCATTTATCTCTTGAAACCCCATTTTGGACAACATCATTGCTTTCTGGGTTTATTAAAATACTAATATGATGACATCACAACTGTGAAGCATCTTTAGTAATAAAATATAAACCTTAGAATGTTAGTTTTCATTTTTAATTAAGTTTGAACGTTATAAAAATGTTACCCAACAACACAAATTGGGGGTACGCTACACTTTTGTCATAAATTGACTTTTTTTTAGGAATCTTAAGAAACTCACAAAGAAGTGACTAGAAATAATGAATGAATTTGCTTCGGATTTTCTCCTTTCCCATTGGCTGCTTATTGGTTTATTTCTTGTTACTCTATGAAAAATAATTCTAATGTAAAAATAAAATGTTTAAAATTGTTAAAGCATTTTATTTTACAACCACTGCCCTTCGTTTAACTCATTAGACAGTTAAACACCTGGAACACCCCAATTCTGATGCAAACAAGGATACGGCCAATGATTGGTGCATACATATGTATACCTGCTTCTCATTTGCTCACAAGCTGTATGCTCATCTGCAGTGATTAAACACATAGGTTCTAAAAAAATAAAATAAAATAAGTCTATGTATATAAGATAATGATTTGATTTACTTAACAAAAGTGTTACTATTTGTTTAAAAAGAATAATAAACTACAACTTTCTATCAGGATATTTAAAGGGACATGAAACACAAAATCCATGATTCAGATGGAGAATACAATTTTTAAACAACATTCCAATTTACTTCTTTTATTTAATTTACTTCATTCTTCATATATCCTTTGTTGAAGAAATTGCAATGCATATGGGTGAGCCAATCACACGAGGAATCTATATGCAGCCACCAAATCAGCAGCTACTGAGCTTTATTTAGATTTGCTTTTCAACAAAGGATATCAAGAGAATTAAACAAATTATTTAATAGAAGTAAATTGGAAAGTTTTTTTTAAAACTCAATGAAAAGAAAAATTTTGCCTTTTCATGTCCCTTTAAAAGAATATCTCTACAGTATCGTCATATCTTTGAGAGATAATAAATAATAAAATATATTTATATCACACGATACCCCAAAAGGTACAGAAAATAGAGTTTTGTGACAGACTTTTTTGTTATTGACATGACAGAGTTTATTTATTTATTCATAAAAATATTTTACCAGGAAGGATACATTGAGATTTCTCTCGTTTTCACGTATATCCTGGATGCAAATAAAAAGACATTGCAAAACTAGGATTATTTTACCTTATCTGACCTATACTATAATATACATATTGAATAAATATAATAGTTGAGGAGAAACAATATTATTGGCTGTATCACTGTTTATGGTTTTTTTTTTTAATACATAGTTTTCATTTACACAACATAAATAGCACCTGGCTAATATTTTAACTGAAGTGTCTCTAACAAGGTATAATGGTTTAGTAGGAGACATGATAAAAGAGTATGTCACAACCATTTGTTAAAATATCTGTTATAATTAGTTAGGATGGATAGGAAAATATACTTCATTGGATTTACTAGCACCCTTTGCAATCTCACCAAGTCACTAACTAATGAAGAGATGTGTAAGATTAGTGAACAGGCTCCATTATATACTATGGGAACTGGAGAGGCTGGAAAAGCTTTTAGTGTATGTAGTCAACTGACAAAATGTAACTCAAACCATAATTTATGTTTTAGAACTTTGGAAAAGTCTGGAACAAAATAAATAAATAAATAAATAAATACATCAATAATTAATTATATGTGTTGTCCTGTCTTTGGATAGGAACAGGTTAGCAAATGTAAGAATGACTGTACCCTCTACAAGACATACATTATGGCACACCTTTTCTCCATGACCTTTGTCTGGTAAATTTATTTAAACTCCTATTACATAAGTAATTGGACTCTGCATCTTGAGAGAAGGAAATTACAGCAATTTTCAAAATATAAACAGCATAAAAGAGAAACAATTTTTAACAAGATAGTAAGCTCTAAAAAGGATTAAAGGATGGCACATTTACTAGCAAAATAATAATTTGTAAATACGCTTTACTAATCTACCATTAGGAGAGGCTAAAATGTAAGTTAATAAATATTTATATACAGAACCTAGATATATATAACTGGGCTAGGTCATTCATGTGTTTATGTATGTGTATGTAATGATTTGTTTTATATTATCATATATGATTCTACCTTTGATAAAGCATGGTGGTGTAGGTGCAATAAAACTATACATAATAATATCATTTATTTGCAACCAAGATTACAATTACATTTAAGTTGTTTTTTTATTTATTTATTTTTAATTAATTTATTTATTTATTCTAGCTGAGTCAAACACCATTTGTAGTCTTTAAAATGTGTGTTCAGTGCTGATGCCTTGAGGTCACCTTCATCCATAAACACCAAAAAAGCTGCTAAACTAAATCTTCTTTGTGTTTTATAGAGCAACAGGTACTGAAATATGAGTGACAGACATAAGTGGATGTGGGAAAGTTTAGATTAAGGCTCCAGTCAAAAAGGAAGCACAGAAAGTAGCAACAAGGTGATGGTGCTGGGATCTCCAGCCTTTCATTTGAATGCAAATGTATTTGGGGGGCAGGCAGTTATCTCTGACATCAGACAGGGCCTTAGTAAACTGTTACTGCCAGCACCTGGTCACACCATTGTTAGTCATGTGTAGGAAAGAGACAGCAGGGCTAGCAGGGGTCATTTATAGAGCCACTCTTAGATAGATCAGTACAAAGTAAAGGGAGCAGACTTGACTTCAGAGTGTTGAGGATATAGCTGACCATGGAAGAATAAGCTGAGCTATGAATATCACGTGTGGCCGTCATCCTGGACATAAAGAAGCTAACATGTATCCCCTTTCAGTAAGATCCACCAACAACAACCGTTCAGCACAGAATTATGTGTCTAGTCAACCATATTTCAATTATGTGGCATATCATCAAGTGCCCACCATGGATAATCAAGGGCAATCCTCTGGAGTATGGGGGTCTCAGTATGGGTCACCAAGGGATGATTGGAATACTTATGGCGCTGGCACTTCAGGAGTTGTACAATCATCTGAGTTATCACCGAACCAATTTAATTACAATTCATCTGGCTATAATTCTCCTCATCCTTCTGGATCTGGAATTTTACACACAACTGACATGAGTCACACAATTTCCATGTCACCTAACAATCAAAGCCAAAATTCTTATGAATGGATGGGAAAAACTATGCAATCCACTTCTACAGGCAAGTACAGTGAAACCATTTACTCTTCTTTACTTTATTTGTTGGTTATTTGAAAAGTTAAGTTTGAAAATATGTAATACTACAAGTAGACTTAAAATGAATCAATCACTCTTTTACATATTTTGTGCTATAGCATAACTTAATGACAAAAGTAATAAAAAAAAATGGGAAAATATGTATTTGTGAAGTATTGAATGCTAAATTAAGACAAAAATATTTCAATATAGTTAAGTCTCTTAATCTATAAAATGTATAACATTTATTTCCTTAATATTTGTTATTATGTAAATATTGTACAGCTTCAGTATATTTGTGTGATGAGATGGTCCTTTCCAATGAATAGACAGCTGGATACAGTTAATTAGTTTATGAGATATAATGTGTTGCAATATGAATTATAAATGGCCATTTTGCTACAATTTACTTTTGGTTAAATATTGTATGCTCAGAAGTTCCTTATAATTTAAATACCATTTTCCTGTTAAAGTTTTTTATTTAGCATAGGAAGCTCAAAACTATGATTTCAAAAATAGGGTTTCTCAATTTATTTTATTTACAATAACATTTAATTGTTTTATTTTGGGGAGCAGATTAAATTTGATTTTTGTAGTCTTTTTTTGACACCCTTGATTTGTTTTATTGTTTTATATAATTAAAAGAAAGAAATAAAGAAACACACATATGCAATTTTCTAAGTAGTATTAAAAGATAATATGAAAAAACTGGCAGCCAGTGTAGCTCACAGGATCACATATGGGGACCCTGAGGCTTCAAAACGGCTACATGGCAATTTAATTCTTTATGCTGTTTCCGGGGCTGAAACAGTATTTTAAAGAAGGGGAACAAGGAAGTAGTGCAGGTGTATGGTGGGTTAAAATATAGGATTTCTGTTTTCTGATAGTAAACACTGAACTCTATCCCTTGACCTAGAAAAAATGGAAAGGGCCACTGGGAAAGAATCAAAAAGGTAGTATGTGGCCCCTTGTTGGCCACCAGTGTTCAATTTTAAAAATGTGATTACTTTTAAAAATTGTAAGGTAATACAATGCCTATAATTTATACTTTATTTGTTAATTATTTTATTTTTAATTTAATAAATAAAACAGCTCTTATGATAAAAATAAATAATTAGAATCACATATAATTTTAAGAATGGGTGAAGTCATATATTAAAAATAAAATGAGTATAAATGAAAGGTATATGATAAAGTATTTGTTGGTGTTCAATGAACGTTAAAGTGTTACATTTAGGTGATCAGATCAAGAAAATACACTGTATATTTACAATAAAATATTTATACTTTTTGCACATTCCAATTTAAGTATTGGTGGAAATTCTTGATTAATTTAATCAGAAGCTAAAACTAATATATATGGTTGTTCCATGTAAATTACTGAAAACCTGAAATAATCCAAATTATTTAAATAGATAACGCTGTTTTTTGTTTGTTTGTTTTTTTTACATGATGTAGCTTTGGAACTCAAGTTTAGACAAATTAGAAAAAAAAAATTATGATGAAATGTCTGGCTTATGTTAGAGGTTAGAGAGTACCGTAAATCATTTGGCCTTGTAAACAATTTCAGCATTATAGAAGCATTTATTTTTCTGGTATACTATATTTGGCATTGAGTACATAAAAGGGAAACATGTCTATAAAAGATTTACATGTTTACGATACACAACTAGCACTCATTAAGGAAATCAGGAGCTAAAAATGACAGAATTTTAAATGATTTAACAATAAATGACAGCAATGGTGATCTAGTTAATAAAATTACATATTTATTTGATGCTCAAAACAAAAATTAATAAATCATTCTAAATATTTCTTCTGGATTCCCTTAATTAATTAATGAATAGATGTATTAATCTTACACAGTCTATGCCTTTTAAAAATAAATATTCCAGTTTACTTTTGGATTTCATTAATTAATCAATTAATTTATTTTTAGACATATTAATCTGACACAGTCTATGTTCCTTAAAAATGAATATTCTTGTTTACTTTTGATTCCATTAATTAATTAATTAATTAATTTATAGACATAGTAATCTGACACAGTCTATGTCCCTTAAAAATGAATATTCTTGAAATGTTAAGGTTAGAGCACAGAAAGACTATTTTCTTTTCATGCTAATTTAAATTCCTTTGTAAACTAGTTGTGAGGTCCAGTTTTTTTCCCTTACCACATTGTCTATAGTTTTAAGGGCTATCTGTCATATAGAGGTAGCAAGTCTTTTTCACACTTCTCACCCTTTTGCTTTGATATGCAGCTTTGTCTCTTCCTTATTCCCCTTTCTCCAGAGGTTATACTGCAGGAAAGGGTGCTGATTTTCACAGTGAATAAAAGTGGCATTGTGCTCTTTTTATTGCCTGTAAAAGACTTGTTCTGACTTTTATGGCCAAATTATATAACAATGCATTGCCCTTTCTCCTATATATATATATATATATATATATATATATATATATATATATATATATATATATATATATATATATATATATATATATTATTCTTTATTTATAAAGCACCAACAGATTCTGCTGCGCTCCCCATGGGCATAAAGATAAAAGTACAGAGAAACAATACAATAAAAGACAACATTTTACAGACAAATACAGGGGGAATTGAGGGCCCTATTCCCGTGGGAACATAAAATCTAGGTGTGTGTGTATATATATATATAGTATGTTAGTGGATCCATGGTCTGTTTAAAAACTACCTTTTTAAGACCAATGTGTGTTTACATGTAACTTGTATTTCTACTTAATACAATTATTGGTTGCAGGTAAATTATCTGGCACTAAAAACACAAACAAAGCTGTAAAGTTAGTGAATATGAGAAGATTTCAGCTTCACAATTGTTTCAGTGCGAGGAACACAAAAGAACCACAGGTTTCTGGAAGTAATAAAAAAGAGCACCAAGGCTAAATACCACTGTGAACTTAGACAAGGTGTAATAAATTAAAGGTATTTCCCAGAGGGCTAAAGCAAACAAAGCCAGTATATATATATATATATATATATATATATATATATATATATATATATATATATATATATAGATATATATATAGATAGATAGATAGATAGATATAATTGAAGTGGATTATTATCATAAAATAATATAACATATATATGTCTCACTTAGCCATATAGGATAATTTACATTGCAAGCTATTATCTTTGTCTGTTCCCTACTGAATGGTCTCACAGCTATTCTCCATACACAACTCGTCCCAAAGGCATTCTCCATACCAATTGCACCTCAGTATCAAAGATTTGCAGGTCACATTTCTTCTACAAAATCAAATAGTTATCAATGTACTTTCTCTAACATGAAAGGGAGTCTGACCAGTACTTTACGGCTGTTGGTTGTTGAAGACGTTCATTGATAAGATCACCTTGTAGTTTCTTTGTCTTCTCTTTGCTTCTCATTAGCATCTCAATAGAACTTAGAGAACCAATTTAAAGATCTTTGTTCCTCTGTATGATTCCACACTTACATCAAAGAGAACTACACTCATCAAAGGGCACAAAAACTGTTTGATACTGTACAACAGGTAGTTTGTTATCTTTACAATATGTTTTGGTTTGTCTCTTTGTTTTTTTCCCCTTTAAGTGCTTTACATCCTGTTTCACTAGTGTACAATGTCACCTGAAAGCTGAACTTACAGGTACATTGGAATGCTACAACTGACATAGACATATATACATATTAAAAACAGGCTGATTATAACATAAACTATTTATCTTCTACTAAATGTCTACCCAAAGTACTGAGCCACAAATGCAAACAAAATTGTACTTTAGAGATCAAAATAGAAATGGGTAACCCCAATAAAACGCCATATATTTTACCAAGTTTTTGATCCAGTCATTAGCAATATTATATATATATATATATATATATATATATATATATATATATATATATATATATATATATTTTTTTTTAAATGCGGATTTACAGTTCTGAGTAATTATTGACATTTTTAATAATTTATATTTGTATTAATTGATTGTATTACAGCAAACACGTGTTCCTTAGCAAATACTTTTGAAATATTTATTAGTGTACATATATATATATATATATATATATATATATATATATATATATATATAGCAGCTTAGTATATGTTCTTGTTTTTATGTTGAGTATGCAGTTATTCAGACAAGCAAAAACATGGTACCTCTATTTTACAACCACAATGGAAAGCTTGATACAAGTTACAGGATACAATTTCAGCTAAGAATATTCTAATTTATGAATGGTATTCTTCCACAATTTCAACTAGGCTGCTATTATGCAGTGTACAGGTGCATTTCACACCCTGTTTCTGGCTAAAGTGAAACCTGGGAAGGATGTGCAATTGAGCACATTAACATATTTTTAATTTGGGTAAGGTGAACTAGTGAGCAAAGGTAGAATCCTATGATGCTGAGGAATACTGAGGGTTTTTTTTTTATCTAGCATTGGAAATAAATTAGTGCACAAACCATTTAAAGCAACACTATACCAATATTAGTTTTATTTTTTATTCAAATTAAAAATAAATAAATTATAAAGACAATGAATTTACAGGCACTCCTAATTTGTCAAATATAATAATTGTTTCTAAAGTTGCAATTTAGAAGAATAGTCATCTTTTTACTTTATATATACCTCGAGAAGCAATTACTCCTTGAGAACCTACATAAAAAAAATAAAGCAAAATAAAAATAAAAAGCAAATAATGAATATCTAGATATGGTTATTCATAACATTGGCAACACTAAATTACAAATTACTCATAAAGAAAAGTTGCAGAATAGAAATCGGAATTATTTAGTGGTACAAGCAAATATTTTATAGTAGGATTCAGTGTGGTAATGAGGTAAATCTAACAGGTTAATTTTTTTCGAAATATAAATCAAAATCTTTCGCAGATATTTTATTGCACTAAAGAGTTATTCATGTAATTTGAGGTAACTATAGAACATTTTCCATCAGTTAAGTGATGATATAATATGTATACATTTTACAACTTTTTTATATAGGAAAAACAAGGACAAAGGAAAAATATCGCGTGGTCTACACTGATCATCAAAGACTGGAGCTGGAGAAGGAATTTCATTATAGCAGATATATAACGATTAGAAGAAAAACTGAATTAGCTACAAACTTGCAACTATCTGAAAGACAGGTATGTATATGTAATATTCAGGAATTCATTAGAATTAAAACAAACCTTTTAGAAGTGGATAAACAAGTGTGCATTATTATTAGCAAAATACATTATATTTTATTTTGTGCTCCTAAATTTAAAAAAAAAAAAACATGAGTGGGTTAGGGAGTGAATGTTATCATTAACATTATAAAAATATATTTTTATTCTGTGTCTAGTATCCGTAGCGTCTACATTTTTCCCCACCACAACACAATAGAGCAAGTTGTTAAGTTGAGACCAATGTCTGACTTAAATGACGACTCAATGCAGTAGAATTACATAATTAACAGGTGCATAATAAAAATGCCCTGCAATAGCACTTACCCTGAATTTTAAATTCATTTTTTCTCCCATTTTCATGGGAGAAAAAATCATGTATCATGTGACAGACATCAGCCAATCACAGGCTAGTATACGTATACCCTGTGAGCTTGGGCACATGCGCAGTAGGATCTTGTTCCCCAGAAAGTGTGAATATAAAAAGACTGTGCAAAATTTGATAATGGAAATAAATTGGAAAGTT
The DNA here is from genome assembly GCF_027579735.1 of Bombina bombina. NCBI lineage: Eukaryota > Metazoa > Chordata > Amphibia > Anura > Bombinatoridae > Bombina > Bombina bombina. The sequence goes on along the minus strand of NC_069499.1, from coordinate 716,233,962 downwards.
TCTAAAAACTGCTGCTCTATCTGAATCATAAAAGTTTATTTTGACTTGAGTGTCCCTTTAAAGAACCACTACATACAGTAGAATTCATTAATTGGCAAACACAGAATAAAAATATCAATATAACTTACTTTGAATTTAAAATGAGCAGTGGGATATTTTCTGGAAAATTTCAAAGTTAACCCAATTTTTTACCATGTGACAACCATCAATCAATCACAAAATACATATATGTATATACTGTGCCCTTTTGGACTTGCTCAGTAGGAGATGTAGAATCAGAAAGTTTTTATTTAAAAATAATGTGCATGTTCTGATGATATATTACAAAACGCACAGTGTTTATTGGTGTTCAAATATTCTATGTTATATGGTGTGTAATATAGTACCTGTCAGTGTGTAGAAACACTGGATACCTACATTTCACCTGCTTTTTCCTTTTCTTTTTTTTGTTAATATGTAGATAAAAATCTGGTTCCAGAACCGCAGAGCAAAGGAAAGGAAGCTCTTCAAGAAGAAGATGAATCAATTTGATGGTACAGGCTCTGTGCAGAGCGATTCCAGTTCAGCAAGTCCCATCCCTATCTGTGACTCTGTGGTGCAAAATGAGACGCAAGGCTCATTGTACCACCCACCACCACATGCACTCAATGGCCTACAGCACAACGGCATTATACAGCAAGTTACTGTTTAGCATTTAACTTGAAGATTTGGCAGTGGAAAACTATAAATCTCAAATTAAAAGGCAAGAATGTTTACAATTTAATATAAACATGCCTGATAACAATGACCTATTTGCCTTGTATCTTCAGCAAATGTGGCCCCCTGAAGGTACAGTTAAAATATGACTCATGTACCATTAACAGTGAGCTACAAAGAGAACTGTTATTGAAAGCCATTAAGTAATATGCTTTAATGCACATTACTAAACACCCTAATGCTGCTTGAGTGTCAAATTAAAAGACTTAATTACTTAATGAATATTGCACAGCAGAGGACTGACAGACTTACTGCACAATGTCTTTCTACCAAGCTAATTTTTGTTGTCTTTCTGTGTTAAGGCCGATGACATATGTATCACATGCTCAAATTTGTAATTGCTGCATAAATAAGGGCATCAATCTATCAGCTTTATGTCATGTTTATGTCCTGTATGAAATGTGTAAATAGTAATAGCTTTCAAGAAAAGCAAGCTACCTTTTAAATTATAACACTATAGAGACCAAAGAATGTCAACTCTTTTACTCAAAATCTATCAAATGGCCAAGACATCTGGTTTGGACCAAACAGTAAAATCAATCACACTTAAGTAACACTTGCCGGCAGGGTCAAGAGATTGTCTCATCCAGAATAAATTGGTGGTAACATTTGCCTATGCAAGAGCTTATAAAAATCAAGATAAATTATTGGCACCATCACAAACCAGATCAGTTTCAGAATACTTTTAATAAGAACAGAGATGTAAGACTACCTAAAAAATATCTCATATTTAACCAATAGTGAGCCAATCAGCATCTCAGGCACTGTGTTAGCTTGTCTGGGCTAAGTGTGGATCTAAAACATAATCTCTTGCTAGATGTTGAGCAATGGAGTTGGTGAATCTTAGTTGTACTTGTTTTATAACTATGGATAAAAACATCTAGACTACTGTACATGGTGACAAAAAAAAACTGTCCTGAAACATACTACTAGACTAATTAATTGTGGCAGATTTCCAGCCATTAGCACCGAGCAAGCAAGACTTCATCTAGATTGTAAAGAATAAGGACAGCACAATATTTATTTGTGAGTTTATACTTAAACATATATAAATGCTTGCCAGACACATTTTTTAAACAGTATATTGGGAGAACTTATGTTCTACAACATTTCACATGCTCTAGTCCCTAGGTTATTATCTGAAGTCAATATCAGTTTTACAAACATGATATTGAGGTTATTCCTTGCCTTCCTCTGGATGCCGCCATTTTGAATTCTCGCTTTCATAGCATTTCAGTGCTAATGTGTGTGCACATGTGCAGCAACTCTTCTTCACATACCTGCAGTTTAACCTAACCAAAATGGAGGCATGCATCATGATTAGAGGGAGGGGCATGGGATGTATTTAGAGTTTAGTGTTCCTTAAAATGTTTAAACTGTTATTCTGTAATTTACACACTTTAAAAACCAAGGTGCAAAACACTAAGAACTAAGAACCAGTGGCCCTAATTATTTTATTTTTATTTTTTCCATATCATAAAATACATCACTTTCATGTATATTTAAAAATGCATACAAACAAGGGTAGCTTGGTAAATATTAAAACAGTGCCTTTGTTAAGGGTTAAATTGCTCTAAGTTAAGGGTTCCAAGCGTTCTAAATGAGGGTCATTTTGGAATATTTTTCCAGTTGGAGGGGCTGGTAACTATAAACTTTAAATAAACTATTAGAGATTTCTAGTCATTGCATTTCTATCATAAATATGAAGAACATCAACAGATTAAA